>NC_068932.1:42805000-43107187 GCF_023091745.1 Budorcas taxicolor | reverse complement strand
AACTTACATTTTAAAACTTATAATAAGCATGCAGCAAGCTTTATGAGACTACTCAGTGGTACTAACCAGTCTCCAGCCCTCCCAACCCTTGGACTAAATCGACGCTGGTAATTCGCCAGCCAGCTGGCATGAACTTTGAACCATTTCTACAAAGTCTGTGGTGTAGGCTGACCTCCACTGCCTCAACCAGCCCCCACCCCAGGTGATACGAGCAGGCTTCATGGGTGGGCATGGTGTTTTTTTGCCTAGAAGGGTCTCATGCTTGGTTTCAAGTCCAGCTGTCACTATCTTAAAAGTCTTAAATTTTGAACAAGGGGCTCTGTGTTTTCATTTTGGACTGGGCCTTGCAAATTTTGCACAGTGTCTGAACCCAAGCATACTTTTCCTAGACAATCACTGAACTGATGGCAGTGTGTTAATATCTGGTCTAAAGCCATTTAACTTTCAGAAGAACTAAGCATTCAACTTGGGTCTTATTTGCACATGACTTAGCCTACTTACCTGTCCAGGGTCAGTGCCAAGCACCAAATAAAGAGGAGTTATTTTTGGCTCAGAGAAATAAAACCAAGTCTGTCTCATGTGTAATTCCAAATACAAATGCCCAAACAAGTAAATCTGATGAGGTACCTGCAAAGACCATAAGGAACTGCCAGTGTTCCAATACTTGAATTAGATGGTATAGATCAGGGGTGAGCAGACTGTGTCCCTGGGTCCGATCTGGTTTGCCACCTGTTTTGTGAATGAAGTTTTATTGAAACTTTTACCTATTGCCTAAGCCTGTTTTCAGGCTGTAATGGCAGAACTGAGTAGCTGCAGGAGACTGGAGGACCAGTCTGGACTTTTACAGAAAAAGTTTGCCAACCCTGGTCTGCTATTAGAATTTATAAGTTTCTAGAATACACTGATGAACTCCCAAAAGCATAGCTCTGAAGAATAACGTTGTACCCTTGGGACAGGAAATAATTACTTAGACATAAACCACGATTGAAAAAGATTTATTTATTTATAAATTTGATTATAGTAAAATAAAAACTCTTGCAAAGCAAAAGCCACCATTAACAAGGTTAAAACAAACCTAACTCTTTGGGAAAAAGTTCAAAATACTAAACAGAATTCAAATTATATGATGAAATCCTGAAAATCCAAGGGAAGTAGAAAAAATGGCAAAAGGGAATCATGAGGGGGGTCAACCAGACCACCACTGCCAGTGACAAGCCTGGACAATGACGAGGAGTCCAGTGTGGCCATCCCTGACTGCCCGCTCTGCATTCTTGTGGAGGGAATTCTCTCCCCCAAGGGCTTGGCATGGCTCCCCCTTTCAGCATATGGATCTTGACTCAGCGTTGCTTCCCACCCCAGCCATTGGCTTGTTTGCCCTACGATCCAGCCCCTTTGTCCCCTTGCCCTGCCATAATACATCACCGGGCCCTGGGAAGGGGACTGGGAAATGCATTTCTGGGCCTGCTAGCCATTGTCTCTTGGTTATGTTCAGCTGTTGGCAGGAGCTGGCAGCAGATTGGAAGGTGGGAGAATGGAGAAGCCAGGTATCTGTAGCCCCCAGGCTGCCTCTGCTTCAGGGACCATCCCATCTCCAGCAGCTGCTCCATCTCCCTGTAGTCTGGATCCTGCTTCCCTCTATGGCACCCCCTCCTGGGCTCTGGGACGCCTGCCTTCCCTCCTTGGCCTCTCCTCCAGGATCAGTGCTCAGTTGCTCAGTTGTATCTGACTGTTCGCAGCCCCATGGACTGTAGCCTGCCAGGCTCCTCCGTCCATGGGATTTTTCAGGCAGTAATACTGGCGTACGCTGCCATTTCTTTCTCCAGGGGATCTTCCCGACCCAGAGATCAAACCCTATCTCCCGTGTCTCCTGCATTGGCAGGCTTGTCCTTTACCACTGGGCCACCTGGGAAGACCTAGGGTTGGTAGCAGCTGCCTGTTGCTGCTAATCTCCAGGGGGACTCACCATCCTCTTTGTTCCTGCTCTTCCTGCACCTTGTAACTGGTTCTCTATACTAAAATCTTTCTACTGAACTCCGTGGTATAGGATCTGCTTTGTCCATGGGCTTGAGGTTAAACATCTGGGATTCTGTGACTTTGCTTTGCAACAACTCTTACAATTCAGCCAATCTGGAAATAACTCAAAATTTCAAATTTCCTTGTCCAGAGTTGTCAACCCGGCTAATAAAAGCCAGAAATCACTAATTCCTTGGAGTGCTTTGTTCTGCTGGAAGCCCATTGGTCCTGGGACACAACTGCTCTCTGTTAAGCACTCAAGTGTGCATCCTCATTAGGAAGAAGGGAGCAGAAAGGCCATCACTCAGATTCAGCAATGACCTGACAACGTGGGGAGCTCACACCGTCCATTCCAAATACCAATCAGCACGTCATTACAGTGTCGGAGGCCAGCAGAGCTCGGCCAAGCTCATTGGAACCTGCCACTTTAAGCTGTCTCTAGCAACACATGGGAAGAAGGCTGGAGCCTTTGTGAACTTTAAGGCAGCTGCACGCTGAGCAGTCATTTCCACGTGGGTGCACCACACGCATTAGAAAGCTTTTGAAATGGGCGTCGGATACTTAGTATTTAGACAGCTTCTCTCTCCCCATTGCCACTGGGTCTATCCTAGAGTCCCTTCGCTTCTGGTATAGACCACTCCCCAGCCTCCTACTGGGTCCTCTGCAGCCAGAATGCAACCCCCCTCTGCCCCATTCCCGTCCAACCCATCCTGCACACTGCCATGAGAATGGCCTTTCCAAAAGGCTCAGAGGATTGAATCACTTACCCACTTAATACCCTTAAATAATTCCCTGTAGCTTTCGGGCTAATTTCCTGGCTCCTTGGCCTGGCACTCAAGATTACTGCATGGCCTGTTCCTCCCACAGCATCTGCAGCCTTAACTTTAACCATCCCCTCTCCGTGCGTGCTTTAAACACCACGTTTCTTATGGTTCCCCTGGTCTATCTGCTCAGCGTCTTTGCTCATGTTCCTTCCTCCTCCTAAGTTCTAGGACCCAGAATACTCTTCCTCCCTTCTTCATATGATGCTCATAGCTTTCCCCCTCAATTTTAAAACAAAACATCCGCATTTGAGGGTTATGAAGACTATCCTACTAAGCTTAAGAAATGAAGTCAATCAACATGACAAGGCTCTCTATGAAGTGAAGTCGCTCCGTCGTGTCCGACTCTGCGACCCCATGGACTGTAGCCTACCAGGCTCCTCCATCCATGGGATTTTCCAGGCAATAGTACTGGAGTGGGTTGCCATTTCCTTCTCCAGGGGATCTTCCTGACCCAGGGATCGAACCTGGGTCTCCAGCATTGTAGACGGATGCTTTCCCGTCCGAGCCAGCAGGGAAGTCACCCCTTCCTAATTCTAGTGCTCTTCCTCTCTTCTCCCAGGTAACCACCACTCTGAATTCACTGTTTTAGCATTTCTATAAAGATCTTTATACGATTGCCACGAGTGTATGCATGCATGCCTAAGCAATCTGCATCGCAGCTTAGACTGTTCTAAAACTTCGTATCAATGCCATAATCTCTGCGCTCTTCTACAGTTTGCAATGCGTGCCCAATATCATGATTCTGAGATGTTTCACATGAATGCAGTGGCCACAGATCAGTCAAAGTCAGTGCTATACAGTATTCTAGCATGTGCATGCACACGAGTGTGCTCACGTCCATCTTCTCATTGACGGACATTTAAGTTGATTTCTTTTTTTTTTCGCTATTACAAATCTTACTGCTATGAACACTGTGAACACATCTCCTTGGGCACATGGGCAAGAGCTCTTCAAGGGCATCCTGCAGAAGAGGAATTACAAATCACAGGGCGATCACGCTTTCAGTCTCACCAGGTATTGCCAGATAATTTGCCAAATGGTTGGAGAAGTTTACGCACTCATTAATGATATTTAAAGAAAACTTCTCCAGTCTACAAGGTTGTCTGAACTTTCTAATAACACATTTTAAAGATTTTTGACAACCAATGAGTGTGAAATTAAATCCCATTGTGGTTTTGATTTGACATTCCCTGGGCAGGAGGAGAAGGGGACGACAGAGGATGAGGTGGCTGGATGGCATCACTGACTTGATGGACGTGAGTCTGAGTGAACTCCGGGCATTGGTGATGGATGGGGAGGCCTGGCATGCTTCTATTCATGGGGTCACAAAGAGTTGGACACGACTGAGTGACTGAACTGAACTGAACTGAACTGATTACAAGTGGACTGCCATCTTCCTTTGTCTGCAAAATGCCTGATGATAACTTTTGTTCATGTTTCATTTTTTCCTCTAAAGGTTTTTAAAAATATTTTGATAAATTTAAAAAATTCATTTTGGATAATACTTTTTTGGTTATATGCATATATGTATTTGTGAATGGATTATAAATAAAATATCTTTTCCCTGTTTGTGGTTTGCCATTTTCTGTTTATGGTATCTTTGATTAGCAGAAGGTTTTTTTTTTTAAAATGTAGTCAACTTCTATTTTTTCCTATTGTTATTTATTTTTGTTGTCTTTTTTCCTCCATATAATCTAAGAGAGGATCCATTTTTTTCCATAACTGGTTTTCCTAGCACCATTTATCTAAGAGTCAGTCCTTTACTCTTATATTCAACTTTTTCCATTGAATAGAAGCAATAATCATAAAAATTTTAAAAAAGCAGTGATCATAGACTTGCCTTATTCATCATCCTAAAAGGAACACTTTTAAATGCTCTACTGTCAAATGTGATGTTTATATAGATTTTTAATTTATTCTCTCAGAATACGTAATACTATCTTTTTCTAGATTTCTAAGATTTTTTTTTTATCATGAATGGGTGTTAAATTTTATCTGATGTCTTTTTCTTCTCTTAATGAGATTCTAATATGGTTTTTCTTTAATCTCTTAATATAGTGCTATTATTAACCTTGATAATAAAGCCAGAGGACAGTATGAGAAGGCAAATCACTGAGTAACGTTTCTCACCAGTTTGCATGCTTGAAAGTCCTAACAGCACACTAGCAATTTGAGTCTATCAATACCTATAAAATAATAATGATAATCATCAAGTTGGGTTTATCCTAAGAGAGTGAAGATGATTTATTAGCAAACTATGGCAATACAGCAGATTTCACTATATCACCGACTCAATGGACATGAGTTTGAGCAAACTCTGGGAGATGGTGAAGGACAGGGAAGCTAGAACAGTATCTGTAGTAAAAACTCACTGAATATTTTTTGAACGAATGCAAGTCACTGCTGTGTGGAAGTTTGTTGTTCAGTTGCTAAGAGAAAACTCTGGGAAACAGTGGAGGACAGAGGAGCCTGGTGTCCATGGGGTCAGCTACAGCCCATTGGGCCACAAAAAGTCAGACACTACTCAGATACTATTCTAGATGCAAAGAAATAATAGTGAACAAAACAGGCAAAATCTCCATTCTTATTGTTCAGTCACTAAGTAGTGTCCAACTCTTTGTGACCCCATGGGCTACAGAAAGCCAGGCTTCCCTGTTCATCACCAACTCTCAGAGTTTGCTCAAACTCAAGTCCATTGAGTCGGTGATGCCATCCAACTATCTCATTCTCTGTCGTCCCCTTCTCCTCCTGCCCTCATTCTTTCCCAGCATCAAGGTCTTTCCCAATGAGTTGGCTCTTTGCATCACGTGGCCAGAATATTGGAACTTCAGCTTCAGCATCAGTTCTTCCAATGAAGGGTTGGGTTGATTTCTTTTAGGATCGGCTTGGTAGGTACAGGAAATCAAGTGTAAGAGTTGAAAGACCTTTGGAAACAGATTATTAGCTGGCTGTATTAGTAACCTCTATTCAGGTTGGTAGGCTTCGGGTTGTGAGGGATGCCTCCCCTTGAGGGGTTATGATCTAGAAGGGGAGACAGACAGGTTTTTTTTTTCCTCTTTCAAAACAGAGGCCAGGCCCCTGGCAGCTGCAGCACAGAGAGGCTGGCGTGTAGAGTGAAAGGAGCCCAGGGGGCTGTGGCTCCAAACAGTCAGTGCTGTAGAGTTAGGGTGAGCTGTGTCCCATGGGATGGACAGGTGTGAGTGGCCTGGGTGCTTCTTGATCCAGGACCTTGGATATGGACTTGAACAGTGACCAGACTCCACTGGCAGGTGAACCCATGTGCTCATCATCTGAGTTCCCTACTGATGGCAGGAGACGAGCCAACCCTGTTGAGACAGCCCCTGCAGACGTCACTCAGAATCCAAACCCTGCTTCCAGTTCACTCCAAGTCCCTGGGGATGTTCCCTGGGCCATCCAGTCATTTAAACTGTGGAAGCACTTGCTACCTTGTCTCAGGGAGTTGGATAGGACTAATGGGATGATTTGCACTCTGAGAAGGAGAGAAATGTCCTCCCCCAAGGTGTGTCATCAAAACAGTGACAGTATTTGGAATTAACTGGGCAGGCCCATGTTTCTTCATTTCCCAGCCATGTGTGAGTGACATTTTCTGCCAGTCGGCTTTGCGCAGCCCTTTTCAGATGGCTCAGAATGTGCTGATGTGCTGGGGCTTGGCTGATGCTTCATGAGGGAAGCCGTCGTTTGGAGGAGTCAGGAAAACAAGGCTCTAAATACACAAACAATGACAGTGTCTTGTTTCAATATTTACTTACACCTTGTAAGGATGGGTTTCTAAGACATAAAACTTGCTCATTTTTTCAGTAAATATGACATATTGAAAATAATAGAACTCTCCTCTGCTAAAACAAAGATAAGAAAGGAAATCTTGTGTGGACATATGGTGGGGAGGGCGAAGAGGGGTGGGATGAATTGGAAGATTGGGATTGACATACTTACAGTGCTATGTGTAAAACAGATAGCTAGTGGGAAGTTGAGAGTCCCTTGGACAGCAAGGAGATACAACCAGTCCATCCTAAAGGAAATCAGTCCTGAATATTCATTGGGAGGACTGATGCTGAGCTGAAACTCAATACTTTGGCCACCTGATCCGAAGAACTGACTCGTTGGAAAATACCCTGATGCTGGGAAAGATTGAAGGTGGGAGGAGAAGGGGGCTACAGAGGATGAGATGGTTGGATGGCATCACCGACTCAATGCGCATGAGTTTGAGTAGACTGTGGGAGTTGGTGATGGGCAGGGAGCCTTGGCATGTTGCAGTCCATGGGATCGCAAATAGTCGGACACGACAGAGAAATTGAACTGAACTGAACAATGGGAAGTTGCTGTATAGCACAGCAAGCTCAGCTCGGTGCTCTGTGATAACCTAGATGGATGGGAGGGCTATCCAAGAGGGAGGGGATATACGTATACATACAGCTATTAATAATTCACTTTGCTGTACAGCAGAAACTAACATAACATTGTAAAGCAACTATACCCCAACTGCATTAAAAAAAAAAAAAAAAACCCAAACAAATCTCCAACCACCATAGACAAAGAAAGTAATTGGCAATTTAGATTAGAAGCTAAGGAATTACAAATGTATAGGATCAAGCAGGTACTTTGTCAAATACTCCAGTTATCGAGAGAGTCGCTGCTTAGTAAAAGCCTGTCTTTGTGCACAAGCTTCTTTCAAGCAAGGGCTGCAGGAAACTTTTGGAGCCACAGGGATGCTGGGATAAAAGCCTTTGTCAGCGCACCAATCCACTTGGATTCCTTGGCAGAAGGTGCCTTCACTGCTCATCTTGTGGCAGGCGGGTCACTGTTCCTTTCCACCCTGGCTCTGGGGTGACCCCTGGGGCTCTGACCTCCCTGAGCTTGGCTGGTAAAGCAGCAGGTAAACAACAAATTCATAATAAGAGGCAGTTTTCCTGAAAAACTATGAAAGAGAGCCTATGCCTTCCCCATTTCTTACTTTTTCTAAGTTTTTTCCTTGCAACCACCATTAACTGATCTCTTTAGGAGGCTTGCAACCTGCCTTTTTTTTCTGCTTGCATTTAGTCACAGCTTTTGATTCCTTAAAGAGCTTTATAAAATAGGTTTTATGTGCAACAGTCAAACAAACAAAACTCCATCCTTCTATGCAGAGTCAGGATTTTACTTTCACACACTCAGAGGGCTAGACATGCCTGTGTATCCATAGCTGATCACTTTCAAATCAGTTCTTATCTTTGACCTTCCCTGTCCTTCAGCTGGGTCTCCTGATCAGGAAGACACCGTTACTCCACAGCTCTGATGTGGAAACCAAGGCCCTGAGAATTTGGGGGTACATCTAGCCCCGCTCTCTCTTTTCCATACTCACTGCTCTGAGGTCAGACACCACCCTCTTACCATGTTGCACTGGGAATCCACAGGGATCCTATAGCTGGCCTTCGCACAGTCAGCTTTAACTGTCCCAGTCTCTCTGTGGCCCAGGACAACCGCGTGGGGTGTTCTCAAGGCTGCTGACAGCGCGTGCACCCTCCGCAGCAGCAGACAGAAGTCTGTGCTGTAACCAGCCTGGGGAGGCAGAAGGCAGAGGCTGGGTCTCAAGTTGCACCCGGAGCCTCAGCTGTCTGCACCAGCTACACATCGAGTAAGGGGCTCAGTAAATGGCACAAACTTACATGTAAGCAAATGCAAAAGAGAAATCTAAAAATGGAGTGAGGTTCTCAAGGTTTCCCTGGCTGGCTGGGAGCAGAGCTGAGGAGAGAGGCCAGGCCCCCAATTCCTCCCCCCAGGACCCTTCCTGTCTCCTTGTGATATATCTTCAAGTTCTGCCATCACGCTTTTCTTTTCACAGAAGTTGTTGCTGTTCAGTCAGTCACCGAGTCATGTCCGACTGTTTGCAACCCCTTGGACTGCAGCACACCAGCTTCCCTGTCCTTCACCATCTCCTGGAATTTGCTCAGACTCGTGTCTATTGATTCGGTGATGCCATCCAACTGTCTCATTCTCTGTTGCCCCCTTTCATGGAAGAGTATTTGTCAAATATGTGCTTTCTCTATTTTGCTTTTAAAGCCCCGGGGGTAGAATCCAAATGCTTCTTTACAGTCATCAGTTTACAATAGGGTATTAAAAAGTGATTGCAGGCAGACCTCTTTTTATTGTGCTCCACAGATATTGCATTTCTTTTCTTTCTTTTTTTTTTTTTCACAAATTGAAGGTTGTGGCAAGCCCGGGTCGAGCAAGTCTATTGACGCCGTTTTTAAAGCAGCATTTGCTCAGTTTGTGTCTCTGTGTCACATTTTTATAATTCTTGAAAGATTTCAAACCCCCCACCAGCAAAAAGATGAGGATTTTCTGAAGGCTCAGATGGTGGCTGGCAATTTTTAGCAATAAAGTATTTTTAAATTAAGATACGTATATTGGGGGATTTTTTAGACATACGCTATTGCACACATAATACCCTATAGTGCATTGTGAACATAACTTCTGTGTGCAATAAGAAATCAAAAAAAATTTACGCGACTTTCTTCTCTGTGGTATTTACTTTATCATGGTGGTCTGGAATCGAATGGGCAATGTCAAAATCTATCTATACTGCTGAGATGATGAAGTTCCAGGGGAAGGGCCAAGGACCCACCTTAGAATTGTCTTTACCTGTGGCTGGGCCTAGGAAATGCCCAAGTTTGGGTTGAGGGAGTCTCTCCTCTCACAGAAAAGCTCCCCACTCGGCTACCTGGAAGGTAACTCATCCTGTAGCCAGACCCTCCCTGGGACACCTGGCACCTGGTCCCTGGGCCCTCGTGACTTCAACAGCCTTGGCAGGTCTGCAGTGCTGATGGCTGGGGGGTGTCACCAGTTTGCCCCCCCCAACAACAGTCAGCCTCACTCCCTGCCGGGAGATCCAGTGCTAATACCTGCGGGTAACCATGGTTCCGTCATCTGTCTTCCCAGCCTGGCTCCATCCGGGCAATTCTTATTGGAACAATGCTTTTGTTCTTTCTTCTGAGATGACAAATGGTGGAATTAAACTGACTGATGGGGTGGGAAGTTTACAAATGTTGAAAATATGCAAAAATATTCCAGGAAGTTTAAATGGTGCCTTCTTTTCAAGACCAAGCCAGGGGAGTACGGGCGATGCACATATGTACAGTGGATGGATGGAACCATCCGCCCCTTGAGTCACGTGGGGCAGCAGAGAAGATCACAAGGCTGGTGAATTTCAAATTCGCTATTTTAGCTTGTTCTTTCTGTAAGAAAAGGGCATGTGCCTATGTTAATGTTTCATATCTAGGAATTTCCAAGTTCTTGCCTGAGGCTAACTAGAAATATCAGTGACTCTGAAGAGATTTGGCAATGTTACAGCAGGAAAAAAAAAGGAATAGCTTCCACCAGAGGGTCTGCAGGGAAGTCCCAAGATGCTGAGTGAAATGCTACCAATGATGTTATTTCAAAAGACATTTTTCCTTATTTAATTTTTTGAGCTATTATATTTCCATCCATATCTTTTTTCTTCCTTTGCTCCTGACTTCCAGGCTGCCCACTCTTTTCCTTATTTCCTTCCTGTTTATGGGTTCGTTTCAGTCCTCCAGGGATTAAACAGCCTAGAGGATTTTGGCTTTTGACCTGAAATCCAGGAAGCGCAAGGAGGCTGGAAGAGGTGTGAAAAGGAAACCAGGAAGCCAAAGAGGGGAAGGAGAAGAGGGAGGGATGCTCTCTCCCTGCCGGTCCCCAGTCCTCCTGATGCTGGTCCCCTGGGGCCTCTCCCTGCAGCTGTATCAGCCCCCCACCCCCAGACAGCGTGGCAGCCTTGGGAGAGTGTTGCTGGCCTGCCTTGTGATGTGCTGGCTATGAGCCCTGGGTAACTGCTCAGAGTCACGCAGCCTCTCCCCGCCCTAAGGTGATGGCGTGCTCTGCCCTCCTGGGCAGGGTGGGGGTGGAGGGGTTGGCCTCAGCTTCCCTGCTCAGCACTCCAGGTTTTAGCCCCAGCCTGGAGCCTGCCTTGAGCTGCCGCCTTCTTGGCTGGAACCTGATCAATGTCTTGGCAACCCTTCAGTCTTCCCCACTGCCCCTGGCCAGCCCAGCCCCAGCCTGGGTTCCCACTTGCTGAGGCCAAGCGGTCCCCTTCTCAGCAGAGTTGTTTTCTCAAGTGCCTTAAATGTCCCTTTGACCCCAGTAGCCCAGTCTAGGATTCTGAGGTCCCTGGGCATCTCAAACCCAGGTCTGTTGTAGGTGCAGAGTAAAGAGGAGAGGGGTGGCGGGGGGTGGCTGTAAAGTTCTCTTTTGCTCCATCCTTCCACTTCAAAGGAAGAAGCTCCCCAGTGGCCCCAGCTTACCCCCAGGATGTGAGGAGAGCGCAGACACCTCTCAAGCGTTCTGCAGAGAAGGGAGGAGCCCAGTGCAGGGTGGGCTTGCTCACCGACGGGGCGGGGGAATGGAACAGCATCAGAATTTGAGTCCAGGGCCTGCCACTCCTGTGTATGCATGTGACAGGTCCCTAACCTCTCTGGGCTCAGAGGGCACATCTGTAAACCACAGTGGGGCTGACAACCTGCTTCTCAAGGCTGCTGGAAAGCCCCGATGGATGCTGCAGCCCTGGGTTAAGCTCTCAGACAGAAAGGCCCAGCCCCACTTCCCCTCCAGGATCCTCGGAATCAGGCAGTCTAGTTACAAACAGGTCCCCCTTTGGAGAACAAGGAAGATGGTTTAAAAGCAGAGAGCAGGAATCCAGAAATGTGGCCTGCCCCCACTCCCCCCCCGAGAAAACACAGGCAGGGCCCTTGAGTGCAGTCTGTTCCTCTATGACGGTTGTCTCCTTCACCCCTTGTTCCCTGGGCACAAAGGGGTCCCCGGGGTGCCCTGGGGTCCCTGGGCACAAAGGCCTGGACCCCAGTGGCGTGCCCTTCTTTCTTTAGTGATGAAAGGAACAGATGAGAGCGGATGTAGCTCCTTCGAGGAAGCAGATACCAAAGGCCTGGGTGCTTCTGGAAACACCTCAGAAGCATTTGCAGGGGAAATCAAAGCTGCAGCAAGATTCGTAATTGGAAACCCCTATATTACATTAATTATCCCTCTTGGAGACCAGAGCAGGGCTTCCCAGGAAGCTTTTAACATCCTGCATTATGGCCGTGGGTGTCTCAGGGCTGCCTGCGGAGAGCATGGGCCTCGTCAATTATACATGGCCCCGCGGGCAGGCGGCGGGGCAGGCTCTGCTGGGAGTGGTGGGGCTGGACCGCGATCCGCTCCGCTGGGAGAGCGAGCAGAATGTGGCTCATCTCCAGGCTGCCTTCTGGGCCATGCCTCCCCTGTGGGGTGAGGTGTGACTGAAGAGAAGAATCACTCCAGTGATGCAGGTTAACAGGGAAAATAATTGTTGGGAAATTTGTGCAAAATGGGACTTTTTCTTAAAGACTGTTTTTTTAATGTGGACTATATTTAAAGTCTTTAATTTGTTACAGTATCATTTCTGTTTTATGTTCTGTTTTTTGGGGCATGAGGCATGTGAGATCTTAGCTCCCCATCCAGGGACTGAACCTGCACCCCCTGCATTGGTAGGTGAAGTCTTAACCACTGGACGACCAAGTAGTTAGTTCAGTTGTTCAGTCGTGTCTGACTCTTTGCTACCCCATGAATTGCAGCACGCCAAGCCTCCCTGTCCATCACCAACTCTCGGAGTTTACCCAAACTCCTGTCCATTGAGTCGGTGATGCCATCCAACCATCTCATCCTCTGTCGTCTGCTTCTCCTCCCACCTTCAATCTTTCCCAGCATCAGGGTCTTTTCAAATAAGTCAGTTCTTCGCATCAGGTGGCCAAAGTATTGGAGTTTCAGCTTCAGCATCAGTCTTTCCAATGAACATCCAGGACTGATCTCCTTTAGGATGGACTGGTTGGATCTCCTTGCAGTCCAAGGGACTCTCAAGGGTCATCTCCAACACCACAGTTCAAAAGCATCAGTTCTTTGGTGCTCAGCTTTCTTTATAGTCCAACTCTCATATCCATACATGACTACTGGAAAAACTGTAGCTTTGACTAGATGGACCTTTGTTGGCAGAGTAATGTCTCTGCTTTTTAATATGCTGTCTAGGTTGGTCATAGCTTTCCTTCCAAGGAGTAAGCATCTTTTAATTTCATGGCTGCAGTCACCATCTGCAGTGATTTTGGAGCCCCCCCAAAATAAAGTCTCTCACTGTTTCCCCATCTATTTGCCATGAAGTGATGAGACCGGATGCCATGATCTTAGTTTTCTGAAAGTTGAGTTTTCAGACAACTTTTTCATTCTCCTTTCATCCAGAGGCTCTTCACTTCTTCTTTGCTTTCTGCTGTAAGGGTGGTGTCATCTGCACATCTGAGGTTATTGATATTTCTCCCAGGACCACCAGGGAAGTCCCATAGAAGGGGCTTGCAACATGTGAAAGCGGAAGAGGAAGTGCCTGTTTCTCCTACGTGTGGGCCCTGCAGTTTGGATGTTTGGGAGGCTCGTGCTGAAAAAGCGTAGGAGAGAGTCTAACCCACACCCTCAACTGACTGACGGGGATGCAGAGAAGGGGATATGACCGAACCAGGGTCACACAATGGTGGAGGGAAGATGAAATGTGGTGAAACCCCTTGGGAGTGCCCCGAAGGGCTGCTTGGGAAATGTGGGGTGAGACCAGGGCCCCTTCTGGGTTTTGTGGCTTCACAGAGCTGGGAGCTGCTGCCCCCTCCCAAACAGACCTTTCACGGCAGCCAGGATCCCGGGCCTTGCCTCCTGCTTCCACCCCTCAGCTGTGACGCTTAGGCTGGCCCTGTGGGGCCATTCCTCTCTCCCCTTGCTGGGGCCACTGGGGTTAGCGAGCCTAGGAGTGCCTCAAACTACTGCTGGTCAAATCCAGAGACGCCAGAGCCCTGCCAGGTGAGGGAACAGGGTGGTGGCTACAGCCAGACAGCGAAGAGGACCACATGGCCCGGGAGACTGCTGGTCAGGGCTGAGTGAGAAGACGCAGGGGGCAGGGTGGCTGGGAATCTCTCAGGGGTCCCACAGGGGCTGGGGGCAGACAGTCATTCCAGGGGTGGAGCAGGGTGGGGATGGGGTGGTGTTTGCCCAGGGAAGTGTCTTCTGTGGTCTACTGAATACACACTGTGCCTACTGGAGAAGCCATTCAAAGCCTCAACATTTATCTCTACAGACGGCTATGCTGCTGGATGGCTTCCTGGG
The DNA here is from genome assembly GCF_023091745.1 of Budorcas taxicolor. Classification (NCBI taxonomy): domain Eukaryota; kingdom Metazoa; phylum Chordata; class Mammalia; order Artiodactyla; family Bovidae; genus Budorcas; species Budorcas taxicolor. The sequence goes on along the minus strand of NC_068932.1, from coordinate 43,093,172 downwards.
ATGAGGCTCTGGGGAAGGTGAGGGAGGTGGTCATTTACCTGAGAGAAAGCTCTGATAGCCTGTCCTGGCAGAGGAGAAAGTCTTGGAGCCAGGGTGCCCCAGATTTCACTGTCAGGGCTCCAGGGAAGGCTGGTGAGCTTGTGACACGGAGTGTGTGCCACCTAGCAGAACAGTGGGGCAAGAATGCTCTTAGCTCCAAGGTGGGTGGCCACTGGGGCACCTGCAGTTCACCTCTGCTGAGGTGCCAGGTTCAAGGGCTCTGGCATAGGAAGGCTCAAAGCCTTTAGAAGGGGAGCAAGATGGAAATTTCTAAAAATAGGAGCCCTGAAATACAGCAACAGAGGGGTTTTGTGCTTGCTTAGATATGGGCTCTCGAGAGTGTGGGTTAGGGGACTCTTTGGCAGCTGGTGGGGGGCAACTTTGGTCTCTCCCAGGACCACCGAGCTATAGCAGGGGGAAACGTAGGGGATGGGCTGGGTTCTGCCACTTGCCAGCTGTTATGGACTGAAAGTTCGTGCCACCCTCCCCTCCAATTCCTATGCTGAAGTCTTATTCCCTAATGTAATATTTGGAGACGGGGCCTTTGGGAGGCAATTAGAGTCAGATGAGGGTGGGGCCTCCACAGTGGGGTTAGCCTCCTTATAAGAAGGGACACTAGAGACATGCTCACTCTCTGTCATGTGAGGAGGCAGAGAGAAGGTGGTCATCTGCAAGTCAGGAAGAGTTCTCACCAGAAGCCTGGCCTGTGAGCAGATGTTTAAGCCTGCCAGGGTGTGGTATTTCGTGACAGCAGCCTGAGCAGACTAATGCACAAGCCACACGATGATCTCTGAACTGCTCTGAGTTGTAGACAACATATTTTGGAGGGGAAGATACGGCATGTGTTTACGTTTGGGTCTGCTCAGAACACCACTCTCCTTTCTCTGGGGGAATCTCCTCTCCAGTCATGGGGCTCTCGGGGTACAGCTGAACAAATGCTGTTCTTATGAGGACTGTTGGCATCTGAGAGCACTTGGCACACTGTTGGCCACAGAGAAGGCATGGGGTGCACACCTTCTCTCCACTGTTCCCTCCCCGTCCACCACCATAAGGGGCCTGGGACTGGAGGCAGGGCTAGACCCTGTGCCCAGCGGGCACTGGGCAGATAAAAAGTGGTGGAGGGGAAGAACTTTGAAGTACCTTCTGGGATTTGCTTCCAATTCACCCTCCCAGGCTGCCTCTGGGCCTCCATCTGGTTCCTTATCCTTCACCAGAGGGAAGACGAGGAGGTCTCAGGCTTCTTCTGAGGCTCCGAACCCCTGATGAGTGGCATTCAGGGTGCTGGCTGGCTGGGTGTGTGAGGATGGAGGCAGCACCCTCAGGGACCTTGGTAGAGGTCTGGGGTGTGGGCACTGCCCAACTAGCTCCCTCTGGGGAAGAAGCTTTCTGTGAGGGCATGAAGCTCAGCGGCTAAAGGGAGACCAGGGTTCAGCAGCTAAGAGGCCACACAGCTGAATTCCAAATGGGAATAGATTTAGCATCTGGCAAGAATACCATATTAAGAGGTAATTTTTCATCTGTTATAAATCCATTAGGAAATTAAAAATCTAGGCTGTGACTTTAAAATATGGAATGGGATTTTCTTCAGAGCCCCTGAAGGTAAGATTTTTTTTTCCCCCCTTAGTAAATGCTGAAATCCAATGAATCTAAATCCCCTGGCCAAGGATAATGCTCCCAGAGGCGGCGGCCGCTCCGTAACCATTTGCTGACTTGGGGCCAGGACCATATTTTCAGAAATATTAACATAAACTCTGGCAGTTTGGCAGTCTTTGCCCTGGGCTGGACCTGGAGCGTTACTCACAAGTGTTAGGAGACACCGACTAGTTGCCAGGACCCGCCAGGCGCTGAGCTGGGGCCGTGGAGGCGGGAGGGGCTGACTCCCAGGTGGCTGAGGTCAGCTCAGACCCTGCAGCTCAGGGCTGGTTCTGGAGACAGGAGGGAAAGGCGCTTGTCAACCAGGGCAGGTCAGAGTTCAACAGGGGCTGGTTAGCCTTCAACTAGGAAAGTTACTCTCTAACCGGGTCAAGTTCTTGCAGAGTCAGGGAAATCAGTGTACAATTAGCTCATCACTGTACAACCAGGTTAAGCTAGTTTTTGACAAGAGCTAGTTAGTATACTCCAAGGTCAAGCTAGCATATAACCAAGACTTCAGCGTATCATCAGGGAAAGTTGAATGGACTGCATGAAAGTGTTTTTAACACTCCACCGATCTGGAAATCAGACTTGGAGCAAATAGGGGTCTAGAATCTGATGCCTGAGCTGGGAGTGAGGATGGGGGAGGCCTGCAGGGGATGCTCTGGGTCTTCACGCCTATGGCTCATCCTTCACCTGGGCTTCCAGTGATGCCCAGGTTGGAGCAGGAGTGAGTCTCCCAGCCAGAGCCGGCAGGTCGCACGGCAGCCAGAGGATCAGAGCAAGGACACCGCAGAGGTCCGAAGCCTGGGGCCTGAGAGCCACAGACTGCCGCGGATGAAGCAGACCTCTCTGCAGGAACTAGCGCTCATGTGATGATCTTACTCACGACTGATGTCAGAATGCAAGAAGCATATAAATAAAACTTCATCTAGGTTTTTGACCAAAGTGGTTGAAATTTTAAAACCTCATGTCCTGAGGGTGAATCTTACTGACCTGGGTTGCTTGATTTAGTTTGACGCACATCCTCCAGCCGTGCTGGAAGAGTGTGAGAATGTGTGTGTGTGTAGTATGTATGTATGTAATTTGTGTGTATGTGTCTGGTTCGTGTTTGGTGTTTGAGAAGTGTAGCATGTGTGTGTTTCGGGGTACTGAATAAGTGGAAAAGAGATGCCAGCAAGGGAGCTAGATACCCAGACAGTGCTCTAAAGACAAGGGCAGTGTGGCTGGCTCAAGGTGGGCTAGGGCATTGGAGCTGGAAAACATATAGGCAAATGGACATACTGTTTTGACCACAGATGAGGTAACACTTTTCTCAAAACACGTTTGTACAACTTGGTTGCAAGATTTAAGCTGAGTCGTTTTGGTGTCATGTGACTTCTTACTGTAGTTGACTGGACCCGGATGATAGCGAACTAAGACTGTTGACTAATCAAATTATTTCCCCAGGGAAATGGAAAGACAGTGTCAGCCCATGAGGGTCAGCCTTCCCTGCCCATCCTGTGTCCTGGCGCTTCACAGCTCTTGGCAGCCAGTAGAGCTGCCCAGGAGGTGCTAGTAGTAAAGAACCCACCTGCCAATGCAGGAGACGCAAGAGACACAGTTTTGATCCATGCGTCGGGAAGGCCCCCTGGAGGGTGTGGCAACCCACTCCAGTGTTCTTGCCTGGAGAATCCCATGGACAGATGAGCCTGGCGGGCTACGGTCCCTAGGGTCGCAAAGAATTGGACACGACTGAGGTGACTTAGCAAGCATGCAGGCGCCTGATATCTACTAATCGAAGGACTAGGCCAGGCAACCCAGAGGCTACTCAGTGTGTCGTGGCCATTAAAACTGCAAGGTCACAGGTACTCAGGCAGATGGCAAACGAGAAGAGAGAGACGTGGAGAGGAGTGAGACCATGGGGCTCAGGGAAGAGGGTCAGAGACAGAGATGGAGAGGAAAGAGAAAGATGCATAGAGAGACAGAGAGACTTTGAATTCCTGAATTTCGCAGCCCCTCAGCATAAACCCTGTCCAAGCTCTCTGCGCAGGTGCTGCTGTTAACCACGGCAATGGCAGGCTAGGGTTAGGATTCAGAATCCCAGGACTTTCTCTCCTGATCAGCAGTTCTCGACCCTTGCATCTTTTTTCCAATCAGACGCCAGGCGTGGGACTTCCCTGGGGGTTCAGTGGCTAAGACTCTGATCTCCCAATGCAGGGGGCCGGGGTTCGATCCCCGGTCAAGGGACTAAATCCCGCACGCCACAACTAAAGATCCCGTGTGTCACAAGCTAAAACCTGGTGCAGACAAAATGCGAACAATACCTGAGTCTCCTTGACAGGAACGGAAACCAGCTTTCCCAAGAGAACATTCTGGCTTTCCTGGGTATCTTGTGTCTTCCTAGCATCTCTCTAGCCTGGACTCTGGCTTCCCGTTCTGGGGGTGCCCCCTTCGCCTAGAGAACTCCCAGGCACCAGAAAGCTCCCCAGGCTGCCACGACCTTGGTTCCATCTGCATCCGTGAATGGAGATCATTCCACAGGTGGTTCACACACACACACACACATCCACACAAACCCACACTCCCTGCCCCCCCACCCCATTTCCTGTTTTGCTTTGCTGTCAAGCCTGCCTGCTCCCGAGCCACCTCCTCTTCACACCAGCAGCATCTTAAACACAAGGCTTCTGAACGATTGCGCGCTTCTCCAGCAGAGCTCCAGTCCCCAGTCATTTCCTCCTATTGTTCAAAGAGGATGCACTTGATGCCCTGTGTGTGTGTGTGTGTGTCTGTGTGTGTGTGTAACCATATGGCCTCGGTGTGTAGCCATAACCGAGGAAATGGCTGCAAAATGCTCTGTTGGTCAGGTTTATCAGTAAGGGGGAGATGGATGTGAATTCTAATTCCTGGGGCAGAAGCGAGGAGAGGAGTCCCTCCTATATGCTTGTCTTTTAGGTAATTTTAATGCACTGACCGAGTGTTTGCAGCATGCCCACCTCCCCAGCCCTTCACCAGCCACTGAGCAATGCTTGGGGAATAAAAAAAAAATGAAAAATAAGACCTGCATCCACATCCTGGGGAAGCTGAAGACTGGCAGGCAGTGAGGGGTCGGGGGGAGCGGGGAAAGCAGCCGTCATCCGTGGAGCTCTTGCTGGGTTGTCTAAGACTGTGCCTATATAAGCTTTCTCTTCCCTGTCAGCCGGGAGGCAGCTTCCATTCTGTAGATGAGGAAGTCGAAGCTCAAAGAGGAAGTGACACAGCTATTAAGCGGGGAAGCCAAGATCTGGGCCCAGGTCTGCTGTGGCTGGGTCACCAGGCCAGGCTGCCTTTAGAGATAAACAAAACCAGCAAAAGAAACATTCGCAGGCCAGGAGCTGCGTGTGTGCCTGCAGGTGGGCCTGTGGGTTTGCAGAAGGGGTCCGGGAGGAGCCGGGAGTGGAGGAGACAAGGCTCCCAGGCCAGGGAAGCCCTGCGCCAGACGGAGAAGTGGCTGGTCCCGTGCTCCAGAAGGGACCCTGTGTGCCCGAGTTGGCTACGATGCTCATCCCGACTGGGGGCTCCGAGGAGGCAGGCTCCATGCAGGGATCCAGGAGGCGGAGGAGGACCCCCCTGCCCTGGGGACTGTCCTGCCGCTGGCACACCTGACCTCTCCTCTCTCCCTGACCCCCCTCCTCGCCCCCTCCCACCCCAGCCGCGCCCTTTCCCTTCCCTTCAGGCAAGGGTGGGGTGCCCTGTGAGGCTCTGTCCCTCTGTGTCTGGGACGAGCTGAGATGGAAATCTGTTTCCTCAGGAGCAGGAAATTGCTGATTTTACAATGCGCCAACAAGAAAGTCACCTTTCTCCATTTTGCAGGGCCCGGTCTTGATCATACGCTCCCCTGGGGAAGGGAGAAGGCCCTCTGCCGCCCTTGGAGCAGCGGTGCGCCAGGGTGGTCTCGCCCCACTGATGGGAAAGGACGAGGACACAGGAGGACAGGGGCCCCATCTTGGGCCTCAGCTCAGTCACCAGGAGGCAAGATGTCGACCCTCTCTGGGTGCTGCACGCTGGTCCCCGCGTCTGAGGCCACCAGCCCGGCATCAAAGCCTGCCTGGTCCCGCGCAGCCTGGGGAGCTGTGTTTCTGCTCAGACTCTGAGATGAACCCTCAGTGTGCCCTGGATCAACTGCTCTGCTCTCTCCTCCCGACCTCGGTGTCCATATCCGTTCAGCGGGGCTGGGGGACGAGACAGTGACCAAACATCATCCCTGACCTGGGATCGAACCTGCTCCCTTGGCAGAGAGCGCACAGAGTCCCAGCCACTGGACTGCCAGGGCATTCCCTACCAGGGAGCTTTAAACACACAACCGAGGCCCAGCCCCAGGCCCTGAGATTCTGATGTAATTTGTTTGAATGACTCGATTATTCCTGCCTTGAAAAATCTCTGCCAGCGAATCTGAAGTCACAGCCGAGCTGGAAAACTGAGGCCTAGCTGAAGGCAGGTATTCTCCTCGGGGTCTCCCCTGGGGGTCGGGGCTTGGCCTTGGGAAGGAGAAACAAGTTATTTGAAAGCCAGAACTGTTTTCACCTCTGATGCTCCTATTTATTTGTCCTTCAAATCAACAAATTTATAGGTATCTTTATTGAGATACTGGCTGAAGCTTTCATAAAATTACAGATGAGGGTAAGAGCAGTGAGAACTATGCTACCCCACACAGCAGCCCCTAGACACACATGGTGATTTAAATGATTAAAAATGAAATAAAATAAAATTTTCACTTCCTCAGTGCTCAATACCCCCATGAGACCAGTGACAACGGGAGGGGACAGCCTGGGTACAGGCCGCATCTCTCATCATAGAGAATTCTGCTGGATGGGCTGATCTAGCAGAGACTAGACCACAGTCCAGCCTTGCCATCCAACAGAGGCGGACACTGAGGCCAGGGCCTGCTGCAGTGACATGTCTTGCTGAGGGCCTCGGGGCTGAGTGAGGCTCAGGGCCTGGGATGCTGACATCCTGTTCTGTATCCTCCACTCGAGGAGGACTGGGGAAAGAGTTCAGACTTTGGAGACTGGAGCTTTCCACATGTTTTCTTTCTCGCTGTCTGCCTTTCCACCCCAGCCCCCCGCCCCCACCAACTCCCCAAAAATGCCATGTTGCTGTCGGGTCTCCTCTGCCAGCGCCTGGCACACACCGGGTGCCCAAATAATTACTGTCTGCATAAAAGAAGATCAGGAAGGTGGCTGGAACCCTGCAGAGAGCAGAGAAGGGGCTGCGGGAGAAATCTTTTAAGAAGCAGGTTGGGAGCGGCAGGATGACAGGGAAGGGCCGGGGCTGTTGGGGGAGGACCAGGCCAAGAGGGGGACAGGCAACCCCTCAGGAGGAGGGTGACCATGGGCACCTAATGCCGCCGAAGGGCCAAAATAAGGACAAAGGGTAGGGAGATATCGGGGCACACGCAGTGGCTGGGAGCTGGTGGGGCCAAGGCTATTGGCTGCCTCCTTGCAGCCATGTTTGCTTGGACCTTGGTCAGGGCCTGGCTGCATCCTGTCTTCCAGGACCTTCTGTGTCCAGAGGACTTCCGAGTTCACAGATGCCGGCACAGGCCGGCTGCTGAAGGACCCTCGTCCCCACCGTGCAGGTTACTGGACGAGGTGCCTCCACTGCAGCCTCTTTCTCTGTGCGCCTGGGTCTGAGACAGGGGAGGGCACGGCCGTGTTCCCAAGCCAGAGCCTCGCCAGTCAGTGCCCCTGGCTGATGTTACATCCCAGAGGTTCCTTCTGAAGTCTCCAGTGCAGAGCAGAGTGGAAAAATGGATCTTCCTCTTTTCCATCCCCCAGCTCTCAGCCCTGAAGCATCTTTACAGAAGGGTGTTGATTTTATCAAGCATGGATGGGAACCAAGTCTGTTAACCAAAGGGAAACCTGAACTGGGCTTTCAGGAACCAGAGGCCCCTCCACCCCGCTTCCCGAAGCCTCCACATCTTAGACTTCAGGCTGAAAGGAAATTCAAAAGCAAGGTGTCTTTAGGATAACGTCGAGCAGTTTTTTAAAAATGCTATTTCATTTTCTATTCTTTTTAAAAATTCTCTGTGGAACATATGACTAATAGGTTTTTTCTTTCTTTCTTTTTTAGCATTCAGGGGGCCAAGCTAAGGGTAATTAGAGCAGTCACTAAAAATATTCCACCCCAGTACTCTGAAAGTGATGTACTAAAGGTGATCAAATTAGCAATGGGAGCAGGGTTCCCACCAGAAGGAGAAAGAAAGGTGCAGCCTTTGCCTCGCTGTGCTCCAGTCTGTGAGTTGGGGTTCAGGAAACAATGTGGGCAGGAAGGTGCCCCGTCCCGGCAACACGGCTGAGGTGTTGCAAAACATGCGGTATCTTTTACATCCCTAGGGGCAGCTGGGAAGGGAGGCAGGATCGCTCTCTGAGAAGCACGCCCTTTCTATCCCTAGGAAAGTCACAGAAGTGCTCAGCCCATGGACTGGGGGACAGACGGCCGCCTCATCACCTGTCTCCGTGGACGGCCTTGCACCTGCTTCAAGCAGAGAATCAGAGCAACCTAGGAGGCTGTCCACAAGCTCCCCGCCCACCTGCTCGTTTGCTTTCACAGTCTTCATCTTCTCTCCTTGCACGCTGGACCGACCACCCACATCCAGCCCTGGGGTACCGGATCCCGTCTCATCCCTCCTGCTCTGAAGACGCTACTCAAGCAAGTTCCCATCCTCCCCGCCCACATCAGGTCTTCCTTTCTCTATGGGTTCACCCCCATCCACATTCTTCCATCTCTGCTTCTCTCTCCTCGTGTGACCCCACTTTCCCTCCACCTGCCACCCCCTTCTCCTCCTTCCTTTTGTAGCCTAGGTCCTGGAGAACACCGCCTACTCACACTGTCTCCAACTTCTGTCTGCCAAACCCCTCCTTTTCCCCTCCCTGCCTTATTTTGTCTCCTTACACCTGTCTTGCTACAGAACCTCACTCGTTTCTCTGGTGCCGGCTGCCTCCCTAGAATTAATCTCCCTGAAGGTAGGCACTGGGTCTACTTCATTCATGGCTGTCGTCTGGCAATCTAGAACAGTGCTGGTCTAGAGCAGGGGCCAGAGAAATACTTGTTAAAATAAATGATTGGAGGGATTCACAGATGGCAAAGCATGTCCATGTACACTGGTGAGTTATCGCCAGGGATTTTCACAGACCCCCTGAGGCTGATCTCGGTCTGCCTCGTTTTGGAGAAGAGGAGACGGAAGCACGAGGGTTGGCTAGCTGTCCTCGGGATGTGGGGCAGGATGAAGCTGGGTCCAGCTAAGGTCTCCAGCGCCAGTGTAGTGCTCTCTGCTCTACACCATCGGGTTTCCACGGTGGCTCAGTGGTAAAGAGTCCACCTGCAATGCACAGGAGTTGCAGGAGATGCAGGTTCGATCCCTGGGTTGGGAAGATCACCTAGAGGAGGGCATGCAACTCACTCCAGGCAAGAGCCTGGAGAATCCCATGGACAGAGGAGCCTGGTGGGCTGTAGTCCGTAGGGTTGCAAAGAATCAGACATGACAGAAGCAACTTAGCACTCACACATGCATGCTTTACCCAACGGCTGCCTCTGGCAAAAGGCCGCCCTTCTGTGTCTCTAGGGCCCTGATGAGAGCCACACGCTCTGCAGATGGAAGCCAGGACCAAGCTGCAGACAACCTGCATTAACCCCATCACCTCCTGCCTCAGAGCTTCCCTCCCTCTGTCTAGGACTGACCTCCTCCTGCCTCCCAAACCTCCCTAGTTCAGCAAAACATCGACTGTGTGATGCGTTGGTTAAGATATTACATTTGGGGGTGTAATTATTTCAAAGGCAATTAGTTACTCGATATTTCTTATTCTGGCTGCCAGGAGGAATTAATAGGAAACCTTTCAATCAGGAACAACTGCAAAATAATTTCTGGCCCCAAAGAGAATCAATATTACCCAGCAGAACATTCTTTGAGCTTCAGGAGGCTATTCATTTCTGGTGCTTTCAAAACCGGAGGGCAAAGCGTTATTTCCATCTTCATCAGAAGGCTCCTTCGTGTAGAGTGTTTAAGAAGACACTGACATCTATATGGCTTTTTCTGACCATCCATCTCCATGTCACCCTCCAGGGTACAGGCATAAAACCCTCCCCAGCGGACGGTGAATGATGTTCACGTTATTAGGAACACGAGTTGCTGTTTTGCCCTGAGCCTTCCCACCAGACTTTCTAGGGCCTGCAACGGGATATGAGACTCCCAACCATCCGCTACGTGGTATGTCCTAGAAGCCCCCCTGAGCCCAGGGAGCTGGCATCTTCCCAGAAGCGCCTCTGGAGGGGCTGGTGGCATCTTCCCTCCCCATCCTGCGATGCAGGCAATTCCAGGGCTGCCCTCTCTCTCAGTCTCCCTGCTGTCATGAGGGCTGGTGTCCTGCCTGCTTGGCAAGGTCATTGACATCCTGTCCAGCTCGGGCCTGACCCTCTCCAGGGTGGAGGGTCTGTGTGCGTGGAAGAGGGGGGACGGGGAACAAAGGTTTATTGTTGGTTCTTGCTCTCTATTCCCCTGCTCCTTTTTCTGGGTTCACTTCAAGGTCTGCTCTGAAGATCTGCAGGACTTATGGTGAGGGGGAGGTCACCAACAGGGACAATCAATGGAATGGGAAGAGTTTTCCTACACTAACAGAAAAAGTGATCTCAGACCACCATTCATGTGCAGTAGGGAAGGAAAACTATAGGGCAATCAAGTCAGAGGGAGAAAGGTAGTGAATGTTCTAGAACAAAAACATCTGTTGCATTGACTTCTTGGATAGGAGGATTCTGTTTCCCCTGGAACCGATGTAATTTCTGCACTTGTAGGCTTTCCCATCCATGAGCATGGGAAAGTCCCGCTCCTTGAGCTCATATATAATCTGTAATGCTGGCCTCACAGGCTGAGGTCTTGAAGATGCTGTGGGAGATTTGTAAGATGATGGGAAAATGACCACACGGGGCCTTTTCTGGAAAGGAAAAGAGGGAACTATGAGCCTTAAAGGATTGAAGTCAGAGGTAAACTGCCAGGCTGTCTCTGTGGCCAGCAGAGCATGAGGATGCTGGAGAAATCCAGGAAGCCTGGGTTCCACTGGAGCACTCCTGTTTCCGGGTGGTGGTAATGTGGAATCAAGAGGGCCAACACGGAATGCACCTTCAAGACGATCTATTTAAGCTCAGCTCAAAGGCGTAATAGTGAATATACGTGGGGTGCTGTGTGTAGTCGCTCAGTCGTGTCCGACTCTTTGTGACCCCATGGACTGTAGCCCACCAGGCTCCTCTATCCACGGGGATTCTCCAGGCCAGAATCTGGAGTGGGTTGCCATGCCCTCCTCCAGGGGATTTTCCCAACCCAGGGATCGAACCTAGGTTTCCCGCATTGCAGGCGGAGTCTTTACCATCTGAGCTACCCATGGAAGAGAATAAAACTGTAGGTGGTTGAAGATGGGGAAAAGTTTATTTCTGATTAGAAGCCATCGGATCCCCTTCCTCCAGCCTTGTTCCTCCCCTTGTTCCCCCTCTCTCCACTCCCCCTCAGTTCTCTGCCTTCAATCCCCCCCCAAGAGCTCCACCCTCCCTGACGAAGATCTAACACGCACACACATACAAAGTTTGGGGAAACTGAGGTTGCAGAGATGTGAAGGGGCAGCTCTGTAGCCACCCTGTCAGGAAATGGCAGAGTTGCAATGTCATCCCAGGGGTGTGTGATCGCACGTGCCTCCCAACAGAGACTCCTAGGGGAGATTTGGGGTGAACGCCACGCAAACATCTGGTGAATGCCTGGTCCTCCTGTGGTCCACTTACCAGTGAATGAACACTAGGATCCAGCAGGTGACGGTCTCTGGCTGTGTGACTCATTGGAGTAGCACATGCAAGATAAATATCCTAATTTGGTCCCTTCTGCTCTCTGAAGACCCTACGCTGGCACTTCCTGGGCTTCTGATCTGAGATTTCTCCCATTGTTTACTGGTAAAGGGAATCAGGAGGTGACGGCGTGATTACGTGGTTGTGTTTTCAATTAACGATGCCCTCCAATGACTGTGGGTTGACAAGTCAGGCGTGGCGCTGTCTCCAAGGGTGGAGAGGTGACGGGCACTGTCACACTGGAGGTCTGACGTCCTTCTAGGCTGTAGCTTATTCCCAGTGGCGCGATGGGTGAACTCCCCACGCCTGGTGACAGACCAGTGGCTCTCCTACCCCTACCAGATGCCAATCTTTTCTGCTCCAAACTCCCAAAGCCCCCCTCTAGTAGATCCAGTCATCTTTATGGCAGCCTCATGTTTTTAGACCAGGCAGGGCTATCTGCCCATCTGTTAACACATCTGTCCACCCACCCACCCATTCGTCCATCCACCAGCACATTTTCCACCTGATCTCCGTTGCTTCCAGGATAAGGCCCAGACTCTTGGTACATCGATTTAGGATGATTTTGCTCTAAGGAATAAGAGGCCTCGATTCAAAGTGGTTTTGACTGCCACCCAGACATCTCATAACCAGAAGACCAGAGCAGGGCAGGCTCCAGATGGGCCGTCAAGGTTCTGACCTTGTTCTCATGATCCCATTGGTTCTGCAAGACGGCTTTGTCCTCCGGCTCGAGATGACACGGCCACGGCTGCTCTGGGCATCTGCACAGTCCCGGGGAAGAAGAGGGACCCTCTCCTCTTCTGTCTCTCTCAATGGCCTTTGGTTATGGATTTTCTAGTCTCCTGAAGAGGCCACAAACCAATCCGGGGAGTGAATTCACACTTGGCCTTAGCCAAAAGGCTGATAAGCGATTGGGGCAGGGGGGTAGTGAATTCAAACCCAACTGACTGTCTCTGTGGGTCTCAAATAAGGCCTAACTGGTGGAAAAAAATCAAACAACGACCTCCCACTGGTCCCTGGAGGCCAAGCAACTGGGCAGCTGAGCAGAGTGGTTGCAAGGTGGCATGGCCTGCTGGGCAGCACTGAGTCTCTCTCTTGTCCTGGAGCCTGGCATCTCGCAGCCAGCTGGGAAAACACAACATCCAGACTGTCTGCTCACCTGGCAGCTCTCCTCCACGTTCCCTCCCGGAAGTGGTCTCCCCGAGGTCTTTCAGACAGTCTTCTCACTTGGTACCTTGTGTCCGATTTTCTTTTTGCCCAGGAAGGAAGACAATCAGAATAATGGCTCCCTTGTGCTAGATGTGGCACCAGAGACAAGCTCCTCTCACTTCCTCCCGGCAGTGCTCATGGGCAGCGGGTCTCAGGGCCCAGCCCAGGGAGAGTCTTCTACCCGCCCCTGCGCCCCCTCCCACCCCAGAGCAGAGGTAATACGAGGCCGAGAGGTCACATGACCTCTGACACCCAGTGGACCTGGGCTCACGCCACAGCCGGGCTTCTTGGGAGCTAGCTGAGTAGGGGTGACTGCCCACCATCTCTGGGCCTCAGTGTTCTCGTCTAGGAAATGGGGGTAATAACTTCACAATTGAGAATCAAACAAGATAAGATGCTTAAAAAGTGCTCTGCACACAGCGGAGCACTATGCAAATTTGGGGGCTCTTCTAGAACAGAGGGGCCAAGGCCTCTGAATCTCAGTGTCAAGGTAGAAGCAAGTGACGAGGATCATGTCCATCCTATTCCTTTCAGAATTTCCTTTCAAAAACAAAACAAAACAAAACCCTAGGCTCCATCACACACATATGAGTCTCCTGCAAATTGAGTTGAGAGAAAATGTTTTGTGTGAGCTGTCCTGGAGAGAGGGCATAATGGAGATCTTTCTGGGCAGCACTTGCCACTTTGTCCCAGCACCCAGGAGCAGCCCCACCTGTCCCCTGAAAGGAATGGAAAAGGAAAGTGAAGTCGCTCAGTTGTGTCCGACTCTTTGTGACCCCATGGACTGTAGCCTACCAGGCTCCTCCATCCATGGAATTTTCCAAGCAAGAGTACTGGAGTGGGTTGCCATTTCCTTCTCCGGAGGATCTTCTCGACTCAGGGATTGAACCCAGGTCTCCCGCATTGCAGGCAGACACTTCACTGTCTGAGCCACCAGGGAAGCTCCTGTCCCCTGAGGTCTCCTACAAAAAAAGGAAGGCCAGAAAGTCAGCATCATTAATGGATTCAGTCAACAAACTTCACCGAGGATCCACTGTGTGCTAAGTGTGGGGATAGAGACGTGGATACGGAAGGGATCCAGCTGTGCTGGGGCACGTCAGCTGTGGGCTTGGATGGACCACCCTTTGGAACCTGGGCAACAGAACAAGCCACATAACCTCTCAGAGCCTCAGTTTCCTGGTCTGAAAAATGGGAGGAAGAAACAGTATATACCTGATCATGAGGGCTGGATGAGATGGGGTATGTGTGTAAAGCGTTCAGACGGTCAGCATGATGGTGGCGACAGCGACTGCAAGGATGGTGATGACCAAGTTCCTTCTCTTCTAGCAGGGGTGGCTCTTCAATGGGTGGAAGAGAGAAGGGAGTTCCATCAGTCTGGGTGGGTGTGGCCTCTGCTACAGCCACTGCATGGCTCTCATCTTAGGGGGTCGACACATATGATTTGCTTTGTGTTCACACAGGCCATGTATGTTGAGACTGGCCATGAGGTGTCCGCCTTGTGGTGACTCAGTGATGGAGTCTGCTTTGGCTTGGGGTGAGGGGGTCCACCCCTCCCCAGACATCACAGGGAGAGCGCCCATCTCCTCTTCTGTGCTTCGGCCAGGAATGACACGCACCATCCTACTGGCAGTCCCCTGACCAGTATCTGCCACGTGGTCCCATCGAACCACAGGGAGGGCTGGGAAATGCAGAGGGCAGAGGTGAGGAGAGCCTTCCAGGTGAGGGGAGGGCCCAGGCGTGTTGAAAGTTCAAGCAGATAAGGGCTCCTGCAGTTAGGAGAGCGAGGATGGTGTGGGCTGAGGGCAGGGTGGTGGCGAGGCTGAGAGAGTGGGTCACACTGGAGGGTTCTGGCTGCTACAGATTGCGTGGCTGGGGGCAGAGAGACTCGGTGGGAGGAAAGAATCTGGGCAACAGGAGTGGATGCCTGAGTTGGGGCCACAGCAATGGGGTGGGAGGAGAGGGCAAGCCTTGAGCTGTCAACAAACAGAATCGAGACCATTTGCAAGTTGGAAAGAAGGGATGAGAGTGAAGCGATTCCCAGACTTCTCACTGGGTCCTCTGGTCTGAGGTGGAATCAGAGAGGTTGGGGTAGATTTGAGGGAAGATGAACTTCCCTGCCTCTGCTCTGGCCATGGAATGTAACAGGGCTTGGGAGAGAGGCCTGGGCTAAAGAGTCATCAGTCCACAGAGCCCAGACCTCCTGTCTGCCTCCCCTGTCCCATGCCGGGCACCGTTTGTCAGTTACCCTCCGTGTGCAGACCCCTGCTGGGCACACCTGGCGGAGACAAAGAAACTGGCCAGTCCCGGAAGAACAAAGGGGAGGGTGATGGATTCAAAGCACAAGCACCCACCCCCTACTGCGTCATCCCAGCTGCAGAAGCTCTGAAGTGTGAAAGTGAAAGTGTTATTCACTCAGTCTCATCCGACTCTTTGTGACCCCATGGACTGTAGCCCTTCAGGCTCCTCTGTGCATGGGATTTCCCAGGCAAGAATACTGCAGTGGTTGCCAGTCCCTTCTCCAGGGGATCTTCCCAACCCAGGGATTGAACCTGGGTCTCCCACATTGCAGGCAGATTCTTAACCATCTGAGCCACCGGGGAAGTTCTGAAGCTGGTGATCAATGCCCAGTCTGAACATATCCAATCCGGGGGCAGGCCAGGAGGGCTTAAGGGACAAGAATTGAGGTGCTAATTATGGCGTGTGGATGTACACCTTTACCACAGAGCATCATGCTGACATCATTCTTTGCAACCGTTGAAGTAACAGCAACGTGATGAATCCCCCTCGTCTCTGGGATTTGGAATCCAATATACTGTAAAGGACTCCTTTCTGAAACTGGCTCTCTCAGCTCGTCCTCTGCAGACAGGAGTTGTTCCCATTAGCATCACCAAAAGTCTTGCACACAACTGAACAGGAGAGGTGGTCTTCATGAGCCCCAGAGTCCTTTGCCGTTTTCTCTGCTACGCTCAGGCATTTCAAAGGCTCTTTTCAAGTCTACGGTTCGGCCTCCAGGGAGGAGCACCCTGGTCCTGATCAGAGGCAGGCTCTTTACCTGTCAATTAATACCTGCATTATATTCTAGCCATTTCACAGATGGGTACACGGAGGTGCTGAGGGGTCAAGACTTTGGCCAGGCTCGTCGAGGAAAAGCACCTCAGGGTGAAAATGGGAACCAGAAGTTCTGCTCCAGCCTCTGTAAGTCATGGCTGCACCTGGCCTCTGCAGAGAGAAGATGAAAGCCCTGCTAGACCCAGAGAGAAGGCAGCATCCCCCCTCGAATCATCCCGCACGAAAGGGACAGGCTTGGGGTGACAGCCACGCTTGCGGCATCTTCTCTGCCCAGCAGAGAGGTCTGAGCGCATTTTATTAAACAGAGGACCATTCAACAATAAATATTTCTCTCACACGCTGGAGAAGTTACCACACTGGCCCTTTCCCAGCCTGGCTGAGTCAGCAGGAAGTTAGCCAAGGTGCAGAAAACCTTGTGTTCTGTGGTGCTGGTGTGTTGATATTTTTCAACTACGGAGCTGGAAAGCCATGAGGACTGAAAAACACCCGCGAACACCACGATCCTCGTGGGCCCCTGATCCTGGAGAAATGAGTCAGGGCCCTAGGGTGCCAGGAGCCTCCTGAGGGTAGAAGGATGGGTGGGTGAATGTTACAAGGCATTTGGGAAGAAGGGGCCCAGCTGTAGCCCTCTCAGCTACAGACTCCTTATCTGTAAAACGCAGGTAGGAATGCATTTCCTCAGGGATGCAATAAGGCTGAGATCTTCTGCCGAGTGAAGAAGGTTTAGGAGGGAAAGCACTGGCCTTGGACTGGACCCTTCCTTTACAGTTAGGGCTGCTTAGCTGAGTCCTTGGGCAAGACCCTTTCTCCTTCTGAGCCTGTGTGTGCTCAGTCGTGGCTGACTCTTTGTGACCCCCTGGACTGCAGCCTGCCAGGCTCCTCTGTCCATGGAATGTTCCAGGCAAGAATACTGAAGTGGGTTGTCATTCCCTCCTCTAGGGGATCTTTCTGACTCAGGGATCAAACCAGAGTCTCCTGCATTGGCAGATGAGTTCTTTACCACTGCACCAGCCGGGGAGCCCTTTTCTGAGCCTACTGCTTCTTCATATAAAGGTGTCTAAACACGTCCAATATGGACCTTTAAGAGGTAGGTGTGGCAACCCACTCCAGCAGTATTCTTGCCTGGAAAACCCCATGAACAAAGGAGCCTGGCGGGCTGCAATCCATAGGGTCGCACAGAGTCGGACATGACTGCAGCTACCAAGCAATAACAATAGCAACAGCAGGGACCCAAGCCGACTCATTGGAAAAGGCCCTGATACCGGGAAAGATTGAAAGCAGAAGAAGACGGCAACGGAGGGTGAGATGGTTGGATGGCATCACCGATTCAAAGAACACGCACTTGGGCAAACTCTGGGAGACGGTGCGGGACAGGGAAGCCTGGTGTGCTGCAGTCCATGGGATTGCCAAGAGTCAGACGCGACTTGGCGACGGAACAACAACAGGAACCCAGAGGACTAAATGACTGTGGAAGCGTCTGTGAACTGTAAAGCCCTCGAGAGACCAGGTATGACCTTTTTTTAGGTGCAGTTGCTACCGTGCCTCTGCTTGGGGCACGTCCTCACTGAGGTCAGGCAGCTGCATGTGGGACCTTGTTTATTTGTGTTGGGCTTTTAGTAGGGTCTGGGGACAGCTCCTTCATCAGGGCTTAATAGAAAAAGAAACAACTGCTTCTGTTGTTCCCTTCACATAATTAATATTCCAAATAAGAATTTTGTATTCATTTCATGAATATTTGATACCTTGACTCTTCAAATATCAACTCAGCTCTCAAGTTGAATTGAAAGAAGAAATAATTGTTTTTACAAGAACCTCGATAGGCCCTGATCACACCCTGAGAAGGGATGACTTAGTTTGGTTGACAAGACGTGTCATATAAATGTCTGAGTCGTGGTCCCTGAAGCACCACTCAGCCCTCATCCCCACTGAAGGGATGGGCTTCCTGGTCCCGGGCCCCTGTGAGGCAAGAGGGAAGCCCTGCATGAGGCTGGTTTCAGGGGAACCCCACGGCAGGGCATCGGGGACTCACAGAGACCCAGTCTCGGGGGGACATCAGTGGCAGTGGGTGAAGTGAGCGACTTATCTCCAACTCAGCCCCCGGGGGGCAGCTGCGGAAAAATAGGCCCTCCCTCATCTTGGCACAAAGGCAGTGGATCCCCTGGGCTGAGGAAAGAGGGGACAGCAGGCCCCTTCTCCAGGGGATCTTCCTGACCCAGGGATTGAACCCTGGTCTCCTGCATTGCAGGCAGATTCTTTATTGTCTGAGCAACCAGGGAAGGCCCAGAGAAAACTGCTACATCTTCTTAAATCCATCTCAGTGAGAAAGCTCCTCTGGGTACAAGTCCTTAAAACTCTGACACTTGCTAATTTTCCTAACAGGGAGTATTAACATGGAGAAGACATCCATCAGTAACCTTACTGGAATGTGACCACTTTGCTGTCTTTTAATTATATATACTTTTGGACAATTTTTTATGGTGAATGACAGCGGTTTTCCCATCTATGATGAAACACATGATCTTTTATAAATACATTTTCCCAAACTCTTTTTGCTGTTCAGTTCAGTTGCTCAGTTGTGTCTGACTCTTTGCGACCCCATAGACTGCAGCATGCCAGCCTTCCCTGTCCATCACCAATTCTCACAGCCTATTCAAACTCATGTCCATTGAGTCAGTGATGCCATCCAACCATCTCATCTTCTGTCGTCCCCTTCTCCTCCTGCCTTTAATCTTCCCCAGCATCAGGGAGTTTTCAAATGAGTCAGTTCTTCATATCAGGTGGCCAAAGTATTGGAGTTGCAGCTTCAGCATCAGTCCTTCCAATGAATATTCAAGACTGGTTTCCTTTAGGATGGACTGGTTGGATCTTCTTGCAGTCCAAGGGACTCTCAAGAGTCTTCTCCAACACCACAGTTCAAAAGCACCAATTCTTCAGTGCTCAGCTTTCTTCTGTGGACACTTCCAAATGTAGCCCAGAAATAGAGATGGGTGCCTGACATCCCACTCTCTAGCTCCAACCACCATCAGCCCACTCTTCCCACACTCCATTATTGAAGCAACTTCCAGCCGCCTTACACTTTATCTGGATATATTTCAGTATGTAAATTGCTTCTATGTGAGCATAGTGAAAGAATGTGGCAAGTGAATCACTGTACAGAAGGTTCCAGATAAAGCAAAACCTGCGAGCATCCTAGATGACCGGGGGTTGGGGACCCTTGTGCAGACCAGCTTCCTACTGAGTGCATGAAAAACCTGCCCCCCGCCAGGCCCCTGCTCTAGCCCTGGCATAGGCTTGGCACTTGGTTCTCCTTGTCCATGTCCTTTTAGATGGTGTGCCTCTAGAGGGCAGGGCTGCTGTTCTGAGAGCACTTGCATGGCATCTCTGGACCTGCTCAGGAAATGTTCCCTGAAGAACTGATGCGGGCACGAGGAGCTAACCTTTCAGATTTCCTAACAGTGAAGTGTGGTAGGCCAAATTTGAAATGAACCCCATCACCTTTGTCCCTGGGGTCACAGCTATGAATGTATAGGTTACATGGCAAAAGAGACCTTTGAGATGCAGTTAAGGTTACTAATCAGTCAACCTTATCAAAATAAGGAGATTATCCTGCATTCTTAAAATCTTGGATTCTTCTTGGTGGGCTCTGTGTCATCACAGAAGCCCAGAAAGAAAGAGCACAGGGTCCCAAGCATAAGAGGGACTTGACGTGCTGTTGCAGCTTGGCAGATAGAAGGGGCCATGTGAGGAGAGGTGTCAGTGGCCTCTGAGAGTAGAGACCAAACCCAAACCAGCACCCAGTGAGGATGTGGGGCCTCGGTAACCTCAAAGAAGTGAATCCTGCCAACAACCTGAAAGGGGCTTGGGAGGGCTTTCACCCCAGGACCTGCAGGTAAGAGCCCAGCCCTGCTGTCCTCTTGGTTTTATTCTTGTGAGACCTAGAGCAGAGAATCTACCAGACTTCTGACCCACAGAACCGGGTGGTAGTTAGAAGGTGCTGTTTGAAGTCACTGGGCTTGGCGTCATTTGTTACGCAGCTGCAGGAGACTAATACAGATAGAGAGCAGATCACCTTCCATCACTCCTTGTGATGGGTAATCAAAATGCTGATGACATCTTGGAGGGGCTCAGTCCCAAGAGAGAATCCAGTTCAACCCTCATGTCATGGGCAGATATGTGCATCCTGGGGAAGGGAAGGGGCCACACTCACACTGGATTTTAATGTCATCGAGGAAACTTGTAAGGAAACAACTTTTTTCTAGTTAACCTTTCATCCAAGAGCAGATAGTCCCTGGGAATGCCTGGTGATGCCCCTGACCTAGAACTTATCTCAGCACGACCGTGTCTGTTGCCCCTGGGCCACTTTGGGAGGCAGTGTAAGCAGCGCTGATGGGCATGTTGGAGCTGGTAAGGGAAACAGCACAGAGAGGGGCCCTGGACCCTACCTGGCACCGTGGGCTGGACTCACCTTCGGGTGCAAGGGAGGCACTGTAGGTGTTTAACTGTGGGGCCGACATGCTCAGCTTCGTGTGCTGGAAAAGCTGCTGACTGTGTGTGTAGAGAGAACCAGTTAGTGGAAGTCAAGGAAAGGAGGCAGAGAGTATGGCTAGAAGCTGCTGCGAGAGGCCCAAGGGAAAGAGCGGGAAGAGGCTTGTTTAATATACAGAGCCCCACGTACCACTCCCAGAGTTTCAGATCCTAGAGTCCTACCCTAGACCTACTGAAGTGGAATCTTTGGTTCTGGAGCCTAGGAATCTGCATTAAAAAAAAAAAAAATAAAGCAACCCAGGCTTCTAAAATCAGCAGGCTTGAGAAGATGATGGCTAATGGGAGATGGGGGGGGGGGGGGGGCGCGGCTAAAAGAGCCAAGAGTTAAGGGTGACACTGGGGTGCCTGCCTCAGGCATCTGGGCAGGTGTGTGGTGGGGAATTCAGAGAACTGGGGTAGTGAGGGGTGAAACAGGTCTGGTCTGGATTGGACCCAGCAGCAAAGGTGGGCAGGGAAGGGGATGCAAATTACCACAACCTGCTAGGAGCCTCTGCGTGTGGGTGTGTCACTGCCCTGAATTAAACGCTCAACCAGGAAAGCGGAATGTATTTAGAAGGCTCAGGTATTTCACAACCAGGGCAGGCAGTGCTGCTCTAAATTTACCAAATCAACAGCTCATTTTTGTGTTGGGTGGGTTGGAGATCTTATGACAGAAACAAGAAAGTGAAAATGCTATCGGCTGTAAACCTTATTGGTTAAGTGTCTATTAGGCAGCTAAAAACATCCAGTTAATAGGCGATGCCCGTTAACAGCTGGTAGCGACAGAGTCTTAGACGGTGATAACAATGACATTTTGTCTCTCTCATCACCCGTAGGTTCTTTGTATCGCCAATTACTGGCCATACGCTGACTCGTGGAGGATAAAGAGGTGATGACATTGTCATCACTAAAACGGCTTGGAATCCTCAGCCGATTTTCCTTCAGAGGTTTCTGCCTGTGCTTGTAGGATCCCCAGCCTTCATTGGTGGGGAAAGCATTTGATTTTAGAAAATAGTTTTGGTAGATAAGTTGCTAATCAAGCCAGGAAATTCCAACTGGGGCATTCATCGGAAATTGAGCATGTCCTCTGCGTCAGGCTCTGAGCTAGGGGTTGGGAATATCGAGACTTACATGATCCTGTTCTCACCCTCAAAGGGCTTACAGTCTCTCAGATTTCCCTGGAGGGATCTCCAAAGTAAAGGCTAAAGCCTTCCAGCTATGGGAGCATCTTGAGAGCAAGGGAACTGACCCTCTGGGCCACCCCGTTAGAATAGGCAGCTCTTATGTAAATACACCTGTTCTGGTGTTTGTTTAAAACTGGCCTGTTGCTTTCTTCACTGAAGTTTTGAAACAGAGTTGAAGTCCATAGCTTTAAGGAATTTGCTATTATCCTAAATCTGGTTGAGGTTTTGGATAGAGTGTAGGAAATTTTCACAAGAACCTAAAATTTCACGTCGATTTGTGATGGATTAGCATACCAAAATTGGCTTAAAGTGCACTTAATGGACGCATTACAGCAGAAGGGATCTGTCTAACCAGAGTATTTTTAAATTTATGAAATTGAAATGCACTTCAGGTTACCGAGCAGTCTAAATTCGTCAAAGTCACAGGGCTGGAGGCAGGTCGTTGCTAGTGGCAGAGAGCTGAAGCCACGTCCACTGAAACAAATTTGAGAGCCGGTGCATGAGACCCAGGGACCCCCAGTGCCCCCAGGGGCAGCCCTCCCCAGCGCAGGAACTCTGACTCCAGTAGCTTTCCGTACCCCTCTACCCTAGGCTGTCCCTGTGGAAAGAGCCTCACATTTGGGAATCAAGTGAAAGTGAACTGAACTTTATCCCAGGCTCTGCTAAAGCATTAGCTGAAAATTAAGGGGTTAGGTGATAAGAAAGTCCTCTGACATATAAAAGGGGGCATTCCTGGGACTTCCCTGGTGGTCCAGTGGCTAAGACTCTGAGCTCCCAATGCAGCGGGCCGGGTTCAATCCCTGCTCAGGGAATTGGATCCCTCGTGCCGAGACTAAGATCCTCAGGCTGCAATGAAGAGCAAAGATCCCACGTGCCGCAACTAAGACCCGCTGCAGCCAAATTTAAAATTGAATAAATATTTAAAAATAAAAGGAGCATTCCATTCTGATAGGAGGATCTGGGGAGACCCCAAATGCTCTGGTCTCCAGGCTCCTATAGTGCAGTGACCGGAAGCAGTGTTGCGGCTGCTGAGCTGGGGCCTGTAACGCGCAGTGCCCATGGCCTGACCTTATCTCCTTTCCCCCCAGGTGGCCTGCTCTCTCTGTTTTCAAGTTGTTGGGCCAGTTCCTGGAACTGTGATTCCCATCACTTCATTCCTTCAAAATGAACTTCCAACAGCCATGCCTGTTGTATCAGCGTTATAAGATCCCAGAGCAGCAGCTTTCAAGGTCCTTCCTCCCTCCAGTTGGGGAAAGAGAGCAAGAGAGGGGTTCAAGGTCTTACAGACAGCTGATGGCAGAAGTAGCACCTGGGTCTCCGAGCCTCAGTATTTCCTGAGCAACTCACACGCATGAGGCCAGGAGACTGACACAGCTGTGTCCACCTCTTTCCTCTGCTCTCACTGCGCTTACTTGATGGGTGTGCCCTCCGTGAGCTTGAATTCATTGACACTAGTACACACTGAAGGCATAGAGAGGCCTTTGGTCTTTTCTGGTGTTGCTTTGTTTCTGAGCCCCAGGCTCCTCATCTGAAAAATGGGGATTCAATAATAGTGGCTCATGAGGCTGTTGTGAAGGTCAAATGATATAGTACAGGGGAAGTGCTTCGTGGGGTATGTCACATGGTAGGGTGCCTGCCGTAGGTCAGCATTCTTAGGAGGGCATGGAGACTTAACCATCTTAGTAGCTCCCACCTTCATGCCAGTGTGTGGCACACAGCAAGGGTTCAGGAAATGTCTGCTGGATGAATGAGTGAATGAGTGAACGAATGTAATTTGGGGATCATGGCAGGTCCTCGGTCTTCCAGTTTTCTGATGTGCTTGCACTGTCTCATAGAATCTTTACTCAACTAATATTTGTTCATGAATTCAATTAACCAATTGAATAACAGTTCTCATGTGACTGTTACATGCAAAGCCACTTTCAATAGCATTGATTACTGATAACAGCTAATGTCCCTAAGCTCTAACTAGGGTCTAAGAATTGTGTTTAGTGTTTTTCAGTCACTGTGTCATGAATCTTCATACCAGCCCACTGAGGGCATGTATCAGTCAGCCACTGCCACGATAATGTTGTGTAACCAAACTCCAACATACACCTTGCAACACACATTTCCCCCTTGTTCATGTGTTTATAGGTCAGCTGAGGCAGTTCAAATTCCAGCTGTATGAGGGAATCACTTGGTTCCCGGCTGCAAGTTGAGTGTGGGTCTGCTCCATGTATGTTTAGTTTAGAGCCTTGCTGGAGAAGCAGCAGCTTCTCAGGATGTGTTGGTGTTGTTCTCATTAAGGATTCAAAGCACAAGAGAGCAAGCCCAGGCCTGCAACACATGTCGAGCCTCTGATTCAACCACATTCTTCAAAATCTCATTGTCTAAAGCAAATCATGTGGGTAAGTCCAAACTCAAGGGATAGGGAAGCATGTTCCATGTACTATGACGCTGTGACAGGATATCGAAGTGTAATAACCTGCGTGGGGTCAATAATTCAACTTCTTGCATATAGGGGCTATTATAGGCCCCAGACGGAGGCAAAGCAAGAAGTGACCTGTCCAGTGTCACTCAGCTAGTCAGTGTCAGCAGTAGGGGTTGAACTCAGACAATTTAATTCCAAAATTATGGAGGCTTAAGTGTGCATCTGGGGAAGAGACATTTGTTTTCTTAAATTGCATTTTTTTTCACTCACTAGTTGCCAATGTGATACATCAGCCTCTCGCACAGACACGTATCCATCTGTCCATCCATCCACTCATGCACACACGTCTAGTATTTAGGTGTTCTCTCAGCTCTCCAGAGTAACAGACTCAAGGGCAATTCTTGAATGATTTTTTTTTTTTTTTGAATTAAAGTTGAGAGGAAAAACTGCCCTCCAGTTAATCTCAGGCACGTGTATAAATACCTTTAGAAAGTCCCTGGTGGAATCTGTATCAAAGCGGCAGCATGACTATACTTAGAAACAATTTGCTCCATGTCAACCGTGATTTCTGACACCTGAATTTGAAAGTGACCTGGGTGGGCCCCGAGCCATCTACGCAACAGAGTGATGTGTTTACTTGGAAGGAGGAGAGGAAAGACAGAGGTATGTGTGGCCGTGGAATAATGTTCCACACACCCTTACAGGAGGGGATTTCCTTCTGGGTGTTTCCACAGAACCTTCCCTGTGTTTGTTTAAACCCATTGCACACTCCGGTCTGACAGCTGCCTGGCCCAGGGCCTTCCTTGCAGACGCATGCACAACCAACCTCCTTCAACAGCACCCTGCTCTGTGTCCATACCCCCCGCGCCCCCCTGCAATTACTTGAGTGTATAAACCTCACTGAAAGGCAGGCTTTTCTTGGGAGCTAATAAATAAGCCCCAAAGCCACAACGTGTGTTAGACCTTGAAAAATGGCATCATCATCTATTGGGAATTGTGAACCCTGCAAAAAGCAGCTCATTGTATTTTCAGAAAAAGCTTTTTGTTTTAAAAATAATAATAATAATGAACAAAACCCACCAAGTGGTGTCTATATGGGAAAAGCAATCTAGTCTGAGATTCTAAGGCTGGTCTCTTTGCTGCATTAATCTCTCCGTAGATTTTATGTAAGAGGCATTATTTGCAGGAAAACAAGATACCGTTTTGAAGAATTCCCCTCTCATCCCAGCTTCACATCTGCAGTTATAATCCTCTGATTGTGACCCCTGCATTAGTTGCCATGGCTGCTGAGCAGAAGTTTATGACCTCAGGGTGGGCTACAGTTTCTGGGGGTGAGAGGAGCCTAGGGCAATAAAAATCATGTTTTTCCAAAAACAGAGGAAAGGGGATGGGGAAGGTACCCTCAGGACGCGTCCCTCAGCGGTGTGTCACCATTTGACACGGAGAATTTTCAGCTCCACTTCTGGTCGCTCCTAGGACAAGATGCTGGACTGTGGTCAAGGGGACTCGGCCGGCAAAAGGCTATGTGACCGAAGACAAGGATTTTTTTTTTTTTTTCCCTGTCCTTTAGACCTGTTTTCTGAGTGGCTGGGCTTGAGTCTTTCCGAATTCAGTGTTTTCTTCAACTGGTTTATCTTCGGTGGAGAGTCTCCAGGTCGACCACGGGTGCGCCACTTCCTTGACCTCGGGCAGCCCGGTGGTTTCCTGGAGCAGCCGCGCCCGGGGCCACTGCGGCCGGGCTCGGGGTCCCGCTGAACCTTCCTTCTCCATGAAATCAAGCAGGCTGGGCCGAAGAGCCCGGGAGAGCGGTCTCCAGATCCAAAAATACAACAGAGGGCGCAGAACCCACCAGCGCCGTGGCCTTGAATATCAATGCACGGGCTGCTCCAGACCACCAAGTTCGTTAAAAAAAATGTCTCTGGCAGGGTGTCACTGGCAGACTTCAGGGGTTTCGGTTTGCTTTCTATTCGGAATCACCGCAGCTCACATTTCGTGTTGACTTGGAACGGGAGGGGGCGGGAACCAAACCCACCGCTCGGCGCGCACGCCTTGGTCTCACATTCCAGACCCAAGCTGATGTGTGTCCGCGCGACATGGGGCGGCGGGGCGGCGGGGGGGGCGGGGGGGGCGGGTTCTCTCCGGTTGTTTTATTCGCCATCCTCACGTCACTCCCAAAACTTTTCCTCCCTGCGCTCTGGGAGTCAGGTTGACGCGCCCCGCATGCCGGGCTCCGGGCGCGGGGCTAGGCGCGCTCCCGCGGAGCCGGAGCCGCAGAGGCTGGGCTGCCCCCGCCGCCCCCAGGCTGGACTCCCGCTTCTCAGGTACAAGTTGGGTGCCAGGCGCGGCGCGGGGGCGGCCACAGGCGGCGGGTGGGTGTCTGGCCCCGAGCTCCGGCGCCCCTCCGCGTTCCGGCCGGGCAGCGCCGGGGTCGGCCCGGGCTGGGCGTAGGGAGTCCGGGCCGGAGGAGGCTGCGCGCAGCCTCACTCCCCGCGGCGCTCCCCGCGCGGCGGCGGCGGCGGCGGCGGCGGCGACAACGGCCCAGGCAGACAATGAACTTGCGAGCGCGCGCAGAGCCGAGGCAGGTTTGGGCCCCGCGACCCTCGACCCAGCCTCACCGAGGCAATCGCGGTCTCCAGCGGAGGGCGTCCCCTCGCCGCTGATCCCGGCCGCGCTCTGGGCGCCCCGCGCGCCGGGGACCCCGCGGGAAGGGCTGCTCGGAGGCGGCGGCGGCGGCGCCAAGGGCTCGCACGCCCCCCTCTCCCGCTAGGGAGAATGCGATCGGAGCTCGGGGACCGGGGACTCGGCGAAAGGGTGGTGGCGCTGCGAACAGCTGCCTCTGGGCACGCACAGGCCGGCTGTCCAGGAGAACGGCCCCAGGAGTCGGAATGGGGGTGCGGGGGGCGCGCTCTGCAGGCGGAGGACCGACTGACCGACGGATCGGTGCTTTCTCCCTAGGAGCGCGCATGGGGTGAAGGTGGGGGTGGGGATTCCCCAGCCACGCGCTCCGCTCCCCGTCGCACTTCGGGGAAGTTTCCTGGTGCGGCCCGGGGCACGTTGGTGTGTTTGCTATCAGCCACTCTCTCCCCGACTCGGGTTCGGGGCCACCTTCCTGCCCCGGCTCCAATCCCGCAGCCGCTCCGGGCGGCGAGGCGTGGGGTGGAGGATCCCAGGCGCGGAAGCCCGTGGGACCGGGTTCCGGGAGGGGGACCTCGTGGGCGGGCCTGGGAGGAGACGGGGGCGCGGCGAGGCCCGGAGCTGCCTGAACTTTTGCTCCCCGCCTTCTTCCTCCGGGCCCTCCGCCCCCTGTCCCCTCCCAGCGCCTCGCCGCAGCTCCGGAGGCGGTGTGACTTGGGAGGAGCCGAGGCTTCCCGGCGGTGGCGGCAGCGGCGGCGTCCCCAGCCGGCCTGGGCACGGCGAGCCGAACGCTGCAGGTCTGAACCGAGCGGCGCGGCGGGGCGGCGGGGGCTGCGGGGCGGCGGAGCTGCGGGGAGCCGGGGTGGCATCAGCCCCGGCGAGGGGGCGACGCCGCCGATCGGGATGGAGCGCGAGTCTGTTGGGTTATAGGTGCGGGTGGAGAGGACTCGGCGGCCGTGGGCTGATGGGGGACGGGTCGTGGCGCAGGTGGCCCACTTGGAGTCCTCCTAAGATCGCAGGATGGAGGCGCCCGGGAGAAGCGAACCTCGCCTTTGGGAGAATGAATGAAGCGCTGTGGAAGCGCCTTCCGACTCCTCCGGGCGAACGGATTGGCCGGCGTGCGCGCGTGTGTGTGCGTGTGTGTTTAGGATTCAGAGCCGCCAGGGTCCTGGGCGCGGCTGCTTGACCGCCCCGTCGCGGTCCTGGCCCCACGTTGCCCGTCCGCCCTGCAGCCGGGGTCGGCCCGCGGGGGCTGGAGCGGCGGGTACAGACTGAAGGCTGAGGTTCGGGGGCTGGCTGTTGGCAGCTGGACGTCCGCGCCTGGAGTAGGGAGGTTCGAGAAAGAGGCAATAAAGCCTGGGGCTGAGCCCAGCTTCCCCGTCTCCGGCCCCGTTTTCCCATTCCCCGAGGCCCTTGCTGCATTCACGTTGGGTGAGTTGATGGCACGGAGTTTGGGGGAATGAAGTTATATCTCAAGGAAGCCCCAGGTCGCCCCGCGGAGGGATGTGGCGCGCTGTCTTGTGAGGCTGAGCCGAGGGGTTTGCAGGGCCCCAATTCTTATCAGCTGCGGTTCTAGAAGGACATCCACCAGGTGATGGAGCAGAAGGGCAGTCCGGGGGCGCACCTCCTGAGGCACCCGGGGGAAAACTGAGGCCTGGAGATTTGCCCCAAGTTCGTCTAGAACTGCCCTCCTCAACACACAACATTTTCCACGCCCAACTTTCCTACTCCCCTTCCCCCAGTGGTGCAAAATCAGGAGCCCTCCCTTCCAGAACATGGTTCTTGTTAATTTTACCAACAGTATGTTGAATCCGGATGTCTTAGCATACAAATCATACATGATTTTGTTTAAAATAGCATGGGAATAAAATGCCTTTTAACTGCTGCTGCTAGGTAGTTTTTAATCAAATAGGTTTTTCTCTCTAACGCTCCTGAAAGATTGGCAGGAGAATGTCCTGCCTCCTGCTGGTGGGGGGTGGGGGGTGGGGAACTGAGCCAGCAGGTGAAGCAGCTTGCCAGGCTCTCTTGGTGCATAGGTGCACAAGTGAGTCAGAAGTGGAGCTGCAGGGGGCTCTTCTCCCCCTTCCAGGTCCAGCTCCCTGGCCCTTGGAGGGAAATTCAGCAGTGTTTTTGTGTTCTTGGGTGTTTGGATGACTGCAGCGAGCAGGGTTGATTCATCCAGGACCTTGTGTTCGGAGGCAGGATGGAGAGGCTGATTTGTGCAGAGTGGATCCCCTGCCTGCCTTGCTTTCTTTGACGATCAGATGGCCAGAGGTCCCAGCCCTGTCACAGTGGCTGCTGTGAGGTCTCTGTGTCTGCACTTTCCTTCGTTTCTGTTGCTGTTGCCTGTGGCCGGGAGAAGGGAGGTGTTTGGTTTTTCCACTGGCCCGAAGAAGAGAAGATTAATCCCAGTGTGTGGAAGAGGCAGTGTTTGCAGGAAAGTTTGGGTGAGGTTGGGAAGTGGACTTTGCTTATTTGGTATCTGGAGAAGGCGCAGAAGAGAAGCCCCAAGTTAACCATCTGGTCCACAGGAACCCCAGGCTCTTGGAACCTGTGCTGGTGGGTGCTTCAGGTTAGAGCTGGGCTGTGATTAGACTGTGGGTGTCCAAGGCCACCTAGGACCTGGCTGGAGGTTGCCGGGCGCACTGGCATCCAGGTGAATCCCTGCTAGCTCCAGGGGATGGGGAGAGCTGGGGAGACTCCGGGGCTGCCCTGAGCAGGTGATCACATGCCCTACCCAAGAGGGCAGCTTTGACTCAGCTCTACCTAGCTGGGAGAAAAATTGACTTGACAAGTCTTGTTAATTTTCAAGGGAATTCTCAAGCTTGAACATTTAAGTGTGGGCTCAAATTCTACAGGGAAAGGAGACGGTTGGGAGTGGGTGCTCTGCCAAGAAGTCTGAAGCTTGACATCTGGTCCTGAGTTTGCGTATTGGAAAGGGTGTCCCACCATCAGAGAAGTGTGACACGTGATAAGGATATGGAGACCACAGCCCCAGGCCAAGGGACTAGAATGACGGACGCCCTCTGTGCCTGTGGCCAAGTGCCAGCCTTCGTGTGCTGTGTGTCACGCATCCATTCAATAGCTGTCTAATGAACACCTGTCTCAGTTGGTAAAGAATTTGCCTGCAATGAAGGAGACCTGGGTTTGATCCATGGGTCAGGAAGATCCCTTGGAGAAGGAAATGGCAACCCACTCCAGTATTCTTGTGTGGAGAATTCCATGGACAGAGGAGCTTGGTGGACTTCAGACCACGGGGTCACAAAGAGTTAGACACGACTGAGGGACTAACACTTTCACTTGCCATATGGAAAGAGGCACTCTGCATAAAACTTTTCATATCATTTCATTATTCAACAGTATACATCGATACAGGGAGAAGACAGAGTTCCTGCTCTTCCAGGAAGGGAGCAGGCAAAAATTTCTGTGCCGGGTAGATAGTTGAGCAGTGAGCTGCATTAACAACTGGGAGAGTAAGGCCAGGAAAAAGGCCAGTGAGGGGTGGGTGGCCTGGGAGTCTTTTCTTACCGATGTGGGAGTTGAGGCGCGGAGCACTGAGTCTCAAGTCACGGAGCCCAGAAGTGAAACATCAGCCCAGGTCTCCAATGCTCCGGCTACTGGGCTGGCTCTTACATCCCACCCTGCCAGGCTAGAGCCTCTTGGAATCTCCCAGATGAGTGGACACCCCCTGTGCTGGGCAGCTTTTGCTTCCTGCCCCCCAGATCCAGACCCTGTCCTGGTCCCCAGGCGTCAGCAGTTCCAGGATTAGAGAGGCACTGTTTGGAACCTGTTTTTATGAGAGACGAGTTTCCTTGATCTATGAATAAAAGCAGAAACTATTTAGAAACGTAGCTGGCCTGGGAGCGTCGTTGTGTGAGCATTCCGTCACCAGGCATCTCTTGAGCAGCACGTGATGTAGAAGTGGTGCTCTCAGTCATCAGCTGGTGAGGAAAGTGGGGCTACTCGGGACGGTGGCTGACTTCCGCCCTAACTGCGCTGCTTTGCTGCGGATTCAGAGCCTGTCTTCTCACTTAGCGGACGACGTATTGGGGGACTGTTTTGACTTGCACAGGGTGTTTCTTTATTGTTCTCAGGTGCTGGGGTCTGATTTCCTTCCTGAGAGGCTCCTCCGTTAAAACGAAGTGCTAGGACGGGATGATTGATGTGTAGACCTGGGTCTTCATGGCGTGAAATGAAGCGCAGCAGTGGCTGTTATCTAGTGTGTGTATCCAGTGTCCACATCTAGGAAGAAAAGTAAAGGGTCTGTGTTCATTCAGGCCAATACAGAATATTTTTAAGTACGGGCTTTGGGGAGGAAGACATTTGGTCCTAACAGCCGTCCTTTGCTGGGTCCCTACCAGTTCCCAGCTTGCACAGGTCTCCCTTTGTCTCAATCAGAGGGTGGGGAGGCTGTTGGAGACCACAGGGCCTAATCATTTAGCCCTCCGGATGTGCAGGAGGTCGGATCACAGAATGGCAGTGGAGGCAGGAGAGACACAGGGTCGGGGTGGGGAAAGCAGCCATGGCTCTCAAAGGGGAAGGCGGTGATGAGTCAGCAAGTGGGGTGGGGGTGTGGCAGAGGAAAGCAGGTTCTCGGTCTCTGTTGATTTCGAAAGGGATGTGGAGGAAACGCGAGCAGCCTGTTTCATCAGCGTCAGCCTTATGCGGCATTTATGTCTTCCTCCAGGTGCAAGCCCAGGGCCAGGTGCGTGGGGGCCACGAGGCAGAGCTTCGAGTAGTGGGCCAGGCAGAACTTGGCATGAGTCAGATTACGTAACACTGCCCAGGGTGCAGCAGTTGCTAGGTTAGCGCGGCTCTGAGATTGGAGTGGCCTGAGGCCACTTCACCCCTGGCCTGAGAGCTGAGCCAGGTGCTATTTGCTCTGTTGTGTCCTGCTCTTTGCGACCCCATGGACTGTAGCCCGCCGGGCTCCCCTGTCCAAGAGATTCTCCGGGCGAGAATCTGGAGTGGGTTGCCATTCCCTTCCCCAGGGGATCTTCCCCACCCAGGGACTGACCCGGGTCTCCTGAGTCTCCTGCATTGCAGGTGGGTTCTTTACCGTCTGAACCACCAGGGAAGTCCTGCACAGAACACTTAATACCTGCTTGGAGTGGTGCCTAGCATACAGTAAGTGCTTAATATACATCAGCTCTAGAGCTCATTACTGGGGATGGGAGAATGTCTCTGAGCTCCCTGAAATTACTTGCCCAGTGTTTTTTTTTTTTTTTTTTTTAATGTAGCTGTGTATGTTTCCTGGTGGAGGAGGGGAGCATGACTCCTAGCATATTCTACCTCAGAGAGCTTCTCTGACACCCCAGGACGCCTTGGCCTCTAGTCAGGCTGATTGCTTCATCTCTCCCGGCAAAGAGAGGGCTACATCCACAGCCGCCCTCTGAGATGCTTCCAGCGGACGCCGTGGACAGGCAGCCGGGTGGTTTGGCTGTGCCTCTGTGTAGTGGTGATTAAGCTGGGGGCAGATCAGGGGATGTGCTGGGGAGGCCGGCTTTCGAATGTTGCATTCCTGAGCCCCACTCCAAGCTTCAGAGAGTTCTGAGTGGATGTGCGGGGGCCTTCTTGCCCGGGCAGGCTCGTCCTGACACCCATGCTACATTTCTAGAATTTGTCCAGGTCCAGGCCTTCCAGGTCTCTGAAGCAAGAAAGGCTGGCAGATCCTCAAAAGCAGAGAGTGTCATTATAATGGAAATCTGGATGCTTTCCAGAACTGTGCTTGT
This sequence comes from Budorcas taxicolor, assembly GCF_023091745.1. NCBI lineage: Eukaryota > Metazoa > Chordata > Mammalia > Artiodactyla > Bovidae > Budorcas > Budorcas taxicolor. Next base: position 43,060,896 of record NC_068932.1, on the reverse strand, counting down.
GATAAAAATATTGAGACAGGCCGCCTCGTCATCCAGGTGCCTGGAAAATACCCCAACACGGGCACATAAGTAGATTACAGGGCTGTACTGTGCTCAGTCACCTCACTGGTGTCTGATTCTTTGTGACCCCATGGACTGTAGCCCACCAGGCTCCTCTGTCCAAGGGGTTCTCCAGGCAAGAGTACTGGAGTGGGTTGCCATGCCCTCCTCCAGCAGATCTTCCTGACCCAGGGATTGAACCCATGTCTCTTACGTCTCCTGCGTTGGCAGGCTGGTTCTTTACTCACTAGCGCCACCTTGCTGTTCAGATGCTCAGTGTCCCACTCTTTTCGACCCCATGGACTGTAGCATGCCAGGCTTCCCTGTCCTTCACCACCTGGGCAGATGCAATTATTTTTCCCTATGACAGGCAAGAACCTGGTGGTTTTACATCTTCTCCTGAAATGGAATATGTGCCTGCTGACCCTTTTTGCTCCCTGTGATTGAGAAGATATTGGTGTGACCTCAGAGTGGGAGAGGCCTCGATAGATGGCGGGTCCCTTCCTCCCAGGGTAGCCCTGGATCTCGGGGAAGTTCTGACCTGCTCTGCTTGCCCTGAGGGGGCCGGGGGCCCATAGCACATTTGCTGTGAGGTTGGAAGGTGTGTTTCAGAGTCTGAGAGGCCTGTAAAGCTGTGTTATTGTCTCACTCCTTGTTGAAAGGGGTCTCGACTGCTGTGTCTCCGCTTTGTGACATGTGTTAGCTGATTTGGGCTGAATGAGGCAAGTCTGACCAGCACCTTCATTTTCCAATCCACCAAAGGTTTGGTGCCCACCACGCGGATGTGCATTTAACCCGAGTGTTGAATCCCTTATCCCCTTGGAGAGGCAGCCTAGGTGGTGGGGTGAGCCTGGACACCATGTGGACCTGGGCTTGAGTCTCTCCTGTGTTTCTTTGTTCCATTATTGTGTCCCTGGGCCAGTGGTTACATCTGCTTGGTCCTCAGTTTCCTTATCTGTAAAGTAGGGTTGATGATCTCTATCTTGTTTTTGTAGCATAGTTTGGGTACCAGTAGTACAAACGGGCTTCCCTGATAGCTCAATCGGTAAAGAATTTGCCTGCATTGTGGGAGACCCCGGTTCGATTCCTGGGTCGGGAAGATCCACTGGAGAAGGGATAGGCTATCCACTCCAGTATTCTTGGGTTTCCCTAGTGGCTCAGCTGGTAAAGAATGCATCTGCAGTGCGGGAGACCTGGGTTTGATTCCTGGGTTGGGAAGATCCCCTGCAGAAGGGAAAGTCTACCCACTCCCATATTCTGGCCTGGAGACTGACTGCTCCATGAGGTCCCAAAGAGTGGGACACGACTGAGTGACTTTCACTTTCTTTTCACAGTACAAATTAGGGTTCAAGGGAGCCCCCCAAATTAAACCCCTCTTTCCTGGCCAAGTTCTGAACCAGTGGAGAGAGGGGAGGAGAAAGATGCATAAAGACAGAAATGCAGTATTTGGTCCCAACTGAAGTGGATCTTGGAGAATGTGATTGAACCAGTGGGCATGTGGGCATCGCATATCTGAAGTGAGAAGCGGGCAGTGAGGCCCACTGACCTCCCCTGAGTTGCAGGCCAGTCGGAAAGCGGCAGTCTGTTCCGCTGCGGCAGCCTCTTCCGGGGCAGCCGCAACTGCCCAACCCCTCCAACCCGGGGCAGCCAGCAGGGGGCAGTGCTGACTCTGTGTGGGAAGAGATGAGGCCAGGCTCTTCCTTGCACGCTGCTGGGATGGTGTGGACCTCACCAGGTGGAGACACAGTCGTGGTACACAGGCAGCACTGTCTCCAGGAGGAAGGAAACATTTGGAGTCCCCCCGGGCCCCCCACCTCCCCTGACCCCTCCACCCACCCAGAGCAAATGATAAGTGCTGAGCCCAGGGCCTGACCCATGGGGGGGTCTCACACGTGGCACCTGTTAGGTGCAGAGTTGATAAGGACAGCATTAGACATGCAGTCGCTAAGGACATCGAGGCTAGGAGGTAAGCCTGTCAACTGTGTTGCTATCTGCAGAGCATGGCAGTGATGAGTCAGATTGAGGGAATGATCAGCCTTTGACCTCAAGGCTGCATTCTAACTGTAACACAAGGGTAATTTACAAGGAGGGGCAGAACCACTGGTAGACTGACTGCCTGGTAGCCTGAGTGTGAGACTCTTCTGCCTCCTCTTGGTCCCCTGCTCTTGATTTCCCCCTGAACCTTCGTCCAGCCCCCTGCCCCCATCTCATCATTGTCTTCTGGAAGTTTTGTGAGTAATGATTAACCATCTTTCCACATCCTTCCATCCAGATGTCACCGTTCTCCTCTGAGTATCTGCAGGGATCCTCTACTGAACTTGACCTTGACCCCATCCTCCTTTTTACCATGATCTTTCTAGTATTCCTGGGTGTGGTCCACTCACCCGGGCCTGGTGAGCCTCTCAAGGGTGAGAGGCTGTCTGGGGGTCCGGTCAGTCGCGAGAGACTGTCGTTTGTTGAATTAACACATCAAGAACCAGCTTGTCCTGGAGAAAGGGCTGTGATGGATTTCATGTGGGCCTCTGAATGTACACCCAAAGAAGATGGAAAAGTTACCCCAATCTGGTAGCATGGTGCAGGAGAGTTAGTACTTATCAGTAAATTTCAGAAGGAGTCAAGAGCCTAATGTACTAAACTGGGCTTTCCTGACATTAGGTTTTGGGCTATTAAAAGGTAGTAACCACAGCCTTTTTGTGTGGCTTGAGAGTCTTGGGGAAAAATACTATGGAAATTTGTATCTCAGGAATAGAAGCAGGAGCCATTAACTCAGGCAAGAAATGTGGGAGCTGTTAGTGTTCCTTATAGCCGGTATAAATTGCTTGTCATTAAGTTCCATGCTCCTTTGTTTGGAATGTAAATATTTGCATTAAAAATATAAAGTATGTCCTGGAGTGTATTTATAGAGACCATAATTTCCAAACCGAAAATCAGACTATTGGTCTACAGAGGATTGTTCCCTCTGATTCGTGAACCTGTTTATATAAAGAGCCTTCCAAATGTACACACGCAGAGCTGCATTTGCTTTGTGCACGTCAGGGATCTCCAGGATTACAAGAAAGCGGGTGGCCCCGGGGAACTGGGCCAGTCAGTGGGGTTTCCCAGTAGACACTTGTGATCATGCCATCTGTTAAGTTGCAGCCACCCTGGGCAGGGTGAAGTTTTGGCCCAGGTTCCGTGGGACCAGCCGGCTTCCCTGCCTTCAGTTTCCTGGACATCCAGGTGGGAGTCGGCTGCAGCTGGCTCGTCTCTGGGTCGCGTAACCAGACACTCGATTTCAGAATCACTGTTGCTTTAAGAAGATGTGGAGAAGAATTCAGGATCGGTGGTTCTCTTTCTGTGGTCTCGTTTCAGGTTCAAGGTTGAGGGCCTCCATCGGATGTCATCCTCCGGCAGATTCTTGGGGCCGTTTAGCTTTTTAATTTTCCATGATGAACAGCGCAGACTTGTCAGATGTTTGCTGGAGACAGGATGTCAGCACCTATTCGCTCTCTGCCCTCTTCTTTGGAATGAGAGACTGGCGGCTACAGTCAGGCTGGGCCGGGGCCTCTGCTCCTGGCATTGTGTGTGTGTGTGTGTGTGTGTGTGTGTGTGTATGTGTGTGTGTGTCTGTGTTGGAGGGAGCAGGGTTATTCTCGAGGGGGCAGCCCTCGCTGGAAAGCCTTTCTCCAGTTTCTCAACAAATACAGAGGGTGGTCTGGTCGGTGGGAGCGGGCTGACCTGGTCTATAAGTGAGCTCTGAATCCAGGCTGTCCCCCACCTGGAAACCCCCCTATCATCACAAGGTGATGAAGGACAACTGAGTGGGGATTCAAGGGGATCTTGGCAGGACGGGGGGTCCCCCTGCTTTGGCCTCTGGTTTTCTGGTACCAGCATCTCCTTTGCCTGGCATCCCAGACTGCCCAGGGCCCTTCTGTGGGGTGGGGGCCAGCTCCATCTCTCCCCCCGTGTGCTGTTGCTTTAGGACCAGGACTCAGCTGAAATGGAAGGAATCCTTCTCGGTCTCGTACGGGGCCTGGTGTCCTGGCTGTAGGACCTTCAAGCATCTCTCTGCTCGGGGTCCCAGGATGCCAAGGCCCACTCAGGGGAGGAAGTAAAACAGGGTGTTGATCTGAGGGGAGGGGCGTGGCGAGCCAAGTCATCAACCTAACCATGCCCCGTGCACCATCCAGGGTTAAGCACTCAACTTCTCCTGGTTGCCTCTTACTTTGACCCATCAGTATTATCTGAAAGAAATACCCTCTGGGCTTAGAAATGGTGAGTCCTTAGAGAGGACCATCTTCCTGCTTACCTGGATGTTCTTAACTGTGGGACACTCACAGTTGCCCTTTCTGTGGTCAGCTGTAGCCGGACCCACATGTTGTGACCTTCCCTTATTCTCCCACAGTTCTCGGTCACGGTAATAGTTCCAGAAAGGCCCCAGCCAACCCCATATCAGACCAGTAATCCACCCGCGCTGTTTTGAAAGTCAGAGGAAATAGCTGCTTTTAGGACATGTTGAATTTGCTGAAGAAAGTTGTTAGGAGCGCTAAATGAGAGGATGAAAGAACACTCAGAATAATGGAATTGGGATCAGCCTGACATCTGTGTCGCCCTAACTTTGAAAGCTATTTATACTTGTTCCGTAGCAGTTTCTGTGAGAAATTAGAAAGATACACAAAAGGGAAGAGGGAGCTTAGCAAATGTGGCCTCTTCATTGGAAATAGCTTCCAGGCAAAAAGAAAAAAAATCCTTTGCTCACCGGTTGGCTGTTGAGAATCCACGCAGCTTTCGCATTGTTCACAATTTGGTTCTGAGAATAAAACTGATGTATTAAAGAGTAGATGAAACCTCAGTTGCCATTTCAATGGTAGAAAATAAATTTGCTTTTGGCTGTTAAAACTGAAATAAATCAATAAAAAAATGCAAGCCTGCCCACTTTCAAGTCAGCAGTTTTTGTGTGTGTGTGGTTTATGTATCTTTGGATCAGTTATGAAGCCGTGGAACTGTTTAGGGAGAATGTGTGTGTGTATATGTGTGTGTGTGTATTTATGTTATATATATTTACTTTACAATGTTCTCATCTGATTTATTTTTCAAAATCATGCAACAGATTTTTTTTGTCTATTCAACCTATCCTTTTTATAAAACAGCTTTAATGAGATGTAATTCACATGACATAAAATTTGCCATTTAAACCATACATTTCAGTAGTTTTTAGTAGATTCACAGATGTGCGCAACCAGAACCATGTTTTCTTTTAGAGCAAGTCCTCATATTAAAAGGAAACCATGTACCTATTAGCTGTTAGCCCCCTATCTCCCTATTCACCTCCCCCACCCTAAGCAACCAAGAATCTACTTTATCTCTGTTAATTTCTTTATTCTGGACCTAAGATGAATGGAATCACATAGGATATGGTTTTTTTGTGTATCTGGTTTCTTTCACTTAGCATCATGTTTCTTGGTTCATCTATATGGTGGCTTATATCAGTACTTCATTCCTTTATATGGCCACATGATATTCCATTGTATGAATAGGCTACATTTATCCATTCATCTGTTGATAGAGTGGTTCCACTTTTTGGCTCTTAGGGATAATGCTGCTATAAACATTCATTTACGAGTCTTTGTGTGGACATGTTTCCATTTCTAGAATTAAATTTTTTGAGCCATCTTTACTTGTTTTCCATAATTCATTTACTTTTTTATATGCTCTTCTCCTGGCCCTAAAGGAGGACTGATTCTCAGATGAGGTTCTGATTTCCCCTGATTTGTCTGAATGTTAGAGCTTGCAAAGGCCTTCAGGGGAACATAGTTCTGCCCCATTTTGCAGATGGAGAAACTGAGGCTCAGAGAGGCCACACAGAGTCAGGATTGAATCTCGGTTTTCAGAGTCGATTCAGTTACCCTCAACATTCTCCCTGAGCCCTTTTACTAAGCGGCAGGTCACCCTCTTGATTGGCTGGGGATGGTAAACGCAGGCTGGTTGGGCGGACAGACGGTGACCACCTGGCCCTTGCCCGCTGTCCTAACACCCTCTGACCTGCAGAGGCCCCGCAACAGCTCACCCTCCACCCGCTGCCAAGCGAGAGCTGCTGCCAAGCGAGAGCTGCAGCCTGTGGCTTGTGGCGCCAGTGCTTCCTGAGTTCTTCCCCTGCAGCAGCGGGAGGCCAGCGCTTATCCGGGGAGTGATTAAATTAAGAACCAATTCAGAGAATGAAATTTTATCTGATCTGGCTGAGCCCATGAACACGGGGCTGTGCTTGTGACTCCAGGGTACATTATGAAGTTGATTTTTAAAGAGGCTGGGCCACAACAAGGAAGGAAACGCACAGGGCTAGCCGGCAGCTCTCCCGGGCAGGGGTGCTGCAGTGGCTGGGGGTGCATTCCCGGGTCTTGAGCCGAGTCCCCAGGCTAGCTTTTGTATTGTGACTGGAATGTTCTCGGCGCTTAGGAAGGCTCACCTGTTGAGATCCTCTGGATCCAGTTCATGCTGTTAATGTTGACACCGCAATGCACCTCTATAACTACATTCAGAGGGAACTTTGCCGGAAGCTTGTTGGTTCTAAATGCAGGTTCTAAATCTAAAGCCCTATGGGGCTTTTTAAAAGAAAACGCATATTCCAGTTCTGCGTGAGCTTTTCAGGAGTGGGCCCTGGGCGTCTGTGTATGTGTATGCTCGTGTGTGCGCTCGTGTGTGCACGTGGGTGCTCATGTTTGCACGTGGGTGCGAGCGTTAAGCTCTTTAAGATGGAACGTAGTAGTGATCACAGCTGTTCTTCTGAGAAGGATTTCCAGTTCTTCTGTGGCGAAAATGGGGGCCAGTAATCTGCAGAGATCTCAGGAGCAAGCCTCTTTTTCCTCCGTCTGTCCTTGACTGTGACTTTCTTTGGGTTTTTTTTATTGGATTCCCTGGATGTAGCTAGCATACATGTTCTATCACTGCAGCTTCCGTGGGATGTTAGCTCTGGTTTTCTTTTCTGCATGAATGGCCCTCATCTCCACAGGGGCCCAGCCAGAGGCCCAGGAGTCACCTTTGGCCTTTAGCATGTCGCTGCAGGAATTACCTCCGTTCCGTCTCTGCCATCAGAAGGTTATTTGTCCCTTTAGGATAGGAGGTGTGTCTTATTCAAGGTTATATCCCCAGGACGCAGGCCATGGGAAAGAACGGTTGGCTGGACGGACAAGTGGCTGAAAGGAGGAAAGGCAAAAGTACGCTGAATCGCCCCTTGATCCTGCAGCTTGGCTCAGGAAAACCATTTGGGAGCCTGACCCTTCATCTTCAACTCTTCTGACTCAGGCTCTGCCCCCCCTTTAAGAGTCACCATCCAGTGATGGAGGACCTACTGTGTGCCTAGCGCTAAGAGCTGAGACTCTAGCAGTGACTTGACAAACAGGGTCCATCTCATAGACAGGTTCATAAATATCAGAGAACAGACAATAATAAGTGCCACATGTTAGGGGGTGACTGGGTGATTGGAGAAGGCCTTTTCAGAAAGGTGACGTTTAAGCTGATTCTTGAACGACAAGAAGGCACCACGGTCTATAGCTCAGAAAGGGCATCCCAGGCAGAGGGAACAGCCAGTGCCAAGATCCCAGGAGGGGATCAGTTGATGGGATGGGATTGGGTCGGTCTGGGAGAGCAAGTCAGGGAACTTGGTTTATAGCACACTCGGGTTGAATGAAGTGTTCTTTCATTTCCCTCTGAACGTGTTAGTCGTTCAGTCATGCATGTCTGACTCTTTACAACCCCACGGACTGTAGCTCACCAGGATCTTCTGTCCATGGGATTTTCCAGGCAAGACCTGGAGTGGGTAGCCATTCCCTTCTCCAGGGGATCTTTCCGACTCAGGGATCGAACATGAGCCTCCCACTTTGCAGGCAGATTCTTTACCATTTGAGTCACCAAGGAAGCCCGCTGGGGAAGCTCCTTTACAGCTTCGCTTTCTCACTGTCTCTCATCTCTGGGTGAAGAACCCTTGTCCCATGCTGGGCTGGCCTGCAGCTGCTGTGGTTTCAAAAGGTAGGGCTAGTGAGAAGCAAAACCCCCATCCTTTCTGTGAGCTTGTGAGCAGAAGTTATTTTTATGTAAGCACATGCTTGATGGGAGAAGTCTTGGGTGGGCAGCCGAAACCACACTCGTGAAAACAAGACTGAAATAGTCCGTGAAATCCCAAAGATGAGCATGTGGCTGTTCACTTGAGTTTGGTGTTGACTCCAGACAGCCTGGTTCAGGGAGAGGGCACCCTTTGGAGAGGGACCGGGGCATAGCAGTCTCCCCAGCTGGTGCGGCCCCTGCCTTGAGCCTTGCTTTCTTCCCCTGACCTTGACCAAGTCCTATCTGTCCCTCAGGACTTGACTTCCTCCGTGCCCTCATGGGGAGGTTCTCCCCCCACCATGGCTCCCCACACCTGGCCCTGATGTCTTGATATGTTGACAGCTTGCCAGGAGTCCCCTTAATCTTTTGGCACTCCTGGATTCTGCCCATAATTTTATTTTAGTTTTTTAATTTGAAGTAATTTTAGACTCATAAGAAGTTGCAAAAATAGCACAGCGTTCTGTGTACTCTTCAACCAGCTTCCCACAATGATAACATCTTACATAACCATAGAACATTATCAAAACCAGGAAACTGACTCAGGTACAATTCCATCACTATGCTACAGACCTTGTCTTGCTGCCATCTAATTTCATTAAACCTAGGGAGCCCCAGCACTTTGGAAGCACCTTAGAATTTCATGAACTTCAGTGTTGTCATTTATCTTTTAGATTGTTTTTGGATCCCTCCCAATTGGCCATCAATTAAATTAGTTTTTATCAGATTAACAAATTCTGGAAGACCCATGGTTTATGCGTTTCATGCCTCTGTGTGCCCACCTGGAGCTTTGTAGGTGCCTCCTCCCTGGGTATGCACACAGCCTTCTCTAGATCTGAGAGATTCTCAGAGACAAGGAACTTATAAGATATAGAAAATAGTTTGGTAAAATGGAGAAGGCGATGGCACCCCACTCTGGTAAAATGGAGAAGGCGATGGCACCCCACTCCAGTACTCTTGCCTGGAAAATCCCATGGACGGAGGAGCCTGGTAGGCTGCAGTCCATGGGGTCGCGAAGAGTTGGACACAACTCAGTGACTTCACTTTCACTTTTCACTTTCATGCATTGGAGAAGGAAATGATAACCCACTCCAGTGTTCTTGTCTGGAGAATCCCAGGGATGGCAGAGCCTGATGGGCTGCTGTCTATGGGGTCGCACAGAGTCGGACAGGACTGAAGCGACTTTGCAGCACCAGCAGCAGCAGTTTGGTGACATGGGCTTCACTGATAGCATGGTTGGTAAAGAATCCACCTGCAATGTGGGGGACCTGGGTTCAATCCCTGGGTCAGGAAGATCTGCTAGAGAAGGGATAGGCTATCCACTCCAGTATTCTTGGGCTTCCCTTGTGGCTCAGCTGGTAAAGAATCCGCCTGCAATGTGAAGGACCTGGGTTTGATCCCTGGGTTGGGAAGATCTCCTGGATAAGGGAAATGCTACCCACTCCAGTATTCTGGCCTGGAGATTTCCATGGACTAGACAGACATTACTGAGCACAGAGTCAGACATTGCTGAGCAACTTTCACTTCACTTTGGTGAAATAGAACCCAAGACAGGGAATTGAGAAACTTGAGTTCTGATGATAGTGACCTACATTTGGGTACTTAGTATGTGCTAGGTTTTGCATTATTCCATTTACTCTCAGCAACCTTGCGACAGACATGATTAACACCCCCATTTTACAGATGTGAAAACTGAGGCTAGAGAGGGTCACCCTACCCAAATTTTGGTAACTTATGAATGAAAACAGTTGGGACTTGAACCCAGGCAGTCTGACTTCAGAGGTCGCTGACTTACCTTGTGGGGCTGCCCTCACTTTTTCAGGCCTTTACACTTCTAGTTCCTGTTCTCACTGACTGCTCTGTGTCCTCAGGCTGCTTACTTCATTTCTTTGAGCCTCTTTCCTCATCTGCAACACGAGGGACTTGACTGAGAAGATGTTATGTCTCTTCCATCTCTGAATGGTGAAAACAGGTATACCAGTAGAGGAGGAAACACTCCAAAGATCTGAAGGAAATTTCTACCCTGTGCCTTGTAGGTCATTTTCAGGTTGGGATGATTTCTGCAGCCTTATGTGGTTTGATGGGGAACCTCCATTCCAATTGAATTATGCTCCAGTGCATTTTATTTTTTATTGTTTTTCATCGCACTGCATGGCATGCAGGATCTCAGTTCCCCAACCAGGGATCGAGCCTCAGCCCCTTGCGGTGGAAGCACAGAGTCCTAACCACTGGACTGCCAGGGAAGTCCCTTGCTCTGATGTGTTTTAATTACACCGCATACAGACTGATTTCTTCAAGATGCAAAATCCCCATGCAGCCTGCTATGTCTGAAGCCCCTACTTTCAGCTCTGGGTCAGAGTGATGCTTGTAATAACCAGAAGATGCTGTGTGAAGCTGCTCCTGGTCAGCCTCACGGGCAGCATGAGTTACCAGAAGCCGCCAGCACGAGATGCGCAGACGTTATCAGCTGATACGTAATTGATTTGGCATCCTCTGTAAAGGCAGGTTAAAATTAAGCTTGTTGGTAAATGGTGTTTAAACCTCACTGCCTGGGGACGAGTGGCAAAAACTAACAGAGCAAGGCACTTGTGGAAGGGCTTGATTTTTTTTTTTTTTTCCAGATTGTGGAATGAGTTCATCCCTCAACTATGGTAAAGATGTTCCTATTTAAAGGGGCTGGAAGTGTGTAAGCTTCCGATCATAAATTTCATAGGAGTGCCTGTGAGATGGCTAGACTGTGGGATGGCCGTGTAATCACATTAGCTTGATAAATTAAAGGTCCCCATATTTTTTAAATCAGGCCGAGCTGCATTAGAGTAGATACTGCGATGAATCAGAGCTATGATAAATGGGCTTGTGGAAACTCCTGGTATAGAATGGAAGGTACTAAGTCTGCAGTGATCCTGGAAAGGTCCCTGCTGAAACCAACGATGGGATTAAACCCTGGGCATCTTGCCATTTTCTAAGTATCTATTTGTATTGATATTTAATACTTTGGACTTCCCTGGTGGTTCAGCTGGAAAAGAATTCACCTGCAATGTGGGAGACCTGGGTTCGATCCCTGGGTTGGGAAGATCCCCTGGAGATGGAAATGCAAACCCACTCCAAAATTCTTGCCTGGAGAATTCCATGGACAGAGGAGTCTGGCAGGTTACAGTCCATGGGGTTGCAGAGTCTTAGCTGTTACATGTACCAGGAATCAGAGAAGCTCTTTGGATGTGATTTCTTTCCCTGTTGTATTACTCATTCATTAACTCCAGAACTGGCGCTATAATTTGTAGACCTTAGTACAACATAAAAATGCAAGCCCCTAAAGGATCTGCCTGCAACACAGGAGACCTAGGTTCAATCCCTGGTTGGGAAGATCCCCTGGAGAAGGGAATGGCTACCCACTCCAGTATTCTTGCCTGGAGAATTCCATGGACAGAGGAGCCTAGCAGGCTATAAATCCATGGGGTCACAAAGAGTTGGACATGACTGAGCAACTAACACTTTATGAAAAAATTATTAAGAACTTCAAACTGGGCTTCCCTTGTGGCTCAGCTGGTAAAGAATCCGCCTGCAATGTGGGAGACTTGGGTTAAACCTCTGGGTTGGGAAGATCCCCTGGAGAAAAGAAAGGCTGCCCACTCCAGTATTCTGGCCTGGAGAATTCCATGGTCTGTATAGTCCATGGGGTCACAAAGAGTCTGACATGACTGAGCGACTTTCACTTTTTCAAACCAGGGAGAGCAGAGCATTAACCAAGTGCCCCTCTGGGCACCAGGCCCCGTGTGACTGCACAGGTTGTGGCCCAAGGAGCTGGCATGAGACAGCTTGTGTCATGCCCACCCTAGACCACCTTGACCTACAGCAGCTTGTGTGCACCATAGCTCGTGAGCACCAGGAGGGCTGGGCTGCGGCCGCATCACCTTGGTTTGCTCTGCGGGCTCTGGCGGGGTTCCTGACCCCCTTCATGCTGAGGAGAGACTTGCTGAGATCAACTGGGACACAGAGGGATCGCCCCTGTCTGCTAGTGGGATTACATGTGGCTTTCTCAGAATCTGTGCATCAGAAATCTGGAAAAATCCACCTTTGGGCTCTTCAGAATGGACGGCATGAAGACCAAAACTCCTACTGTCTGCAGCTCAACTTGGAGAAGAAGTCAAAGCATTTCTGGACATCTCGCATGGTTTATGTGTGTTTCTATTTGCAGCCCTGGGGCCTTGGTCCTTAGAGAACCAGCCCCATCCCTCTGGACTTTCATCTCTGGTTGTCCCCAGCTTGGGCTCTGCCCTGCCAGCTGAGTGGAAGACCCCTGGAGAGAGTCCAGGATTCCAAGGCCACCATAGGTCAGCATCGTCATTTCCCAGCCCTGGAGTGAAGCTGTGGAGATGGGAGGGGGTGGACGGCGCATCTGGGCGAGGAAGTGGACCCCGGCGGCCGAAGCATCTCTCCTCAGGAGCCAGTGGCTGCTGGGCTTGGAAAAGCCCACTTCTTTGTGTGAAGTCTTTGTTCTCTCCAGCGTGTTGAGCTGGGGCTTGTACGGGCTCAGTGGGTGCCTGTTTCCTCTTAGAAGCCAGTGGAGAAGCGGAAGGTAGCATCCCCGGGCTGGCTGCCAAAGGGAGGGGAGGTTCCAGCGGAGGAGAGCTGGGACTTGCCAGGTTTACATTGGAACTGGAGATCTTGAATGAGGATTAAAGTTATTTTGTACTCTGGGAGGAGGCTGGGGCTTGCTCCACTCAGAATCCCTAAGGACAGCTCTTTAGAGCTGTGTCTCCGGGCGGCGGGGGCGGGGGAGGGGGGTATGCGGGGAGCTACTGTGGATTCCCTCGTCTTTTGTTCTCAGTTTGTACAGAGGTCACCAGGGGTGTGAGCTCAAAGGGAGCCAGAACGCCATGCTCGCCTTTCATTGTCACAAGCCTCTGGGTTTGAATGGGGCTGCGACACTCCAAGAAAGAAGCCGTCTTTAATTCCTGTCCTGGCTGGGAAGAAAGAGCTGCTCGGCAATCGGAGTGGTTCTAGAGGCCACGTCTACCCTTGCTGAGCCCAAGACAGTCTGCAGTACCTGGGTGTCCCGAATCACATCCTCGCATTCAAGGCTGTGCTCATCCAGGACTTAACTCACTCAGGAAATGACACGTTATCGCACCTTGGTCTGCAAACAAAAGCTGGTTTTATTTATTTTCCTTGTGAAGACATCCGCAGTCATTGTTTTTACTTTGAAAAGAGAAATAACTGGAAGAAAAGCCCACAATATTTTTATTAGCTGGTGTGGGACATTTGGATACCTTAAATAATAAGGTTGGGTTTAAAACTATTGGGGGAAAAAAGTCTTGATGTGTAAACCAAAAAAGAGAGAGAGAGAGAGAAACCCGAAAAGATGAATGTGCAGAACCTCACAAATCCCTCTTACCTCTGCAAAACCTCACCAACACTGAAGTGGCCGGGATCTCATCTGTGGGGTCCACCCACTGTGTCCATGCCTCGCCCAGCCACACTGCATGGAACCTGCTGACGAATGAATGAATCGGGGTCCAGATCCCTGTTTTGGGCTGTGAGCTGGCTTTCTTCGACGATGACCTCAAATGGAAGGACACTGTAAAGACTGTGGTCAGTGCTTAACGTAAGTCAGTCTCCCTTCCAGCCCTGAGAGGTAGATAACCTGATCCTTGTTTATAGAGAAGCTGATAAAGCTCAGAGAAGCTTGGGCAACTTGCCCAGGGTCAACCAGCTGGCCATGGCTGAGCTGAGATTTGGTTCTAGGACTTGCTCCATGGCTGCACACCACTCTTTCTACAGAAGATGTCAGGGAGAGGAAGAATGACACTGACCGACAGCCAGGTGTTGGAAATGCCTTGGTGTCCCCATTCTGAGCCTTAACTCACAGATTGACACAGACACGGAAATAGACAACTGGCTACCAGGGAGCTGGTGGTGGCTAAGACATGCCTGGTTCCTGCCTGCATGGAGCTCGCTTTCTAGTGGGTGGATGAGACCCAAACGCTGAGTCAAGTGACTTATTTCAGCAGTGATGAGTGCCCTAAGGGAGATGAAGGGCAGGGGTGTTGTGTGCATGTGCCCATTGGTACACTGAGCAAGTGTGGCCAAGGGTCCATGGAGGTGTCAGAGAGTTCCACGGAGTGATGGAGGAAGCTGGGAGAAGAGTAAGGCACAGGAAGCTCTGAGCCCAGAGAGGAGGGAGGGATGGCCTAGCAGGCCTCCTAGATGGGCAGAGTCTGTGATGTTGGGACAGTGACAGGGGTGGTCATGGTGATCTTGAGTGATGTGCCAGGACCTGGGGCCTCTTTCCTTAAGGTTCAAAATGTGGTGGCTTCTTGTCCCCTGGGCACCAGATGGGATTCCATAGTGACCAACTCTCTCCAGGATCAAAGAGCATGTTCCCTTCTCACTTTAAAACTCATGGGCTTCCCTGGTGGCTCAGACAGTAAAGGATCTGCCTGCAATGCGGGAGACCTGGGTTTGATCCCTGGGTCGGAATGATCCTCTTGGAGAAGAGAATGGCCACCCACTCCAGTTTCTTGCCTGAAGAATTCCATGGACAGTGGAGCTGGTGGGCTACAGTCCGTGGGGTCGCAAAGAGTCGGACACAACTGAGCGACTAACAGACACTTAGACCTCATAGCTGCCTGGCCTGCAGGTGGCTGCCAGGCTGAAATGGCCCCACGACATGGCCCAAGAGGACTGGGGCTTGCAGCCTCCTTGCCAAGTCCACCCTGAGAAGAACCCTTTAAAACCCTGGAAACCCTTAGAATCTGGGAATTGGAGGTCATTAGCCTCCAGACCGAGACATGGGTTGTAAAATCAGCCCTGAATGGTTATGAGCAGAGGCGGCTTTGGTTTGGTGCCTCTGAAAGGAAGTGGGCATCTCTCTGAGAACATTGTCCTTCAGGGTCAACGCGAGAGAGTGGAATTGTATGGGTGCATTCATGCACGAGTCAAATTCCTGTGTGCCCTCCGCTTCTCTCTTCGTTTCTTATGGAACAGAAACCTACCACCACCCATTCTTTTTTCTTTTTATGAACTTTTCCCTCCCGTGGAGGAAAGCAGACCTAGCTGGAGAGCATCTGCAAAGGTTCACAGCTTGATGGACTTGCATAAACAGAACTTACCTGTGTAACAGCATCTCGGTCGAGTGTGGAAACCATACCCCAGAATCGCCCAGTTCCATTCTACTCACTGAGCACCCCCCACCAGCCCCCAGTCAGGCAAGATCACCATCGTCATCTGCACCGCCTCTGCCTGTTTTTTATACTTAATATAAATGGAACTATGCGGAATGTTCTCTTTTGTGTCTACTTTCTTGCGCTCAGTACTGCATTTGTGAGATTCTTCCCTGGTGTTGCAGTGTTAGTTTGGCCTTACAGCCAGGGCTCTGAGCATCCTATTTCTAGTGCATGGCCTTGAGCCGCGTGAGGATGCATTTCTGCTGGGCATGGACCTACGAGTAGAATCGCTGGTCTTTGGGAAACAATGTGCTCAGTATCTGTACGTGTGGCTAGTCTTCCAAGCTTTTGTTTTGAGTACGGTTCCCACCAGCAGCATATGAGCCTCCTGAAAGATGAAATAAGAGCCTGGAACAAATATACTGTGAGACTGACGCCCCTTTGGTCCTCTCCCTGCAAAAGACCCTGGGGGATAACTGCTGACTGTCCTGCAGGCTTGCGTTGAATGAATAAACTGGGATCTGAGTAGAGAGAGTCCCTGTGATGCTCCAGAGAGTTGTCCCTCCCTCCTGGGATTCTGCACCCCATGGTCACGTTTCACTGGGAGCCAGTCTTTGTGCCTGAACTTAGGAATGGGGAAGAGCCCAGCATTTAGTCACTGCCCTTTGGGGTGTCGTCACTGAAGCAGAGCCTCTAGGCTGATCCTTGAGTTGGAAGTGGCTGGCCTGGGGTTCCTTCCTCCTGGAGCAGGGACGAGAAAGGAGAGCTGCCACAACTTAGATTTTATTTGCAGATGGGTTCAGTCCCAGAACCAACCAGTTCTGCCCACTCTCTCCTTTTGTGTAGCCTGACCAGCCAGACTTTCCCTGACTGTGTTCAAGGCAGAGAAGGAACTTTTTCTTCCCACAAGGCTGATGTTCAGGGTGACTGGGGGGTCTAAAGCAGTGAGAAGAGGCAGCTTGCATTTCCCAGGTGTCCCTGTGTTCACACCATGGGCATGTTGTTGTCCATGATATGGACAGGAAACGAGGAGAAAGGATTCTAGAAGTCCTTGAATGCAGAGTCCTATGGGGCCAGCCCAGGCTGAGTGCCAAGGTGTGAGTGCTGCCCTCGTTCCATCAGATTCCTAATTCACAGCAGCGGCTGTGGCTGCATAAGGGAGGCTTGGAAGGAAGGAATATCCGTGGCCATCGGCTTGAGGCTTGAAAGTGAGTAGGAGAGAGTGCCTACCTGCCTTACCCTGCCCGCAGTAGATTCTGCAGATCTGGGGCTGGGGTGAAAGCTGTTTCATCTTGTGCCCTACGGAGTCTTACATCCATTTTGGGAAACAGTGATTTCCCAGTGCCTTTTGTTGGGAGACCAGGTAGGCAGAGGAATGAAGGAGGTAAGAAACAGAGTCCCCCTCGGAGGTCCTTGGTTAGGCAGGGTTGAGCTGGTGGGCTCAGGAGGGGCAAAGCTGGGCTCTGTGCTCAGGTGTCCCTTGGCAGGAGCTCCTGAGGGGACAGTGGTGTAATTGGTGGTCTTCTCTGCCTCGCTTGTTCAAAGTCAGTCACTCAGGTTTTTACAACCTGAAACCATACACTCATGAGTCCTGTGGTCTTGCTGGTCTCTGGGGCAACACCTGGCTCCCCACCCTCTGAACCCAGGCCTCAGCCCTGCACTCTGCTTGTCAGGGTTTTCCCTTCTGTCGCTGGGTGTGGAGGAGGCACCTTTCAGCCTCCTAGAGCTGCTGGGCTCCCCCACCCAATCCCGTGGGACCAGCCTTCCTGACTCCTGCAGGGTCACACCCTTCACACCCACAGATGGCATCTGAAAACTGCAAGGGTGAACCTGAACTTGACAAGACTCTTGTGTCTCCTGGCTGTCTGTATGGTCTGTGTGGCCTTGACTGGTGCTCGAGCTAAACTTGCAGAATTCAGATGAACCTGATTCTCCCTGTGTTTGGGAGTCACGGGATGTGGGGAAGCAAGCGAGATGTTGATTTGGGAGTTTGCACCTTTGCCTGGTGGAGCCCGAATTTCAGATCACTGGTCTGAGGTGGGGGCCTGCGGGGCACGATACTGAGCTGAATGTCTGTGCAGCGACAGGGCTCTGAGAGGCAGAGTCCCCACTATGACTGGTCGTTTCCCACTCATGTCTGCTGGTGGCTTAGCCCAGAGAGGGACGTGCTCAGACCTGTGCAGACCCTTTCTTCCCAGCTTGCGTTTCTCCTTGCTCTGCCATCTTTGTGGGCGTGGGGCCCCAAATACCATCAGATCTAAGGCTGGAAATAAAACAATGATCCTTTTTAAAAATTGTTCAAATTTATGTTTCTTATTACAATTATCTGCAGTTCTTATTACAATCTGCAGTTATTTGCAAGATAAGGTCTCTTTAAAAGAATAATTATTTCCTCTGCCTCTCTGATTTTTTTTTTTTTTTTTTTGGTAAGAGTAGGGCTATCAAGACAGGTGATATGAAAGCAGAATTTTTAATAAGAGTGCAGTGATTCTTTTTCAACCAGCTTAGAAGACATTAAAATAAATGTAGGCACTTTGATCTTCTCTTTCTGTACTAGAATATGAAGGATCAGTTGTTGCAACAGACAGCGAAGTAATTTGTTTCTGATGCATTTCAGAGAGCTGGCTTTCCAGAAGAGGCCAGAATGAAACATGGGACGGCATGACACAGACCAGACCAGAGACACACCCAATATGTTTACTAAACACAAGTCCTAAGAGCAAGTGGTAATAGGAATAATAGTAATGATGATGATAAATATAATAATGATAGTGACCAACCAGTCAAGCACCTGGGAGTACCAGGCTTCTTGCTCAGAGCGTTCCATGGTCATCTCAGTCCTCTGTGCAATTCTGTTAGACTAGACGTTATGATCATCACCCTCTCTTTTCAGCTGGGGAACTGGAGTGGGCTTGGGGTCAAGCTGTGGGGCCAGGACAAGGACCCTGGTCACCTGGTTGCCCTCTGTGCTCATAGCCACCTCCCTGCTCCCCAGGAACTCCTCATAAGTGGTGACTAGTCTCCACCACCGTTGGCTCTGCCTCTGACCGCCCCCCAGCCCTCCCTGCCATCAGAGGGGGTGAAAACTGGAGGCAGCTATTCCTGCAATGAGCCATATGCTCATTTTTTGCCTCAGTTATTTCAGTAATTGACGCAAAGGTTCTGGGAGTTTGGACATTAAGTATCTGGATAATTGCCTCAGTACATCATTTTCATTTTACATGTTTAGACCCAACCTTTAATGAAATTTGAAAACCCAGCTCTACCTGGAGAAGCAGTATTACTTTCTATTTCTAACTTTGTTTGCCCAAAGTAGCTGATGGGTTTGGCTTCTAGTTATCAGCTTCATTGCCAACATATAACCTCCTCCAAATGCCCTGTTTGTCAGACTTGAAAATCAACCTTGATTTGGGGACAGATTCCCTGACTTTTCCTTTCCTGGGAAATGAAGACTCTGAAAAGAAGGTCTCTTGGGAGCCTGGGGTTGGTTCTGAGGCTCCGTTCTGGTGACTTCTGTCCCTAACTGGGTCACGGACGGGTCTCAGGAGGGTGGGATGGAAGTCTGCCTTTTCCTTCATCCCTCCTCAAGGCCCAGCACTGATGACTGAACAGATGGGTCAGGACCGGTGTGAAAGTGCCCGTGGTTTCCCTGAATGATGTGAATGCAAATTAACGGCCAGAAAATATCCAAGGAAGATAAATGTCTAAGAGCTTCCTGCTACTTTTGAACATTTTCCCCCCTAATTTCTTCCTTGAGATCCCAAGGAGAATTTTAAAGAGGTTTCAAATATGCTGCTTGCAAGAGTCCTACCTAGCACATTATCATAGTAAGTGGTGGGTGGTGTCGTCACATCACTAGGGGTCGGGGGTCTGCATGCCCGGTGATGTTTGGAGAAGCCCAGCCAGTGACTCTGGGGGTGTGCAAACAACTCCTCTGCTCCTGCTGCAAAGCCCCTTTTGGGTCAGATCTCAGCGGGAGTGGGGGTGACCAGGGCAAGAGGAAGAGGTCAAAGCTCTGGGAGGTGCTCACACAATCCTGCCATTTCCCCAAGGCCCTGCCTGTTCCCAGCAAGCTGTGAGGGGACCAGGAGGGGGCCTCGGCACTGACCCCACCCCTCTGGGAGCGAGGTGACTGGCAGTCCAGGTAGGGGTCTCCCTTCTCCCCAAGCTGAACCGCCTCCATCTCTTTTTCCATTGTAAAGTGAATGCTATTGGCCATTCGTAGGGAAAAACTTCTTTGGGGTTTGTTCATGATCATTCGTTTCCGCTCAGCATTTTTACAACTGCAGAAAAGGATGTGAAAACCTCAGAAACACTGAGTTAACTAACCAAAGGCGGCCCAGCAATGTTGTAAAGTGTGTTTTGTCATCCTAAAGTGAAAATAATCCTAGGGTATGAACAGTCAGGAAAAAAAAAGTCAACCCGTATTGCTTTGTGACAACGTCAGCTTTTCTTGTGGCCAATTTTAGAGGAGGAGGGGTGGGTGAGGCTAGAGAAAGGCAGTAGTGACAGGCCCGTGGAGGGGTCATTAAAGAGGCTCCAGTCTCCCCCGGTCCTAACCTGCTGGCGCAGACTGGTTGGCACTTAAACCCATCCAGCCCTGGCACTCTGGAATGCCATGAAGAATTACTTTAACCTGAAAATCTGGTTTCTCCTGCCCATAAAAACCAGTAAATCCTTCAAACTGATTGAATGAAGGAGCTCATTTATTTACATAGTAATTGATATTTTGTCTCTTTTAAGTATAGAAGAGGGGAAAGTGGCTGAGGAGAACACACTCGCCCCTTCAAAAAAAAAAAAAAAAAAAAGAAAGAAAGAAAAAGAGAAAGACAGAAAGGAGAAAGCTAATTTGGATTTTCAGTTGACTCTGAATACTTGATGTTTTTGAAACATTTCCAGATTTCCTTTACAGGAAAGGAATGAAAAGGATCCAACAGGAGGAAGAATTTTCTTTTTTCCCTCTTTTGTCCTGAACTCAGTCCTGGGGTTTTGTGGCTTGTGCTGAGAAACTGGGTAGGCTGAGTGCATTTAGAAAAATTTGCCTGAAGGGGTTCTAAGAACTGAAAATGAGTGAAAAGCAAAACAAGATGGAAAAAACAAAACTTCTGGCCACAGATAAGAATCATGTAATTTGCTAAGACATATCATTTGGTGTTTTCTTGAGGATGAAAGCTAATTTGGAACAGTGGGGAGGTACACTGGAGGTTAGGGGGGTAAGATACAGCCTCGGCCCCTGGTGGCCCTTGTTTCTGCTCCAGCAGAACTGAGGACGGGTGGGGCAGCCCTCTGGGTGCCCAAGCCTGGGGCCAGCCCACTGGACAGTCCTGCCCTTGAAACCAGCGTCAGCTTCAGGCCAGAGAGATACCAAGAAATGGCTTTTCAGTGCCATAGGGACTAATCCTAGAGAAGCAGATTCCAAAAACGTGCAAAATTTAAAATCCTATGTTGAACATCAGCTCTTTCCCCTTACCATCGTTGGGAATTCTCTGTTTGTGACTGTACTCTATTTCTGTATATGTTGCCTGCTTCCTGCCGGCCTTTCCAATTTCCTTCTTTAGGAAATATTTTAAAAGGGAGCAGAAGAGACTCTCTTGCCTTCATAGAGCTTATAGTCCACTGGTCAAGGAAAATGCCAGCCCAACAAGCACGTAAGGGCTGACTTGGTCTGGGGGCTGGGTTGGGAGAGCTTGGCTGATATTGGAAGGGGGAGCAGGAGTCCATGGGTCAATGTAGAAGGAGATGGTAGCCCTCCAGGGAGGCTGGGGGAGTCAGATGGAGACAGAAACAGAGGCGGCACCTGCCTGGGGCAGAGTCCTGCCCTTTCCTTGATTGGAGAATGTCCCTATTCACAGGGTGGCTGCTGACCAGGGCTTGGAGGTTGGAGGCCTGCCCAAGGTCACCTAGGCAGGGGGTTGTTTCCAGGCCTTGTGGTATCAGAGCCATCGAATCGGGCACGCTCCTGCTTTGCTCACCGTGTGTCGCTGGGGACACCAAGTCCAGTGCTTGTTTGGTGCTCCAAGGCCTCTGCTGGGCCTTGCATGGTTGGACAAATCACCACGTAGGCCCTCGGATTGTGTCAGGAGAAGTTGTTACTGACTTTGAGCTGACTCAAGGTCTGAATATCTATGTGCTTTGACCAAATATTTTTCTGAACCGACCCAGAGCAGTTCTTGATAGAAAGTCAGCTACTAGGATTTTTTTTTTTGTCAACTTTTTAAAAGTTTGAGATTTTTTTAAGCTCAGGAAGAAGTCTGCTGTCTGCAAACAAGTGCCAACCTTCATCATGACGCCTGAACACTTTCCAGATCTTTATGGAAAAATTCCACTCTTCCATGGTTAATTCCAAGACGTTACATGTTTACTTGTTTATGTAGAACTGAGTTCCCAGGGCAGCTCTTGCTGCCCAGCTGTCTGCTTTTATAGCCCATATCACTTCCTCTCCTATCCCCTCTCTGCTTTGTGTGCATGTTCAGTCGCTGAGTTATGCCCAACTCTTTGCAACCCCGTGGACTATAGTTCACCAGGCTCCTCCGTCCATGGAATTCTCCAGGCAAGAATACTGGAGTGGGTTGCCATTTCCTTCTCCAGGGATCTTCCTGAATCAGGGATCGAACCCATGTCTCCTGCATTGGCAGGCAGGTACTTTACCACTGAGCTGCCAGAGAAGCTCCCCTCTTTGCTTTAACTCGTTGTAGAAGGAGACTAGGCCTCTCCATCAGCAGGGTGGGCATGGAGGATTCCACTGAAGCAGCATCTTACCAAGCTGTTCTTGGAGAACATGTCTTTGTTCTGATGGTTATTGAAGGTCCACCTCTCCAGTGTCAAGAATCAAAACTTGGAAAGATTTTTTTCAAAAGAAATCATACCCCACCAAACACTTTCAGGATGTCTCTACTTAATGGAGAAGAGAAAAGAATTCTTTTCCTTTTTGATAGGCTGATCTGTGTTCAGCGTCTGGGGTGATATGTCTATAAATAAATACTTACTTGACCTATTTATTTTACAGAGGTTGGGAATCTAGATTTCAGATTTGAGTGAGGTTATTAGAAACTGGGTTTCTTTTCTAAAAGTGTCAAGGATGTTAGAAGGAGAGTTTGAGACTACCATTTAAAATTATGTATTTATTGAATACTAAGGAGTTTTGTTTTGCGATTATTTTAACTGGTACAACTACATGTATTTTGGTTGCCATTTACTTTTTTTTTTAAAGGTTATATTCCATTTATAGTTATAAAATATTGGCTTAAACTACCACGTTTAAAATTAGTTTCTTCTCTGGGTCTCTCCTTCCATCCAAAATCTAGTTCTTGGCCCCACGTGTCCTGGTGGGACCAGCGTCACTGCTGCCGTGTCAGCAAAGGAGAGGGCCTGTTTCAATCGGTTTTGTTCAGATGTTGCTGACACGCAGACTTCACGACTTTCCTTCTCCCTGTCTTGCATCCAGGCCTGGCTGGGTCTTCGTACCCCAGGCGAGAGTCCTTCCTGCTCAACTAAGATCCTGTCTGCAGAGGTGGGAGGGAGAGAAGGACATGGGGGAGGCGGTGGGGATCTGGTTGCTGTTTGCGGAGCACTTGGAGTTGGTGGCCCCGTGGAGGCATTGTGCACGAGTTGTCTTGACCCTCACCGTTTTCTGGTGGGTGCATAATGCCACTGTCTCTCGTCGATAGATGAGCAAACCGAGGCAGAAATGTAAAGCGGTCTGCCCAATGGCACATGGAGCTTTGCAGGTGGCGTGGTAAAGAACCTGCCTGCCAGTGCAGGAAATGTAAGACATGCGAGTTCGATCCCTGGGTTGGGACGCTCCCCTAAAGAAGGAAATGGCAACCCACTCCAGTATTCTTGCCTGGAGAATCCCATGGACAGAAGAGCCTGGTGGGCTATAGTCCATGGGGTCACACAGAGTTGGACACAACTGAAGTGACTTAGCATGTCAAGGGCACATAGTAACCTGATGGGTATGCGTGCATGTTTCTGTGTGTGTGTGTGTGTTCCCATACTTCTAGGGCGTGGACTTCGTCTTTAGTCCCAGCCACCAAGCTTCGCCTTCCACGGGGGCAATGTGCCTGTTCCCACGCCTTGCAGCTATGGGAAGCAGGATTGGGGTCAAAGGAGTCAGAGGCTGATTTGGCCTCAGCACACAGTCAGTCACGAGACATCATCCTCTGGGGTCTCACTGCCCTTTCTGCTTGTGGTCCCTTGGCACTCTTCTGGATTGTGCGTGTGGATGCCTACTCTAGGGACTTCTGTGGTTGGCTCAGGGATTCCCATGGCTGTGGCAGAGAGGGCAAGGGACATGTCCCTCCCAGGCTCACTCCCAGTCATGTCATTCTTGCTTAAATGGCAATCGGATTTGTTTTTTGTTTTTTCTTTTTTTTAAAAAAAGCAGTTGAGCATTATACTATGTCTGTTGGAGAGAGAAGATAACTTGAAAAGTGAAGGGATAAAGTGGAGCTTGACTGTAACTTCCCACTTGGCACTTTGCATAAGCCCCTTCTGTGCCATGACACCTTGTACAGCCCTGCAGTCTCTTTGCTGTTGCACCTATCTGGGGAAAAGAACAAGAGTGACCCATTTTCAACAGATGAGGAAACTGAGGCTCAGAGATGGGACCTCGTGTCCCAGGGACCTTGGCCCAGCCCACTTTCTATTTGCTGCTCCTGTTTCCTCAACATTAATTGTCATCGTTGTTCCATCTTTCCCATCTTTGTGGTTGTAAAAGTGATACTCTATGTGAGTAAAATTGCAAGCATGGTGATTGGAAGCCATAATGTATGTGTGGGCCCTGCCCCCATGCCCCCTATGAGAGGGGCGGCTTGGACCTCAGCTCATGTTTAATTCCAGCTCTACCACTTACTTGCTGTGTGATTTAGGACAAGCCACTTCACTGCCCAGAGCCTCGGTTTTCTTACCTGCAAAACGGAGCAATTGCATCTATTGTTATCGTTTCAAAGGCAAGGTACGTGAGAGGCACCTTAGTGCCTGCCATAATAGGTGTTCAGCTCCTGCTAGTTCTCCCAGGCCCTGTATCAGTGCTTCTCAAGCTCGCCTCTAGGGGACCCTGAAGGCAGAAGATAATAAGTTCTCACTGGAGTGCCAGGGGCTGTCCCCAGGCAGCTTGCAGAAGGCAAGACAAGCTGCAACTCTGTGCAGATTTTGTATCACTTAGTGATGTATCTGAGTATAACTTAATTTATAAACACTGTTTTCAGTGTTTAAACATGTAAAACCTAGAAGCTTCTAGTTGTGGCTTCCTGCAGCTCCTGGCATACCTTAGCACACTCCTGGGAGGTTGGCCCACACGTCCCCATGGCTCTGGGGTCTACACATCCCACCTGGGAGCAGTGCAGGAGTTGCTGTCCTTGCCTCTTGCCACCCCTAGTAAGGGCTAGACCTCTCTTCGAGCAGACAGTGGATGTTCTGGAGAAATCCTGTTTCACCCTCATCTTGTTCCAGAACCCTCCAGAGGATATTGCATTTCAGTCCGATTGCTCACTCTTTCCATCCAAAAGAAATCCCAAGAACTGTTGTCAGGCAGTTCTTCTTGTTCAAGGGTTAACCAGATTCTTATTTCGCTTATCTTTGGAAATAAAACAATGTTTAAAACTATTCAGATCAGCAAGGCCATCTGGTGGGGAGTACGCAGCTGCTCCACATTCAATGGTTGCCACCTCTAATGTATTCATTGCAGAGCGCCGCCACGCATCTGCAGGGTCATTATTCGCTGCTGGTTTTGAATATGTGAGCTCCGTCTGGGCAAGACCTCTTTCCTCCGCCCTTCCTGAAGGACATCTGAGTTGGGTATCTCCTGATGCTAGGCAGTCTTTTTACTCTTCCTGAAACCGCTTCAAAGCAGGTGAGAGGGTTCCGGATTCCCAAGTGAGGGGGAACAGAGCCAGCCTGCTCCTTGGGGCCCGAATACCTAGTCTCTGCATTATACTTGGGGCCACTTCGCTTTTCCATTCCTTTTCCTCTTTGTGGTAAAGAAACATTGTTGGAAGCTAGAATCTACCTCTCATCTTTGTGGTCTAGGTGATCAAGGGCCAAAAGGATCCCCTTGCTGAAAATGTGCACTACCCCCCTGCACCACCCCACCCCCCAAGTAGTTAAGGTTTGTTATTACAGATGTTTGAATTCTTGAAAGCATGCAAAAACATACCTCAGTTATCAGGTACCTGCATTCCTGAGGTCACTGGACTCTGTGATGATGCATCATACTTTGGGAAGAAGAGACTGAGGGTCTAAGTGGTGCCGGGATTTGCTTACAGTCCCGTGGGTGGTTGAGAGGGGTCCCAGGTCTTTGGATCTAAGCCCTCTCTCTCCCGTTTTCTAAGTCATGTGGAGGGTGGAGTGTGTTGCATTAAATTCGTCTATAAAATGGGACAACTACATGATGTTTTCCTGTTAGATTATCATGACGTATAAACAGGATTATCCGTATAAATCCCAGCCTGCTGTCTGGACACCAGAAAGCCTTCACTAGATGTTAGCTCGTGTCACTTTTATTATTGTCACCAAGTAGCAAAAGCGTTGCTCTGGATTTCTGCCAAGAGCTTGCTCCTTCACTCATTCATTTAAAAACTCTTCAGAAAATGCCCGCCCCTGTGCCAGGCATGGTTGTTGCACAAGGAACTCCAGTACCTAAGTTGATTTGATTTCAGGACTGAGCATCGCTGACCCTACCTTTGTGGAGCTGACAGTACAATGGTTCAGACAGTCACCGGACCCTAGCCACGCCTCTTTGCCTGGGAGCCAGGGTGGCTGGTGCGGCTGGGTGAAAGCTGACCTCGCCACTCCTTGAGCCTCAAGTTCTGGGCAGGTTTCCCCTCGTGTTACTCCCTTATGTGATGGTGAGGTGCAGAGGGAGGTCATAGGCTTTGCAGCCAACACACCTGTGGTTGGATTGTGGTCCTGCCAGTGGCTACACATGGGGCTCCCGGGATATTTTTAACCCTGCTGTGCCTCAGTTTCTTGTATATAACTTGGGGGTCACAGTGCAGACCTCAGAGAGCTGCCATCAAGAAGAGAGCTTGCAGGCTTCCCTGGTGGCTCAGTGGTGAAGAATGTGCCTGCCAGTGCAGGAGATGTGGGTTCAATCCCTGATCTGGGAAGATCCCACATGCCTTGGGGCAACTACGCCCGTGTACCGCAACTACTGAGCCTGAGCTCTAGAGCCTGGAGCTGCAGGTACTGAGCCTGAGCACCGCACCTAGAGAGTAGCCCCCACTCACCACAGCGAGGGAAAAGCCCGCACAGCAACAAAGACCCAGCACAGTCACAACTAAATAAATAAATAAAAGAAAAGAAAGGACCTTGCGAGGCAGGGGTTGGAGCCACATTTGTTACCTTCTCTTTTCATCATCCCTGGAGCCGCTTAAAACCCTAAACTGGACCCATGCTTTGAAGCATGCATCTCAGTCTGCACAAGGAGTGGTATTTCATTTCTAATGTCAAGTGTCTTCAAACAGACTCCATGCGGCTTCCTTGACATGCTGTGCATTGTAGGATTGTCCTTGCTTTCTCGCCAAGAACCGTGGAGGTGGGTGGGTCCCACAGCACCCTGGAAAGCTTGTCTCCAGTAGGTTCTGCCCTAATAGAAAACCGTCACCGTAGATGTGCAGCCTTGAGTGGGAAATCAAGTACCGAAATCAAGCATTGATTCGGGTTACGACCGGAAATAATAAAATGAGCATTTAGGAACAGTTTCTCCACAAGCTTGGTTTCAGAACAAGAAAATCATGGGTTGTGTCACGAAGACCTTTAGCATCTCGAGCCTGTTAAGATTCTCAGGCGATGGTGCAGTGTGAACATCTCGCAGCCTCTTGTCCACCCTGCCCCCGGCTGTCCTGCGCTTTGCAGAGAGAGGGGGCCATCTGGCCAGTGTCGTCGGTACATCTGGCTGTTGCATGAAGGAGCCGGGGCAGGTTACCCTCTGGAAGAGTGAGTGGTCCTGGAGGATGTTAGAAAGATCTTGTTTGATCTCCTGCCTTCAGCCGTTGGAGATCCCGTGGGTCAGTGAGGCAGCCCTGTTGTTGGGGTGCTTTTTCGGCCCCCTGAACTAATGCTGGTTCTCCCAGCTCTGCAGACACTCAGGGGCTGGTGGGCTTTGCAGCTGCCCTCGAAAGGGGATCTGTCATTTGGAGTGTGGGAGTTTTTCTGGAACCTCCATTTTGGGGTTCATTGGGATGTTCCAGAGGGGTGGACTGGCCATTTTTCATACTTGTAGCCTCAACAGTGTTCTGCACACCATGGATGCTTGATAAACATGTGCTGCCCAGTGGGAACTACTAATAAGGAGAGAACACTTTATGTGTTTGGGAATTAATTGTCCAGCTTTTTTGCCTGGCATAAGGCAAGTATCGCACAGGCTTTTCAGTCCTTGCTGCAAAATGGTTGGCTTCTTAGTGGCCCGAAGACATAATAGATGATTATGAGTATAATGATAATGGGCTTTTACTAGGGAGGAGTTCATTGCAAATCATCCATTCAGGAGTGTCCGGGCTGAAAGAGGCAGTCCTGAGTCCGTATTTTATGTACAGGATACAGGCTCAGAGATGCAGGGACTTGTCCGGGGTTATTGGCCAGGTGAGCATCAGGTCTGGATGGTAACCTCTTGGGAAATCTCAGCTCAGGGGCCACACCCTGTGGCTCGCTGCCTTGTTGGAGACAGATGCTCACTCCGAGGGGGTCTCATCTTTCCCCAGGGCGAAACTCCAGGCATCCCAGGCTCTCCAGGACTCCTCACCCAGGTTATGGAAGCATCTGAATGATCCCAGTCGGCTCTGCTTTTTAGTATCCTGTTTCGGCTATAAAACTTGGCTGCTATTCTGTCATCTGTGTGCCTGCCTCTAGCTGCCACCTGCCTCTTCTCACTCATTACTTCATATTAGTTGCAGACGGGAAAATTGGACACCTGTACCTAGAACTATATATACAATGAAAGCAAGTAGCCTGGAATGAAAAAGGCCTAAGGGCCTCTCCTGTAATAACTCAAAGAATACGTATCATTTATTGAGGCTTGCTGTGTGCCAGTTGCTAGGCTAAGCATTTTATATATATTATCTCATTTCCTCTTCACATCCATGCTGGGTGGAGATAGTTTTATTCCCATTTTACAGATGAGGAAATAAAGTCACAGGATAGTGAAGTTAGTTACTCGAGATCATTAGGCTGGCTCAGACTTGAGTCAGATCGAAATGCAGGTCTGCCTCACTCCAAAGCCTGCAAAGCTTTGTTCTGACTGCTCAGAAGACATTTTTGCTCCCTCCCAACGTTCTACCAAGTTACGCATCATTTGGTTCCCTGGGCTAGATGCAGAGGGGGAGCTGGCTGTGTATTTGTGGAAATTTGATCTCAGAGAAAATGTCTTTTTCATATAGATATATTTTATATAATGAAACAATAGTTTAGAATGTGTTTTCTGTACTGTAAAGCATGTGCAATGGTCATTATTAACAAATAAAATTTTGATGATGAGCTTAATACAGAGGCAAGTATGCTTTAAAAATAACTTTTAAAAAACTGCCTGTGTTGCATGTGACATACATTTTGAGTGAGCCAGGGATATTCTGCAAGTCAGTTTGAGAATCCTGTCTCAAACAAAACACAGATGAGACTTCCCCGCCAACAGGAAAGGTGAAATCTGGCAAGGAAACCAGAAGAACAGGATGCAGGAAGGGCTTGCTCAAGGAGAGGAAGCGAGGAAGCAAGGAAGTAGTTATAGTGACTGTCAAATAGGCAAGGGGGGAGTTTCTTCACCAGGGAGTGGGGAGAATGGGGTCAGTCGTTTGATTACCAAAACATAGTAGCTGTGGTTGTCATAAATACACATTTTGCCAGAAAATAACCTGGTATGTGCCATTTGGGTAGTTTTGTCTTGATTTGGGACCAACTGCCATCTGGGTTTTCAGCATTATTTTGGCATATCTACTTTTGGTGTTAGCCAAAGAATTCTCCAGGGCAAAAGCATTGATTCAGTTGATTTACTGGGTCTTCTTTGGATGAATTCAGTTCAGTTCAGTTCAGTCGCTCAGTCGTGTCCGACTCTTTGCAACCCCATGAACCGTAGCACGCCAGGCCTCCCTGTCCATCACCAACTCCCAGAGTTTACCCAAACTCATGTCCATTGAGTCGGTGATTAATTACTTTGGCCTGAATTGCTCACTTAGATAAACATACTTTTTGAAACTCTTCAATGTCGAATCGTATCAGCTTATCTTAGTAAAGTCTATTGTTTGCAACGTGTAGAAGGGTGTATTGGATAGCTTTTTATCACATAGCAAGACACCCTCAAACTCAGTGACTTAAAAGAGCAGCCACTTATTTCTCGTGTGTCTGTGGACATTGGTGGGGGGTCAGCAGGGTATTGGCTACTCTAGGGGGGACTCAGCCAGGTGGCTGTGCTCCATGTGTCTCTTGTCCTCACCTTGGCCAAGCTGCCGTGTTCTTCCCACAGCACCCGTAAAGGTAGAGAGGCCAGGGGGGCACACTTGAGCCGTCTGAGGCCTGGGCTTGGGACTGGCCTGCTGTCACTGCAGCCACATTCTGTTGGCCAAAGCAGTTTCCAAACCCAAGTCAAAGGGTAGAGAAAGGTATTCTACTAATTTGATGAGCAGAATTGCAGAGTCCTTTATCTGGTGAAGGGGGTGAACAGAGAGAGGAATAATAAGCTGGAACCAAAGGTCAAACTGCCACAAACAGTAGTAAACTGCTACTTACCAATTACTTCCTGTGGGCCAGGACTGTGTATGTTTAATAATAGCTAAGATTTATTTGGCACTTACTGTGGGCCAGACATTCTTCTACACGCTGGACACAAATGGGTTCTCTGAGTGTTACAAGATAGACCCTAAGATTATCTCCAATTCGCACCCAAGGAAATAGGAGAGAGGTTTAGCGGCTTGCTCGAGGTCAAAGTAGGGGAAGCCCGCTCCAGCACCCAGTCTTCAGCGCTCTGCGTGATCTGTTACTGTGAACGACTGTTGCGAATACAGAGGCCCAGGTCACTTAAGGGACTTGTCTGAGGTCACCAGGTGGACACAGCTAAAGCCTGCTGGCCCACATGACTGCTGACCGTATTCTTCCCACTGTGCTATTGACTGACGCCGTGAATTGAGGAATGTAGCTTTCTTTATTCTATTTACTGATTGTGATGTGGCCAAAGGCATGAGATCCAGGTATGAGATTGAGACTGAGCATCTGTTGTTTGTACAGAATTCTCCCCTCTCCTTGAGCTAAATGTGACAAATATTCCTTTTGCCACTTGTTGATTAATATTCCTTGGGGAAAAAAAAGTATTTTCATATACATAGCCTGAAGAGAAATGTCAGCAGTTAGACAAAGTAATCAGTAGAAGGCTTTGTGTTTTAGTAAAGGTTAATGAAGACCCATCAATTTTTTTTCTTTAAAACCTTGAAGTAAAAGAATGTAATTAGCTATCCCCCCCCTCCCCGGCCATTCCCAGAGGGCAGATGTAAATGTTTTACCTAAATGGAGGCATTTATTTAAATTAATCCCGATTTCTTTGGAAGTTTTGTACATCTTTCTTCTGCTATATCAGCTTATAGCTACAATTATTTAATAAGGTTTTCCCAGGGTGAAATTGGATGCCCTTTATCGATCTTAACGCTGAGGGGGCATTCAATTACTTAATCTGAAGCACTATATCTGGGTCTCTCTATTACAATTTTGTTATAAATGGCTTGCTAATGATGCTCGGGGTGCATAGGTTAATAGGGGCCATCTTAGCCAAGGCTGGGTAATTGAACGCTTTCTATTTTGGGCCCGGTTATCTGATCTCTTACAGTGGTACTGGGTTCCCACGATTCCAGCCTGCACCCACAGGGCACAGCATTGAGCCCTGGCTGGAGGGCGATCTCACTGAAATGCATGCCTGCGGACTCTAGTTTAATACACGAATGGGAGAGCCAGGGGTCCTGGCTAATCGGAGTCCACTGGCACCAAAACGGGGACATTCCAGACAGGTGAAGTGGATATCCATTGCTTATTTCTTAAGAAAGAATAGCCTGAGTGTTAGGTTTCGGAATGACTGTTCTTGGTGTATAGAAAATCTCAACCCAGGATAAAAAACAGCAATCCATTTTCCTTTCATTCTAGGTGCATGAGTTCCCAGCTATATGTATTTTAAAGATCCTTTTGAAAGAATCCAGAGTGTGCCTCCTTCTTTGTGTGTGGACGGATCCCAGCCCTCCAGGCCTTCCAGAGTCTGGCCCTGCCTTTTCTCCCATCTGTTTCCCTCCCCCTTCCTGCCTCATAACCCAGAGATCTGCTCTCCTGCTGGTCCCCATGGCTTTGCTCTCCAGCTTCCCTTCTTTGCAGGATCTTTACTTCCCTGGTTCCTACGTGACTGGCTTCCTTCTCATCAGTCAGATGAATCCACCTGAATTAGGTCTACCCTGGCCATCCTCTCCACTTTACTTCCCCTTCTTCTAAGGCAGCAGTTCTCCCCGGGGATGAAGGCCAGGGATGCTGCTCAACATCCTAAAGTGCAGAGAACAGGCCACCACAACAAAGCATCACCCGGCCCTGGTGTGGCACGGGGAGCCCCAGTTCTAAGGGTGTCCTTGTTTTCTCTCTTTGTGTTTTCTTCCAGCATCTGAGATGATGTTATTCATTTGTGACTTTTTAAATTGTCTATTGTCCTGCTATTCCCCTAACTCTGGGTGGGATATAAGTTCCAGGTGAGGCAAAGGTCTCCCTATTATGGTCACTGCTGTACCAGTCCCATCCGCTTGGACGAGGGTGGTCTGGAAACCTCAAAGCTCCAGGCCCTGTTCACAGCAATGCACTCACTAGTCATACGGTCGTTGTTTTTAATCCAGTATTTTACATACTATATGCTGGTCAGATGTTTCAATAAAACATGTAAATGTAACAGACATTTTTTTTTTTCTCGAGGAGAGTCTCCCCTGGTGTCTCTCTCCAGACATCAGCTGGGAGTCCTGCAGTTCAGTTGAAGTTTTCTAGTAACTCCCTGGAATTAGTACAGCTTTCACGGGTTAGGGGCTCAGTCCTCGGAGACTGGAGCTTCCCTGGTGGCTCAGCGGTAAAGAATCTGCTTGCACTGCTGGAGACTCGGGTTCGATCTCTGGGTCGGGAAGATTCCCTGGGGAAGGAAATGGCAAGCCACTCCAGTATTCTTGCCTGGGAAATCCCATGGACAGAGAAGCCTGGCGGGCTACCGTCCGTGGAGTCGCAAGAATTGGATGCAGCTCAGTGACTAAACCACCAGCACTACCTCTGAGACGGCCCCTGCTTCAGACCTGAGTCACAAGTCTTGAGTCCCCAGGCTACCCACACTTCCGTTCTAATGGCTGCAGGGTCAGAGGTTCCTACAGTCCTTTCTCAAGTTCCTTAAGTTGAATGATGTGCGGTACTCAGAAAAGCACCGTCCTTACTATTATGGGTTCATTACAAAAGAGACAATATAAGAACAGCCAAATGGAGGAGATGCACAGAGTGAGCCTAGGGGAGGGTCATGGACCTTCCAGGCCCTCTCTTTATACACCACCCTCCCAGCACTTCCACAGGCTCTCCAACCAGAAAGCTCTCGGAATCCTGTCATTTAGAGGGTTTTTATGAAAGGCCTGCAGCTCATGGGGACGCAAAGAGTCAGACACGACTTAGACACTGAACAACAATAACATTATGTAGGCACAGGTGAGTAAATCATTGGCCACTGGGGATTAACTTAGTCACCAGCCTCTTCCCCTTCCCTGGAGGCTGGAGAGGCAGGGCTGAGAGTTCCAAGCTTCCAAGTTTTTCCTGCTACCAGTCCCATCCTGAAGCTGTCTGGGCCCCCTCTCCCCCTCCAAGAGTCACCTTGGTAACATAAGCTGAAGTGTGGTTGAAAGGGGCTTGTTACAAATGGCAAAAGGTATTGTCCATGTCACCCCTCTCACCCAGGATGTTCCAAGGGTTTTAGAAGCACTGTGTCAGGAACTGAGACAAAGACCAGATATTTCTTTGGTGTGACATCACACCCCCGTCATGTCCTGGTTTCAGGCCCCCAAACCTGGCCACGCCGGCTTCCCTGGTGGTTCAGGTGGTAAAGGATCTGTCTGTAATGCAGGAGATCTGGGTTTGATCCCTGGGTCTGGAAGATCCCCTGGAGAAAGAAATGGCAACCCACTCTGTCTTCTTGCCTGGAGAATCCCATGGACAGAGGAGCCTGGTGGGCTAGTCCATGGGGTCACAAGGAGCTGAACACAACCGGGTGACTGATCCTTTCAAACCTGGATGTGCATCTCGGGTGGCGCCCAGTGCAGAGTCCTCCTTCGCGAGGGACCTGGAGAATTAAAGAGGGAAGGGATGAAGGAGTGAATTTTAGGAGATAACATTGGATCTGAGTGTTTAGGCTCTGCAGGCCTCTGGAATTGTCTCCCCAGTTTTCTACTCCCATTTTACGAAGTGAGACGTAGAATGGGAGGTCTGGCTGGAGGGTGCCGCTGGCCCAGCTGACAAATCCTCTGGCCTGCTGTGTCCCAGGCCTCTCTGTTGAGACTGTCAGCTACTCTGGCTACTCAGGTCTATTTATTTATTGTGTTTGTCCTAGAAAACCTTTGTTCTGGTTGAGAAATGTTTTGCCCATTCTGGTGAGTCCAGATTTTGTACATTTTTGTCTTGGAGCTTCAAAGACCATGTTTTGGAAAAGATCTAATTAGGCCTTCTGCAGCCAGAGAGACAGAAGGGTGCAAACTGGCTCCCCCCCTGCGATGCTGGCTGGAATCTCATTTTAACCCTGCTTGGCCTTATCTTCGCTGTGTGAAAAATGTTTTCTTGGCTTAGTGACGGGGTTTCTGAGTAGGGGAGCTTGCCCTTTTGTTTCTTTGGTTTGGGAGAATTGTTTGTAGCAAGTGATGGTTCAGGGCTGGTTGAGCAAGTTGGAGGCAGAGGTCTGAGCCTTGAGGTTTCCACCGAGTCCCTCCAAAAACTCTCGGGGATGAGGGGGTGGTGGAGCCTGAGATCTTGGCCTGGTTCTGGGCTGTTTGCTCCCACGTTGCCCTCTTCTCTGTGCTTCTCAGAACTGCTCTGACCCCTGTCTCAGCCTTTACTCACTAGCATTCCTCAGACTGCTTCCTTGAGATATTAGTTAGAACTCCATGGTCAATTATGTTTTGGAAATGTTGTGTATTATAGTCTTCTGTTATGGATTCACAGTGAAAAGGTGAAGTCTGCTCTAAAGAAGTCTGTGTCATTTGGGCCATTCTACCTCTCCTCCAGGTAATTTAAGCCCTGAAGACCCATCGACCATGCAGAACATTTTGTGGAGGACATTTTAGGAATACCGCATGGCTATTTCACGGTCATCATGTTGTGATAAAACATAAGCCTTTCTGTCCAAGGGAAGGGGATGTTGCTGCTATTGAGTTGATTGCTTGGCCTCTCTGCCAAAATGAGGGGGGCTTTATGCAGGGTTAGTTAACACCACCTTTCCTGGGGACAGTAAGGATTGTTGGAGGGGGGTGTGTATGTGCAGAGGAAGAAGTGAGTCTGCCGCCTTTAGCTGATTCTCAGGTGCTAAGGAAAGATACTGTGATGGGATTGCCCATCTTTGACTCCACTTCAGACATTCTTGGCATTCGCTGACAATGAAAAAACATAATAGTAAGAGTCATTGATGATGCTATCATTATTCATGTTCTCTCTGTTTTATGGGATCCTAAACATGTGTAGGCATTCTGCAAACTCTTCACATGCATTAGTTGACTTAGTACTTGTTACACACTTGAAAGGGAGATACTCTCATCCTAATTTTACTGGTGAGGAAACCAGAGCTTAGAAATGTTATGCTGCTGGCTCAAGGTCACACGGTTAGCTCATTAGCAATGTTCTACCACTGCTAGAAACCATATAGGTCTCTTTTTTGCTGTTTTTACAATGTCTACAAAGAAGTGTCACTTGGGCAACAGTACATTTTATAACAGCAGACTTCTATTAATGGATTTTTAAGAATCATGTTTTCCCAAGGATGATGAAAGTGAAAAGTTGTTTCAGGGTCTGAAGTGTTCTGTTACTCGGGGGAGTACTGCATGTTGGATTTAATTGCTTAATAACTTAAAGTCAAATTTTTTTTAATATGATACAGTCTGCTGAAGGAGAGAATCATTTCAGTGTTTCTAAATTTTCATTAACTTTTGCATCCTACACTGATAACAAATGTTCAGTTCAGTTCAGTCGCTCAGTCATGTCTGACTCTTTGCAACCCCATGAATCACAGCATGCCAGGCCTCCCTGTTCATCACCAACTCCCAGAGTTCACTCAGACTCACATCCATCGAGTCGGTGATGCCATCCAGCCATCTCATCCTCTGTCGTCCCCTTCTCCTCCTGCTCCCAATCCTTCCCAGCATCAGGGTCTTTTCCAGTGAGTCAACTCTTTGCATCAGGTGGCCAAAGTATTGGAGTTTCAGCTTCAGCATCAGTCCTTCCAATGAACACCCAGGACTGATCTCCTTTAGGATGGACTGGTTGGAGCTCTAGGTTAAAAGACTATTAGTGCTGTTTGGAGGGGAAAAATTATTTTCTCTGCCTGCTCCCATCTTAACTACTCTTGGTTTTTTTTTTGTTAATTTAAAAGAGTTGTTATTTCAATTCATCCCTCAAATTCAGAGTGACTAACTCTGCATGAATCTAAGAATGATTCCAAGTTGAGAGCAAGGGTTCTAGTCACTTAGCTGTGTCCAGGCACAGACATTACAGAATATGTGGGTTGTGTGAAATAAGACGTGTTTAATAAGGTGCTGGTGGAGCTGGTGTTGGGGTCACATTTGGTGGCAGAGATTGAACTCCAAAGCCAAACAGCGAGGACCTGACACCTCTCCCTTCATCCTATATGATTTTCTGTAACTTGCTTGTGACCTAGCCAGCGTGGCTGAAACTTAGAAGTGGAAAAGAAGCGGGAACTTCTCTCCTTGGAAGATGTTCCCAGGGTGATTGCTGTCATCATCTAATGTAATAAAACCTCTTTTCCTTGTTGTTTAGGTAATCTGACATCTTAAGGATTTTATTCCCCATGAAGAGGAAACATTTCAAAGGAACATAGGATGTGAAAGAAGAAATCTCCATGGACTCTACATGGATGGTGTGTCTGTCCATCTCTCACTGAGGCCATGAGATCTTCTAATCCCTTGGGTGTTTCCATGTTCTCCAGCAAGAACACGTCCACCTCATTTGGTGCCATGGGGAAAACCTGAAGGTCAGGAAGAAGTGCTCCTGACCTGTGGCTTTTTCCAGGATTACAGAGCATGACAATTGGACATCACTCGGGCTATCTTTCGGAGGCAAACCAAAGAACGTGATCCCTCATTCTCTGGTGGTTTGGCACCTGCTCATTTTTATTCTGGTTTCTGTTGCTTGTGCCTTCCAATCATCTTATGTGATCACTGAGCCATCCTTCAAGTTTCACAGCACAACTTGCAGGCATCCAGACTCCTCAGGGGCTCGCCCATGGCTCAGTGGGCCAGCAGTCCAGGGGCATTATCATGAGGCACTGCATTAATTGCTGCATCCAACTGTCGCCTGACGACGTACAGACACAGCAGGTCAGCTGCCGAGGAGGCTCCCATCACGGTCGCCAGGAGTGTCCAGTGTGCAAAGCAGAAAACAAAATTGTGTTTCGAGTGGACGGTAAGCAGATGAACTTGCTGGCTGTTCTCGAAGTGAGGGCTGATGGGAATGAGAGCTGGGGTGGGTTTTTGCGCTTCAAGAAGGGGAAGCGATGCAGCCTTGTTTTTGGATTGATAATAATGACGTTGGTGATGGCTTCTTACATCCTTTCTGGGGTCCACCAAGAGCTTCTGATCTCATCGCCTTTCCATTACGGAGCCTTCCCCAGCAATCCCAGCTTGACCGAGGGCGAAAATCCAAGTGACACAAAAGAACATCATCACCAATCCTCTGTAAATAATATTTCATACGTGAAGGACTATCCAAGTATTAAGTTAATTATCAACAGCATCACATCCAGGATTGAGTTCACCACCAGACAGCTCCCAGACATAGAAGAGCTCAAGAAACAGGAATTGCATGTGAGTAGCCTGATGCGCATCTCCGTTGACTGATTTTAAACAATGGCTGCTTCCTTTCCTATCATCACCTTTGGCAAGAAAGTGACCAAAAATGTCCCAAGTGTAATAGTGGTAATTTGACAGCCTTATGGATGAGAGTTCACTGAGAGGGCTGTGTCCATGCTGTTAATGCCAACAAGGGAACTCTGTATTAAATGGCACAGCTAAAACGGTTGAAGGAACCCCCTTTCTAATAATTCCTTTCTGGGATGTTTTGCTTGAAAGGTGGTCCTGG
Organism: Budorcas taxicolor; assembly: GCF_023091745.1. Lineage (NCBI taxonomy): Eukaryota > Metazoa > Chordata > Mammalia > Artiodactyla > Bovidae > Budorcas > Budorcas taxicolor. The sequence continues at coordinate 43,023,298 of NC_068932.1, read as the reverse complement.
CAGTTAAAATTACTTTTGTAGAACACTCTCTAGTCTGCCCTAAATCACAGTGTTTGTCTCTAACAGCCACTGAAATATACAACTATATAGTCGTGTGTGTGTGTGAGATAAATCATGGTAGAATGGATGTTGATGGAACTTGTATTTTTATTCTCTTCATATTTTATTTTTATTGGGGTTTTAGGAAAAGCATGGTCTTTGTTTACCAAGTTTACTTTTAGTATTTAGTCATCATCCAATAATACTCCCCATGCAAACGTTGTAATAAGCCTTAGTGTAGGATCATATTGGGGAGAAGGCAATGGCAGCCCACTCCAGTACTCTTGCCTGGCAAACCCCATGGATGGAGGAGCCTGGTGGGCTGCAGTCCATGGGGTCGCTAAGAGTAGGACACTACTGAACGACTTCACTTTCACTTTTCACTTTCATGCATTGGAGAAGGAAATGGCAGCCCACTCTAGTTATTCTTGCCTGGAGAATCCCAGGGACGGGGGAGCCTGGTGGGCTGCCGTCTATGGGATCGCAGAGTCGGACACGACTGAAGTGACTTAGCAGTAGCAGCAGGATCATATTGAGGACAGAGTGTGTTTTCCCCTCTCAGTGTGTCTCTCCATTTTTATCTCTTTCTGTTGCAGATGTTTTCCGTCATCCCGCACAAATTTCTTCCCAATAGTAAAAGCCCCTGTTGGTACGAGGAATTCACGGGCAGGAACACCACCGACCCCTACCTGACCAACTCCTACGTACTCTACTCCAAGCGCTTCCGCTCCACCTTCGACACGCTGCGCAAGGCTTTCTGGGGCCACCTCTCCCACGCGCACGGCAAGCACTTCCGCCTCCGCTGCCTGCCGCACTTCTACATCATTGGGCAGCCCAAGTGCGGCACCACCGACCTCTACGACCGCCTGCGGCTGCACCCGGAAGTCAAGTTCTCCGCCATCAAGGAACCGCATTGGTGGACCCGGAAGCGCTTTGGTGCGTGCCACCATGTCCCCATGGCAAGGGTGCTTCAGGAGCCTTCACTCCGTCACTCCTTCCGGGGTCAGGGGTCAGGGTTGGAGTGGGAGCCCTGAGACTGACCCGAGCGGGGCATTCTGGGAGGTTCCAGGAGGGAGGCAGGTGGGGAAATGAGAAAACACGCTGAGAGGTGGAGATTAGAGAGTTCTGTGGTTAGAGATACCCAGGCAGGCACCCAGCAGGACTGCGTACCCAGCTCCTGATCACCTGATGAGCATTTATACAGGGCCAGCAGTGTGCAAGGCCAGAGAAAGGGTGCCGGATGGGCACTCTTCTTGTCCTGAAGGGCCTTGGGACATGTATCATCCAAGTGGACGTTTGTTGGGGCCTGTCCGCTCCCAGCTCCCAGCTCAGTGCTGTTCCTGCTGGAGCCCCCACACCCACACCCCTGCACTGGGAGGAGGCAGGAGAAAGAAAGCCGGCTGTGTTTGGCCAGGTTTCCACTTCCTGCTGGAGCATCCCAGGACCTGAGCCTGTCACTGAGCTGCTTCCTGCCTCTTCTCTGACCTGCCTGCCCCTTGGGGCTCAGAGGGTCAAAATGAAAGCCCCACGAAGGTAATTCTGGGCCACCCTGCTCACAGCACCCCTTTCCCAGGAAGTTGATGGTAGCCACCACCTCATGACTCCTGCAGGCTGGTTTCTACTCCACCCAGCCCTGAGCCAGCCCGAGCCACCCCCTCAGACCCCAGGGTCACTGTTTCCTCTCCTCAGCCTTTTCCCTTCTTCCAGGAGATATTTGGTCACTGGAGCTAAGGGATGACAAATGCCAGAGTCTGGGTGAGCCTGGAGGGCGGTTTCCGTGGAAAGGACCTAGGTTGCTTGGAAAGGAATTTTGAAAGCTTTTCTTAGTACAGCCTAAGTTGAGATCAACTCTTAGTGTGTTTCTGACAAACGTTTGACTTAATCCTTTTGATGTTCCTCCGAAAGTGAACAGAAGTGTAAGTTTGTCTTTTGTAGTTTGGCAGCAGCAGCTGTGGAAGCTGGAGTTTCTGTGCTCGTCTTTAGGGGGCCCTCCCCTACAGAACTCACTGTCTTTCCCTGTGAAAACCAGGTTCCTGCTGGTCAAGGGGAGAGTCACGGGGGCATGGAGCCTCTGGAGTCTGGTGTTTGGTATCACCTTGAACCTCTTGCTGTTTTGCCTGTGGATACTCTCTCCACTTTCCATTAACCTTGGTAGCTGTGGTTTGGGGCATTGTGTTGTTAATACATTTTCAAGGTAAATTTACCCACCTCTCAGGCAAGGGACAATTTAGGCTGCTTGTGGCTGATGCCAGAATCACTCAGGTGTCCATCCGGGGACCATCAGTTCTCCTTATTGTTTGGAGAAATGGATAGACTTCCTGATGGAAAAGAACTTTGGGAAGGTGCTGGGGAGCCCTGACAGAAAAAAAGATGCATCTGAGCTTCAGAGGACACCTCTGATGGGAGGTGTTTTCTTGTGATTCATCATGTGTATTCTGATGCCATTGCTGCCCTGCCCCTGGGGGAACCTCACCTGGTGCCCGTGTTAACCAGCCCTGACCTCCCCGGCCCTCCGAGTAGACCCGATTATAGTTCTTAAATAGGCGTGCCATCTTTTCAGGGGCTACTGTGCACCCGAGTGGTGGTGTGTTCCACCCCTCAAAGTGCACGTGGCTCAAAAGAGGGCGGCCGGTTTGCAGAGGTCCCTACGTCTCTTGTAGCTCACGGGGTCAAGCCTTGGCTGCTGCAGCTGGGCCTTCAGACCTTTCCATCCGTTTGTGGTCACTCCCTGGAGGCCACCAGCCCAGCGTGGCAGCTTTGTCCTCAGTAACCCCTGCTTCCTGGTTCTTGTAGGAATCGTTCGCCTGAGGGACGGGCTGCGGGACCGCTATCCTGTGGAAGACTATCTGGACCTCTTTGACCTGGCGGCACACCAGATTCATCAAGGACTGCAGGCCAGCGCTGCGAAGGAGCCGAGCAAGATGAATAGAATCATTATCGGTATGGCTTCCATGGAGCTCCTGCCCTGGGCCAGGCCGGGCTTCACTGCACTTGCAAGCATTTGCATGACATTTGCCCTCAGCTGTTGAGTGCCTGTTTCCCCAGTGACTCCCCCCACCTCTCTCCCCCTGTGTAAAATGTTCATATTGTTCGTGCAATTTTCCATAAAGCCAAAACGTCTAGTAGACTCTATTTCCATGGAGACTCAAGTGCACCTGAAATGGCTTTTTAAAAATGTTGCCGTTTCTTGCTTTTATTAAAGTTAAGCTTGCATGTTGGATTTCTTTTCGAGATACACCCATCTGAGTAAGTTTGGACGGGGGATCATGAATGCAAAATGACTGATTAGTCATCGGTTTAATTTTTGTGGCGTTTGTACTCCCTGGCCTCTGGGACCCTGTGAAGATGGAAGTGGCCTCTCCTGAAATAGACACATCCCTCGTGCATCGTGGGTGACTGATTGCTGTTGGAAAAGCTTCGGTCTTGTCAACCTAATGCCTTTAGACATTCAAAGTGAGGTGGTTTGATTAGCAATTTTTTTTTTTTAATTCACAAGGATGTTTTATAAAAAAACATATCTGTTCTCCCTCTCTATTGGATTCAGCTTAAAAGACATTTATCCACTTACACCTCTGAGAGAGAGAAATCGAATCACATATTTTTCTTAAATTGACTACCTGAGGCAGCGATCTATTTTTTCGTTCTAAATCTATTGTATTTTGATTCTCAAAGTTCGGTTACACTATCAGTGACTAAGAAGAATTGTAATCAACCATCTGAAAGACGGCTGTTTACTTATGTGTCCCATGTCCAAGGGGACAGACTTACATGCTGAAGCTCTGATTTATTTATTTTTAACTCGAAGAAGCCAGATGAGAGCATACCCTCTTACTCAGTCTGAGCTGGGTACTAGCTGTTTTCTTGCACCCATGAGTTAACACCCAAATTACAAATCTTGACTAATATTTGACTGTGGCTCGAACATACTGTGGGCTTCCCTGGTAGCTAAGTTGGTAAAGAATCTGCCTGCAGTGCGGGAGACCCTGGTTTGATCCCTGGGTCAGGAAGATCCCCTGGAGAAGGAAATGGCAACCCACTTCAGAATTCTTGCCTGGAAAATCCTATGGACAGAGGAGCCTGGCAGGCTACAGTCCATGGGGTCACAAGAATTGGATATGACTTAGCGACTAAGCCACCACGACCCATACCATGTGCCTCTGGGAAAATCTCATGTTCTTGTGAAAGAGTTAAAAAGCTATACATCCTAGGGTCGGGAAATAGAGCCCAAGCTAATGAATAAAAAAAAGGAAGGCTTTAGTTTGGTTTTCTCATTTTATTTACTTCTAGATTTAGAAATGAAAACTGAAGACTATATCCACGCTCTGATGTTTACCTGAAGCAGAGTTTGTTGAGTTTTATGGTAGATGGAAAGCTGGCATCTAGCCCGGGCTGTGCCACCAGCGAGCTCTGTGCCATGCGACAAGTTGGTCTTTGTGTTCCTAAACTCAGTCTACTCATCTGTAAAATGGGTTTGTTGGACCAGATCAGTTCTGGGTTCCTCCCAACCCTGAAACTCTGCTTCAGCTTCTTCTGGTTAGATCCCTGGAAGAAGCATACTGGTCTTTCTTTATCTTGGCCAATGGATCATAGAGGGCCCTTTCTTGGTGGTCTGGGCTAATGGCTGGAGTCAGGAAGGACTCCAGTGGCTGGTTCTCTGGGCTGGGGTTCAATACATGTGGAAAGGCTGCTGCCCTCTCTCAGGGCTCTCAAGGGCCCCTGCTGTGCCCTGTCAAAGTGCTCAAGTGAAGCTCTGATTGTTTATTGAATTATTGATCTTCCCCTAGGTTGTAAGGTTTGAGATTAAAGGGGATTGTCTGTCTTGTTTCTGTCATCTATCTAGAGTGCCAAGCACAGTGCTGGGCACATTTTAGACCCCAAATCAGAGCCTTCTGCATGGATGGATGAAGGATGGGTGAATGATGGATGAAGGATGAATGAAGGATGGATGGGTAGATGGACAGACCGTTAGGTAAATGGACAAGCATAGAACCAGTTCATTTATGAGATGGACAAAATTTGTGCCAACTTAGTTTTAGGTACTTTCCTTGTCCTAATATTCTCTTATTCATTGTGAGTAGAATTTTCAAAAGACTTCAGATGGGCTTGTTTTTTTTCTGTGTTCTAGGGTATTATTTCTTTAAAAAAAATAGAAAGAGAGATCAGAATAGAAATACTCACCTGGACATGATTGCACATCCAACAGAATAAATAGGAGCCTGCTAACTCTCCGAATAACTGTGATGTGCTCATCAGTGATCAAAGAGACTTAGTCTTCAGGCTCAGATTTTCCCTGAATAAGTGACTTTCAGATGTGTCATATAGTCCCGTGTACGATGTCGGGAAATCGAATGTATAATTAATTGATTGATTTGCCTTTCTTTCTGAATCTCTGAAGACTATTCTTCAAAAAAAAAAAAAAAGAGGGAACCAGTTAAGTCTGTGAGACAGAAATGCTGAAAGGTCTGTGTGTTGGCTTCACCCCTGGCCTAGAATGTGCTTAACTGACCTCATCATGCTTCAGTCATGCAGACCGTGATCAAACAGGGGCTAGAACCAGTTTCCCGTTCACCCAGCCAGCACTGAGTGAATGCTGTGTGCCAGGCCACGGGGTGGGTGGGAACGCAGGACCAAGGTCCCATGAGCCTTTCCGCAAAGCCTTCCTCTTTGAGTGTGCTCGGGGACTGACCCTTGTGATTTCAAGGGAAGATTGACGCAGATTGCATGCAGTTTCCTAATGAGAGTCAGCTTGCCCGAACGCCTCCTTCACCCCTGATGCCTTTTGAAGGAAAGGCATCTCAGCGCGCCATGGAGCAGTGTGCCGTAGGCAAAGTTAAACATCGTGAAATTGGGAGGCCAGATGCTCATAGAGGTTTTTCTGCCACATCCTGGAGAGAGGAACTGGGAGGAAGAGGGATGCTCAGTGTGGCTCAGATCACCTTCGTCTCCAGATGGAGGTCCTTGCGGGGAGGGGTGATGGTGTAGTAGAGGGCAGTCATCAGCCTCCTCTTCCCAGAGTCCAGTCGGCCCGCTTCCTGGGCCAGCTCACCCGTGCACAGCTGTTTTAGACGGCATCACAGCCTGGTATGGCCCCTAGTTCAGGCTGCTCTGCGGGAGCCCATAATTCAGCCCCACTCACTCGCAGCGTTTTCTGTTTCCAGGCGAGGCCAGCGCCTCCACCATGTGGGACAACAACGCCTGGACGCTCTTCTATGATAATGGCACAGACGGCGAGCCCCCCTTTCTGACCCAGGACTTCATCCACGCCTTCCAGCCAGACGCAAAGCTGATCGTCATGCTCAGGGACCCTGTGGAGAGGTGAGCAGCGTATTCGTGGGTTTTTTTTGTTTGGGGAAAAGAAAAGCCAGTTTTGAAGGCCAGTCTTCCTTCTCATCACAGACAAGATTTTGCTGCTTCTTCTTCTTTAAATAAACAGGCTTAACATGTGATGTTACTGCTATTTCTTCTGTAAACGTTATTCTTGGGGCCATCTTCACTGCTTCTAAACAAACTGTGGATTGTTTCCTTAGCCATTGTGACCCTAGCCTGCGGGCCTTCAGCCTCTGCCGGTCCGGCCTGGGGATGTGGGACGGCCCTTGAGTGATGTCCAGGCGTGAGAAATGCCCTTGGAATCAGGGGTGTCGGGTTTCTCTGTAGGGTGTAACTCCTATAGTTCTTTGTCCTCTGCCTTGATTGATGCCTCTGAAAGTGTTAGCTGCACCTTTCCTGAGAGGAAGAAAACGACAGAGCCGCTCTGTTGTGAAGTGCGGTAGCTGCTCAGTGCAGATGAGGCCAGGCTAGCGTGGTCCCAAACAGACTGGGTGAGTGTGGCCTGGCCAGTGCTGGGCCATGCTGAGGTCACTGACAACGGCTGTGTGCGTGGCAGAATCTGAGGGCTGCCAGGACTTAAAATCATTTAGTCCATCACGTCCCCTCTGGCCGGACCAGCACCCCTGCGCCAGAGACAAGAGGCTCCATTCTGGTTCAAGAGTTCCCATCCAGAACAACCCAGTTCTGCTTAGACAGCCCTGTGAGAGCACCCTTCCTACACTGACCCCAAGTCTATCTTTTGGGAGTGTCTACACTTTGGACCCATTTCTTCCCCATAGAGGTACATAGATCAGGTTTAATCCTTCTAAATGGGTAAGCCTGTCAGATATAGAAGACATTGTCAGGGCCCTGTGTCTTCTTTTCCTTTGGACTAAATGCCTCTTGTTATTAGGGGCTTCCCAGCTGGCACTAGTGGTAAAGAACACGCCTGCCGGTGCAGGAGACATAAGAGACGCGGGTTTGATCCCTGGGTCAAGAAGATCCCCTGGAGGAAGGCATGGCAACCCACTCCAGTATTCTTGCCTGGAGAATCTCATGGACAGGGGAGCCTGGAGGGCTGCATTCCATGGGGTCACAAATAGTTGGACACGACTGAAGCGACTTAGCACACAGCACAAGGGTTATTATGCCCCACGCCCCCACACATGCCAAAGATGTGTGTGAACTTGACCCTATTGGGAAATAGAATCTTTGCTGATGGACTCAGGTTAAGATGAGGTCACACTGGAGGAGGGTGGGCCCTAACCCAGGAGCTGGTGTCCTTACGGGGAGAGGAACTGTGGGTCCCGGGATCCACAGACACAGGGAGAACGCTGTGTGAGAATGAGGCAGAGGTTGGTGTGATGCTCCCAACCCCCCGAGGACCGCCAGGGATGGCCAGGACCGAGGCCCGGAACAGACTGTCCTCGGAAGCCCCAGAGTGAACCAGCCCTGCTGACCCCTGAATTTCAGACTTCGGACTTTCAGAACCGTGAGAAAATAAATTCCTGCTGGAATGAGCCCCACATCGGCGGTAATTCATTATCAGCAGTCCTAGGGCACTAACACAGCCCTGGTCCCTTCCTTGGATGGCAGGCATTCCTGGCCCCATAGCCTTTCGAGTGATAATTGTTTAAAAACGCCTAGAATCTCCTACCCAGATAATCAATATTTTTATTTTGGTTTGTTTTCTTCTAAGCTAATACTTACCTATGCAGAGAAGTGGTGTGTGTGTGTGTGTGTGTGTGTGTGTGTGTGTGTGTGTACAGCTGTGTGACTATACAGTCTCACATCTTGCTTCTTTTGTTTCGAACTCTTGGCTTACCTCCACGGACCCCATGTGGGTCTTGGAGTGGCCTCCATGCTCTGCAGTGATCTGGTCAGAGAGCTGGATGGCCCCTGCCCCGTCCCCACCCCTGCAGACCCCCTGTGGGGGCCATCTTGATGCTGCAGATGGTTCCACTCTGCCTGCTGCACCTCCTCCAGCCTCGGGAGTCCCTCCACACTGGTCCCGAGGCTGCCCTGACCTCGGGGCAGCTCGCCATGTCATGCCTGCCGCTTCCCACACCTCGGGAGACAGGAATTCAGCCCTTCTGCCCAGGGAGTGGGCTGGAACCCACCGCCCCAGCTTGAGAACAGTTGACCCAAACCAGCAGTGCTCTCGTGTGTACTTGATTACATAACCGTCAGCCTTGAAAGGCCCGGTGACTCAGTGACCCCGTGCTGCCCACAGAGGTGTTTTCACAGCTGCTCCCCCAGGCCACCCCCGCTGCGGCTCACGGGGCTGCAACATTCTCTCAGAAAGGAGGGGGGCCTCACTGCTTGGCCAGTGTCTTCCCATCACATCTCCCTCTTCCTCATTCTGAAGAAGTTCACCTGCCTCAACTCCAGAGGGCCGAGAAGGTGAGACTCCAGCTCTGTCACCCCCTGAGCACAGAAATGGGAGCCCGGGGGACGAGGCGCTCACACCAGCTGCAGTCAGACAGGTGTGGGCGTTGCGGTCTGCAGTTCAGCCAGGGCGGGGAGGAAGGGGTAAGTGTGGCACCAAGAGGGAAAGAGCAGCTAGTGGAGAGTGCAGAGAAAGGCCTTTCTGGAAGAGCTGAGGCCAGGTGGGGTTTTGAGGGCTGAGTAAGAGTTTGCCAAGTAAGGAGCGAGGGACATGGTCAAAGGGAAGGAGCATACTGGGCAGGGAGGATGGAGAGTGCAAAGGGAAGGACTGCACGTTCTCTCAGAGAGCGGAGCCAGCTTCCGTGGGCATGTCCCTCTCCCCACAGCTCTCATTCCACCTCTGGGGACACGGGAACTGTGAAGACAAGCTTTGGACAGCAAGGGCCATCATGCTGCCCGGGTTCAGACACGGAACCAGGGGCCAGGGCTGCCCGACTCACCTCTCAGACCTCAGCCCGTAGTTCCCCTTTTAGTAGGAGGCCATTCCAAGGAGTCTTGTCTCCTTTTTTTTTTTTTTTTTTTTTAAAGAGCAAATGCTCTGTTTATACTGGGAACTGAAAGTTCTTGCCTTCCTGACACTCACTTAACAGAAAGAGTTCATCAATTACAGTGTTCACTGATTCCCAGTCACATGCTGGGCAGTGCTCTTGGTGCTGAGCAGGCGCACACAGACGTCTGCCCTCCAGGAGCTGCACTTTGTCAGGAATGCGAGGCACTGATCCTCACGCACACGTGATGGTGCAAAGGAGGGCAGGATGCCATGGCAACACAGCCTCCTCAGGAAGCTAACCCTGTCGTGGGGCTGCTGACTGTATTTCTCATCAACTGCTGTGTCACAAATCACCCAGAAACCTGGCAGCTTAAGACAGCACAGTTAACTATCTTGCACTATCTTTCATGGGGCAGAACCTGGCACAGCTTTGCTCTCCCAAGGCTGTCATCAAGGCAGGGTCTCATCTGAAGGCTCGGTAGGGGAAGGATCTGCTTTCGAGCTCATGCAGTTGTTGGCAGAATTCAGTTCCCCAAGAAGTGTGGGAAGAGGGCCACGGTTCTTTGCTGGCCATTGGCTAGAGGCTGCCCTCAGTACCTTGCCACTGGGCCACCCCGTCATCAGAAGCTGCTTGCTCCATCAGAGCCTGCAAAGGAGCAAGCTGCTGCCAAGTTGGGAGCCTCCATCTTTTGTCATCTGAGCACCAGAATGGCAGCCCATCACCTTTGCCATATTCTCTCGATGAGAAGCAAGTCACGTGGTCCAGGACACAGGCAAGGGGAGGGGATTACAGGGAATGAGTCCCAGGGTGAGGAGAGGATCTTCGGGACCATCTTAGAAGTTACCTACTTCTCTGTGCTGCTCTCTTGCTCCTCTGGGAAACCACGCCCTTACAGCCGGAAAGAGAGGCAGTGCCGGCGCAGTGCTGTGTGGAGGGGCAGCGAGCCCACGTGCACAGGGCAGTGTGTGTGTGTGTGTGTGCGTCTTCTGTGGGGGTTACTGACAGCAGCAGCTGTTCCATTGCTTTGTAAACGTTGATAAAGGATGGAACAATAGGAATTTCTTCTTTTTTGAGCCCCATGACTCATGGCCTATCTGAAATGGCTGGCTCATTTCCCATCGCGACCAGAAAGGATGATAAATACCGGGTGTTTAGGTCACTCTTGAAGAAGCAAACACTAGGAGCCCGAGTTCCCATTAGTCTTAACTGGGTCCCAGGCTATCAGCCACTTAAGCCATTCTGTGACCTTGTACTTCTGCAAGTGGGAGATTCCCTGAGTTTCTCCCTGCCCGTGGGATTGGACTGAATTTTTCTTTCCTTGTACAAATAGGCTCAGAGAGGAGTGGGGGAAAACCTTCATTTCTAGTTTAAATTCACATTTAGCCTTTATGTCTATAATTGATCAAAGGCAGAGGGTTTGAAAATGTTGGAATTGTAAGCAAAATCAAATCAACCACTTTAAAGCTTCCAGAGAAGCAAGCCCATTTATCTTTCTGGCAAGGAAGAGAGAATAGTGGAATGTGGATGGGATGGTTCTTAGGGCCAAAGGGCCAGCCAACAATTCCTGTTGCAAGTTTCTCTACGTAAGAGATAACGACAATTTAAAATTCAAGTTCCTTGGCTAAATCGGCCCAGTTCATTAAAAAGAAGCCACCAATTACAAGGAGGGTTTTCCTTCATTTAGTTCAATTCTTAAGTGAAAAAGACTTCTTTTCAACACTGCCCACATTGGCCGCCTGCCTGTTCATTTGTGAGACAGTTGATGGAGTTTGACTCAGTGCAGAGGTGGTTACAGTCAGCAAGAAATGCAGAAAATGGCTGGAAGGTGCCCACCCCTTCAACGTACTTTGTTTGAGGGATGTTTGGAGAGTGGTGTTGCACCATCATTCATGGACTTTACCATCCCTGTATCTTGGGCTTCATTTTTCGGGTGGTCTTCCCACAGTGCATGATAACGACCACCTCAAGAGTCTTTGATTTTCACGTCTTATGGAGAGAGGTCAAAGCAGAAGGAGAAGTCAGCTCCATTAAGGGTAGAGCTTGATTTTGACACCAGTGTCTTGAGACCCAGTGTCTTGTCCCCAGTGCCGTGGAACCTGGGGAGTTATTTTCTTTACCTGCTTTTATGAACTGATTTTCTTAACAACCCACTGGGCTGGTTAAATAAATTATTCTCTTCATGGCGATAAGCTAGGAATGGAAGGAATGAGGCTGCTAATGAAATGAATCCATTTCTGTGCAGTTTTTCATTCGGGCAGAGAGTGATGAGCAGGAGGGAACCTTTGGACTGGAACCTTGAACCTTTCATCAATGTCGTTCCATCTCCAGAGTGGCTGTTGTGGTGTGTGGGTCGTGAACAGGGACCCAGGATCACTGTGATAGGGACGCAGCCTCAGGGACCACAGGGTCTGTATTTGAACCCCATCTCTGCGGCTCTCTGGCTATGTGAGCTTCAGCAGGTTATTCAACCTCTCTATGCCTTCTTTCTTCCTCATTGATGAAATGAGGGGAAATAGTCCAGTCTCTGGGGCTTCTATGGTGGCTCAGACGATAAAGAATCTGCCTGCAATGCAGGAGACCCAGGTTCAGTCCCTGGGTCAAGAAGGTGCCCTGGAGAAGGGAATGGCTACCCAGTCCGGAATTCCTGGAGAATTCCATACACTAGAGCAGCCAGGCCCACTACAGCCCATGGGTTCGCCTAGAGTCGCACATGACTGAGCAAGTAACATTTTCACGTTCAGTCCTATCGGGTTGTAAAGATGAAGTGACTTAATATGTGTAGTGTGTTTAAAAATGCTGGGCAAATGGTAACTATTATATACTTATTAGTTACTATTATTCAGCCTCAATAGTAGCAAGTAAGAATAACAATATCCAGACCAAGCACTCAGATACTCAAGGAAATGTTTATCCAGCCCTCTTGATATGCTGGATGCCCTGCATACATTGGAGAGCCGAGCCGAGTCCTTCCCATCTGCCCTCCCGGAGTCTTCTCCAGTGGGGAGGTGGCAGCCTAGCACTCACCAATCACTTTCTTTAGCCTGGTTCAGTGCTAAGTCCTTTTTAGGCATTGCCTCCTCTGAACTTTGCAAGCAGGTGAGAGGGCTGTCTTGACGTGTCACAGCTAATATGTGTGGGCTCAGTGGGGTTAAGTTACCTATCAGCTGTCACCTGGTTACTAAGTGGCCAGACTGGGATTTGATCGCATGTCACTTGGACTGAGGGGCCAAGCTTTTCATCTTTGTCATAGGTCAGTTACTGGGAGGCCAACTCTGTGGCAGAGGGTACAGGAAGTTTATCAGTTCAGTATCAGTTCAGTCATTCAATTGTGTCTGACTCTTTGTGACCCCATGGACTGCAGCACACCAGGCTGCCCTGTCCTTAACCATCTCCCAGAGCTTGCTTAAACTCATGTCCATTGAGTCAGTGATGCCATCCAGCCATCTCATCCTCTGTCGTCCCCTTCTCCTGCCTTCAATCTTTTCCAGCATCAGGGTCTTTTCAAATAAGTCAGCTCTTTGCATCACATGGCCAAAGTATTGGAGTTTCAGCTTCAACATCAATTCTTCCAATGAATATTCGGGACTGATTTCCTTTAAGATGGACTGGTTGGATCACCTTGCAGTCCAAGGCACTCTCAAGAGTCTTCTCCAACACCACAGTTCAAAAGCATCAATTCTTCTGCACTCAGCTCTCTTTAGAATTCAACTCTGACATCTATACATGACTACTGAAAAAACCATAGCCTTGACTAGACAGACCTTTGTTGGCAAAGTAATGTCTCTGCTTTTTAATATGCTGTCTAGGTTGGTCATAACTTTTCTTCCAAGGAACAAGCATCTTTTCATTTCACGGCTGCAGTCACCATCTGCAGTGATTTTGGAGCCCCCCCCGCCCCCCCCCACCCCCCCCACTAAATGAAGTTTGCAGGGCGTGCTTTTGGGCCAGCCTCCGTGAGGGGCGACAGGGCAGGACCGACAGAGGGAGAGGTCACAACAGGGGTCTCAGCCAACCACTTCCTCGAGGCATCTCCCACCCACCGGCCATTGGCTGCATCTGCCCTAGGGAGGTGTAACCTTGGATGGTGTAGGTCTTTCGGTGAAGGGACTGAACTTGTGAGCTGTGAGCAGGATGGAGGCTCCCCACTTGGGCAGAGTTCTGTGATCAGTAAGGATGCCAGTCTATGTAGAGGCCTAAGCCTGGACTCAGCTCCTTCACTTGTTTCCACATGAGTGAGAGCAGGATCCTGACCCAGGGCGTGGAGCAGCTTGCAGAGCAGGGAGAAGAGCCGGACTGATGCTTCTGAAATTGCTGTGCGCCCCCACTACTGATGAGAGTCTCTCTGGCGACTCAGCTGCTGCTGAAAAACTCCCACCATGTTCTCAGGCAGTACAGGAGCTCTGGCATTCCAAGGCCGAGGGATGTTTTCTCTATAGCAGATTTTGCATGAAGACTGAAAGGCAGGCCATTCCCTAGCACTGACAGATTAATTTTTAATGTAAACCAGCTCAAAGGGAAATTAGGAGAACTCCCTTGTGGGCAAGAGATGGAATCCGGTGGAGGGGGCCGTGGCGCTGAAATGTACAGGTCATGACAACCGCAGCAACGTGCACTCCCGCCACCTAAGGCCTTGCCCTCCTCCCTTTTCCCTCTTTAAGACCTTGGAGGTTTTGGAATCCCAGGCAGCAGTCTTGAGAAAGACTGTAGCGGAGTGTCCTAAGCCACAGGTTAATTTCCTGGTGAATTTGGGTGTTCTGCTTCTTAGAAGCTGCCTGTCTGGGTGTTACTGACACACCTTGGTATGGGCCTTAACGGTGACACCAGGTCCTTTGATCAGGCTGCGCTGTGAGCCACCAGGGAAGGGAGAGGGAGCTTGGCCGGCTCTGGGTCAGGGCCACAGGCCCCGTCCTCTGAAGGCCGTTCGGGAGTGTCCGTACGGGGAGGGACCTCCTCTCGTTACTGGCGGGAGAAAAGCCATCGTGCTGAAAACCCCCATGTGTTTAACAGTGTTTATTTTTTCGGGAAGTGTTTACAAAGTCATTGGCAGTCCTGAGTATTCCCACACGGACTGTTTGCAGAAGGAGGCTCTGTGTGCCGGGGAGCGTGGGGAAGAAGAGCCCGCTGTGTGTCCTTCTGCAGAGATTGGAAGGGCGGTGGGGGCATGGGGCACCGATGCCGGGCTGCCAAGAGAAGTCGGGGGGCCTCTCCGACCCAGGGTGTCGGGGCTGACGAGTAAGGGCGGCCCATGTCCTGGACCGGCCAGCCCGGGGATGGTGGCCATTGCTCTGTGGTGAGGTCTCCCACCTGGGGGTCCCGGCCTGGCCCTGCTGCTGCCTTAACCTGGGGGTAGCTCAACCATTCTTGGCGCTTGCTTTTTCTCTTTTCCCCTGGTCTCAGGGTCTCGGACACATCTCCCGTGAAAGTGATTTGTGAGCCACACGGGGCTCGTGGGTGGAGGGCTGCTGGCATGGCCTCCACCCACAGAGGTTCACCGAGGCCCTGCGACTGGATGCGCAGAGGGTATCAGAGCTGGGTCCAGAATCCTGCTTGTGTTCAAGGGGAAGAGAAGGCCCAGCCCGGGCAGCCCTGCTTCCCTGTGGACCCTTTTTAGGCCCCAACCTAGTATGTTTTTCTCTGGCAGAAAGTGAGCTTCATCAGCATCGCACAACCTGAGTGACTCCAGAGGTTTTCTCCGAATAAGCTGGTCTGGCCAGCCCTGCTTCACTGTTCCTCATGATGAGATGGTCATGGTGCGTGAGTCAGTAGACAAAGGGCCTCCGTCTCAGTGATATTAAATGGCTATTTTTTTTTCTTCGTAGGAAAATTATACATCATCATTATTGATGACACCGTGTTAAAGGTCGGGAAGTTATTGACAGGAATTTGGGTCTGGGTGCCAGCAGATGGACAGCAATGATGGGCTGCTCTGGCTGGCACTGTGGTCACTGCGTGCACGAGACCCTCCAGAAGCCGCAGAACCCTGTGCTCTTACGCGGGGGGGCAGATTAGAAGACATGAGTGTGCCCACTCCTGGGGCTGCCAGGGATGAAACGTGACCCTTCACATGCGTGTCGCCAGCTGGCACGCACTTCAGGGGCACAGAAGGGCCAGGGAGTACTTGGCCTGAGGTAGGCCTGTCCAGGAGCTGTCGGTCAGCTGTCCACAGCTCTGGCATCTGCCCTGGGGTCTTTCCGCCAAGCATGGCTCTCTGTGATGGCTGAGGGGTGAGCAGTAGTAAGCTGGAAAGACGAGGATCTCCAGGCCTCTGATGGTCTGCACTTGGCTGGACAGACCTGACACCGAGGCTCCAGCTTCTGTGGGCCTTTCAGGCTTGGGGATCTGAGCGATTCGGGACCTGGGCCCCTCTGAGGACTGACCGGTGAAAACCAGCTCTCCCTTTGGGGTGATGAAAACATAGAATTAGATGGTGCTGGTGTTCGCACAAATTTGTGCATTTACCCAAAACTACTACATTGTTCGCTTGTTTAAAAGGGTGTGGATCATCTCTTAATTTAAACATAGTATGAAAATAATTCACCAAAGGAGGAGAAACCAGCCGCAAGGGGTGGTCTCACTGAAGTAGCGACGTTTGAGCTGGAACCTGCAGTCTGCACCTAGAGGAAGGCCAGTCAACATGCATGTCATGGTCTCAGAGCTCAATTATAAACTGAAATGAGCTGTTTGCTGTGGCCAATGAGTATCAGCTCATCCACGTGATGAGAGATCGGGAAGTAGGGATGGAAGCCGGGAGATACCTGGGCCTCTGTTGTGCTGTGATTTCCAGTTGTCGAGCACGTTTTCTCTTCCTGGTCATGCCAGGTTTCACCCTGATGTCTGCTGCTGTATTACAGATGTGATTGTGTTTCAGTCTCCTGTAACTTATTAAGTAGTTCTGTGACAGAACTGACTTTTGCTTCCAAATCACTCTGCACCTAAAATAATAAAGACCTCAAAACAAAGCCCCCCAAACCGTCAGATGGCTAGTCCCCGACTCGGGCCAGCTGCCGGTTTGTGGCTCCGTCCCTAAAGTATAAGCCCGGGGCCAGGTCCTGTCGGGTCACTGGGCTTTGGAGTTGAGCAGGTCTGGGTTGGTTTGGGCCCAGCCTTGGGGCCTCCTGGGCCCCATGACCTTGGGAAGCTTTGCAGGATTGGAGAGGACAGAGCGCATCCCGAAGGCTGGTTGTGAACAGGGAGGGAGATTGCACATGTAGTGCTGAGCACAGTGCAGGCCTCAGTAGCCAGGTGCAGCCATGTAGCGGGTGGACACCAAGAGGATTCTGGGAGGCTAACCTGTACAGCCCTGGAGTGAGCCTGGCTGGAGGAGAGGCCCAAGGGGTAGTAGCCACCCTTGTTTTCCTGTCTATCAATACACCCAACTCTGCTCACCTAGGCTGAGTACCCCGCTGTTGTTGGATGAATTCAGCTGTGACCTTGGGGTAACCACCTAGATTTTGCATGGTGAGACCTGTGAGCTCACTGCTGGCCACTCCTTTGTCCCCCTGGAAAGAGACGTGGTTCTTTCCAGAGGTACCAGGTTCAGGGAGCCCCTGCCACCTCCACTCCTATGCCCCTCTCTAGGACTGCTGGGGTCCCGGGACCCCTGTCCTGCCCAGGAAAGACAGCTCACATCCATGAGCAAGCCTGTTGTCTCGGGGCCGCCCCAGCAGCCTTCTAAAATAACCGCAGCACAGAAGGCTCGGAATGTCTTATATTTGGAATTGCTGTTGGAAACAGTTCTGGCCAAATGTAACACCCATCTGTTTGGGAGGGTCTGAGAGTCAGAAAATGAGGTGGTTCAGCAGGAGGGGGCTTGGCAGCACCAAAACTCAGGGCTGGGGATGGGGATCAGGTCAGCTGGCCCTCACTTGGCCTGGGAGGCCCTTACCCCTGCAGCCTGGACCATGCCCGTTGTGCCGGACGGCCCCAGTTGGAGAAAGGTTTCCCCGTATCAAATCCGGCTTTCTTCCTGAACCTTCTACCCAGGGGTCGGTCCTTCAGGAGTCTGGGACCTGTCCCCTTCCAGCTCTGAATAGCCTTTTAGCCGTTGAAGCTGGCGTCCTTCCTGCTGAGTCTTGCTTCTCCAGATGAAGTGACTCCTTCCGCTTCGCTGTCTGGCACCCAGCCCCCAAGGCGAGTGGCCTCGAGGACTCTGACCTGGCCGGGTGGTGCAGAGCAACATTCTCAGTGCCATGCCTTCATTAATGTAGCCTGAGGTGCTTGGGTCCCTGCAGGTCTGTGATGATTCATTATGCACTTATGTCAGCTAAACCCCTTGTGCAGTTTCCAGGTTGGCCTCTTTCCGCTACATCATCATTGCACAGTTGATTTTTAAAGAGTAAAATATGGATATTTAGGTTTATTTTGTTACGCTTCCACTTGTTATTTGAGTGTGCCTGTAACCCAAAGTGGGGTCTGGCTGCTAGCTGCTCAAAAGCCAATAAAGAGGCAAGGTTGGTGGAAAGGAAAGTTTATTTTGGATGCCGGCAACTAGGGTGGGGGGAGTTGATGCTTCTCCAAAGGCCCACTCCCCACCCCTACTCCCTCCAATCAGGGGACAAGAGCTTTTATAGATGGAGCTAGGGAGGTACGTGCAGAAACAGCAGAGTCAGCTCTGACAGTCATCTTGAAGTTGGTCATCAGTGATCTGACCAGTGTCATCTTGAATGTTTTAGGTATAGTTAATCTTCAGTTCCAGGGTCAGTTCGTTTCCATTTTCTGGAGGCCAGTTCTCAGAATTCCAGCAGCTTACATCATGGTGATGGTCTGGTCATCATGTAGTTAACTTCTTCCACCTGGTGGGGGTTTCAGTATCTACAAGACAGCTAACAGGGTACGGCTCAGAATATTACCTACAGCCTTTGAGGAACTGAAGGTCCTTGACTTAATGATTGCATTACTCTTATCTAGTCTTGTTGGACTGTTTTCCTTTGTCTCTGCATTTTCTTAATTCTCTGATTAAACTTATCCTTTGGTTAATGATTTAAGGGCCTAGATCTGATAGATAGAGTGCCTGATGAACTATGGAATGAGGTTCCTGACATTGTACAGGAGACAGGGATCAAGACCATCCCCATGGATAAGAAATGCAAAAAAGCAAAATGGCTGTCTGGGGAGGCCTTACAAATAGCTGTGAAAAGAAGAGAGGCGAAAAGCAAAGTAGAAAAGGAAAGATAAAAGCATCTGAATGCAGAATTCCAAAGAATAGCAAGAAGAGATAAGAAAGCCTTCTTCAGCGATCAATGCAAAGAAATAGAGGAAAACAACAGAATGGGAAAGACTAGAGACCTCTTCAAGAAAGTTAGAGATACCAAGGGAACATTTCCTGCAAAGATGGGCTCGATAAAGGACAGAAATGGTATGGACCTAAAAGAAGCAGAAGATATTAAGAAGAGGTGGCAAGAATACACAGAAGAACTGTACAAAAAAGATCTTCACGACCCAGATAATCATGATGATGTGATCACTAATCTAGAGCCAGACATCCTGGAATGTGAAGTCAAGTGGGCCTTAGAAAGCATCACTACGAATTGATGAATTCCAGTGGAGCTGTTTCAAATCCTGAAAGATGATGCTGTGAAAGTGCTGCACTCAATATGTCAGCAAATTTGGAAAACTCAGCAGCGGTCACAGGACTGGAAAAGGTCAGTTTTCATTCCAATTCCAAAGAAAGGCAATGCCAAAGAATGCTCAAACTACCGCACAATTGCACTCATCTCACATGCTAGTAAAGTAATGCTCAAAATTCTCCAAGCCAGGCTTCAGCAGTATGTGAACCGTGACCTCCCTGATGTTCAAGCTGGTTTTAGAAAAGGCAGAGGAACCAGAGATCAAATTGCCAACATCTGCTGGATCATGGAAAAAGCAAGAGAGTTCCAGAAAAACATCTCTTTCTGCTTTATTGACTATGCCAAAGCCTTTGACTGTGTGGATCACAATAAACTGTGGAAAATTCTGAAAGAGATGGAAATACCAGACCACCTAACCTGCCTCTTGAGAAATCTGTATGCAGGTCAGGAAGCAACAGTTCGAACTGGACATGGAACAACAGACTGATTCCAAACAGGAAAAGGAGTATGTCAAGGCTGTATATTGTCACCCTGCTTATTTAACTTCTATGCAGAGTCCATCATGAGAAACGCTGGACTGGAAGAAACACAAGCTGGAATCAAGATTGCCGGGAGAAATATCAATAACCTCAGATATGCAGATGACACTACCCTTATGGCAGAAAGTGAAGAGGAGCTAAAAAGCCTCTTGATGAAAGTGAAAGAGGAGACTGAAAAAGTTGGCCTAAAGCTCAACATTCAGAAAACGAAGATCGTGGCATTCGGTCCCATCACTTCATGGGAAATAAATGGGGAAACAGTGGAAACAGTGTCAGACTTTATTTTGGGGGGCTCCAAAATCACTGCATATGGTGACTGCAGCCATGAAATTAAAAGACACTTACTCCTTGGAAGAAAAGTTATGAGCAACCTAGATAGAAAAGCAGAGACATTACTTTGCCGACTAAGGTCCGTCTAGTCAAGGCTATGGTTTTTCCTGTGGTCATGTATGAATGTGAGAGTTGGACTGTGAAGAAGGCTGAGCACCGAAGAACTGATGCTTTTGAACTGTGGTGTTGGAGAAGACTCTTGAGAGTCCCTTGGACTGCAAGGAGATCCAACCAGTCCATTCTAAAGGAGATCAACCCTGGGATTTCTTTGGAAGGAATGATGGTAAAGCTGAAGCTCCAGTACTTTGGCCACCTCATGCAAAGAGTTGACTCATTGGAAAAGACTCTGATGCTGGGAGGGATTGGGGGCAGGAGGAGAAGGGGACGACTGAGGATGAGATGGCTGGATGGCATCACGGACTCGATGGACGTGAGTCTGAGTGAACTCCGGGAGATGGTGATGGACAGGGAGGCCTGGCGTGCTGTGATTCATGAGGTCACAAAGAGACACGACTGAGCGACTGAACTGAACTGAACGTTGTCCCACAGACAAAGGCAGGTGGAGGACATGGTCCACAGTGTCCTGCTCTGGTGTTTTGAGGTGCATTTGGAGCCTTATTCTTGATATATCTGCTCTCTTTCTCAACGTTTTTTGAATGGTCTTAATGCATCCAAGTGACTGGCACTCTTCCAAAATCATTATCTGACTTTCTCCCCAGAGAGTAGTTGTGGGGAATCACGCACTTGTGTAAGCAGCTTCAGTTGTGCCCAACTCTGTGCGACCCCATGGACTGTAGCCCACCAGGGTCCTCTGTCCGTGGGATTCTCCAGGCAACTGGAGCAGGTTGCCATGCCCTCCTCCAGGAGATCTTCCGACCCAAGGATGGACCCAAGGTCTGACTCCTGTGTCTCCTGCATTGGCAGGCAGATTCTTGACCCATTAGCACCGCCTAGGAAGCCCACCTGGGAAAATCATAGTATTGTTTATTCAAGACAGTCTTACCCCTGATTCCTCATGAGTACTCAGATAGAGCCCTCTGGGGAAGTAAGG
Organism: Budorcas taxicolor; assembly: GCF_023091745.1. Classification (NCBI taxonomy): domain Eukaryota; kingdom Metazoa; phylum Chordata; class Mammalia; order Artiodactyla; family Bovidae; genus Budorcas; species Budorcas taxicolor. The sequence continues at coordinate 43,002,528 of NC_068932.1, read as the reverse complement.
GTCTAGTGTCGCTCGTCTTCCTCTTCTTTCTTTGCAGAGGAGCTGGCCACACGGCCATCATCCTCCTGCACAGGCAGGTTACTCTTCGAGGGTCTCAGGGTGAGAGACAGGTGCTGGCAGAAATGACTCCTCAGGAATTTGGTTTCAGGTCTGTGTTAGTTTCTCGGGGGGCTCTCGTAACAAATCATCACAAATGAGCTGGCTTGAAAAAACAGACATTTATTCTCTCATTGTTCTAGAGGCCAGAGGTCGAAGTTAAGGTGGTGGTGGCGAGTTTAGTTCCTCCTGGAGGCTCTGAGGGAGGGTTTGTTCCACTGGTCTTCCAGCTTCCAGTGGCTTCTGCAGTCCTGGCATCCTTATCTTGTAGGTAACACTTCAGTTTCTGCCTCTGTCTTCACGTGGCCTCCTCCCCATGTGTCCACGTCCTCGCCCCTTAGAGGGATTTTCGGTCCCTTAGAGGGACCCTTGGATTTCGGGTCCACCGTTCTCATCTGGAGATCTTCACCATAATGACATCTGCAGAGACCCTATTGCTGAAATAAGATCCCATTCACAAATACCGGTGGTCAGGAGTTGGGCATCTTTCAGGACATCTGTAGACTCCAAACGGGTGCAGGGAGGTTCTCTGCTCAAATAGGGTGTGGAGGACTTGTTACAGACACTCATCTTGGCATGTGTGTGGGCTCCAGGGAAGCCCGCTGCCCACCCTGTGAGCAGATCCAGGGTCCCTGGGGGACTGAGGGGAAGGAGAAGTCTCCCCTCACCCTGCCGAGGAAGTGGGCCTGGCTTGGTACTAAGGACCATGAACCAACCTGATTCACAGAAGGTGGGGCCCTGAGCTCATTTCACTGCACCCCAGGCAGATGAGAATCAGTCTTCTCACTTGGGCGGGGCTGGACTGGCGCGGCTGGACCTGAGGACATGTCCCAGTTTGTCTGATGGAGTGACTTCTGGATCTCTAAAGAACTGTATGGAGTCAGCAGATTCTTCATGAAGTTACTTTGTGTTTAAAATTAAGCCAGGTTTTAGAGACTCTTATTTTATTTATGAGCCACCCGTCTACAAGAAATGTCATTACCACAAAATAAACTCACTGTGGAAAGCCTGAGCCCAGGGTTGGGATTTTAGATGGCAGTCAATGTGATAGAATTCCAGTTCTACCGACCGATTTAGATGGTTGTGTGGGAGGTCTTGCTAACGACTCTAAACTTGAGCTTCCTATTAAAGTCCAGATTCTGATGACAGTCTCAGAGGCATTGGTCACTACCCCCCGGCATCTTTCTTGGGCAAATCTGTAAATTGGCAGCACTCATAGGAAACGGCGTGAGCCCAGAGGGGCCTCCAACAAGCTCGCTGCTACAAGGTGCCCAGGTGTGTGCCGCCCAACTGCACTTTGAGCTCCACGCAAATCTGATTTCGGGCATTTATTCATCAGCTCTTCGGTTATGCTGTGGCTGAGCCTGCAGGGACAGGTGCCATGTTTCAGTCTTGATGGAGGTCCCGTGTTTGAAGAGGGAAAACCGCACAGCTGATGTGGGGGCCACCTGTAGTCGACAAGCGCAGTGTCATCGGGGTCGTGTACGTGGCTGAACATGGATCTGGGGGAAGATCTAATTGCCAGTGCTTGAGCATCTCTCAGGATTAGTCTTGAAGCAAGTCCTTTCGGAGGTGTGGCTGACCAGGCTGAGACGTACAAGCACTCTCCTTCCAGTGTGTGTGCATGGATTCTAGGCAATCTGTGGGCAGATTCCAGACACCTCACTACTTCTCCGAGGTAGTCTCCCTGGACATTGGCAGTGGGTGATTTCTAAAGAGCCTGAAGGCAATGGCACCCCACTCCAGTACTCTTGCCTGGAAAATCCCAGGGATGGAGGAGTCTGGTAGGCTGCAGTCCATGGGGTTGCTAAGAGTCAGACACGACTGAGCGACTTCCCTTTCACTTTTCACTTTCATGCATTGGAGAAGGAAATGGCAGCCCACTACAGTGTTCTTGCCTGGAGAATCCCAGGGACGGGGGAGCCTGGTGGGCTGCCGTCTATGGGGTCGCACAGAGTCGACCACGACTGAAGCGACTTAGCAGCATGCAGAAGGCACTGTGCCAAATGCCAGAGGGGAAGACAATTGGTCCCTGAGAAGCTGCTCTAGTTGTCAGAAAATCTTTGGATTCCCTGGTGGCTCAGATGGGAAAGCATCTGCTTACAATGCCGGAGACCTGGGTTCGATCCCTGGGTTGGGAAGATCTCCTGGAGAAGGCAATGGCACCCCACTCCAGCATTCTGGCCTGGAAAATCCCATGGATGGAGGAGCCTGATGGGCTACAATCCCTGGGGTCGCAGAGTCGGACACGACTGAACGACTTCACTTTCTTTTCTTTCACTAGTGAGTGGGGAGGGGTGCTGGAGAAGGGGTGTCTGCAGCCCACCTGTGCCCCCAGGGCACTGCCGTCTCTGCAGGGGAGTGAGGGTGGCCAACAGCCAGAAGGAAGCCCTGGGTGCAATCAGCAGTGCACAGCTACAGTCCCCAGACCTGTGGGACCCTAGTAAGATCTGCTGTTTCCTTCACTGGAAAGAGGGAAGCCGGGTTGGAGATGCTGGGAGAATAGAAAGTATGGAGCCGAGGGGGCCAGAGGCAGGCCAGCGCCGAGCAGGGAGCCAGTCTGCATCAGCCTGGTTTCCTGGCAGCCCCGGGCTGAGTGTGCATGAAGGGTGTTGGGCATGGGGCGGGGCGGGGCAGGGAGGAGGGCAGGAGGTGTGTGTTGAAAAAGGCATGAGACAGAAACAAAGGCGGAAGTGTTGAAAAACCAAAAAAAAAAAAAAGAAAGGGTAAAGACTTAAGCTCTCTGCCAGCAGAAAAAGGAGAAGAGGTGAAAAGAGGTGTAGAAAACTCTCAACTTGGAAATTCTATTAAAGTAAAAAATTGCTGGGGCATCCCCCGGTGACCTAGTGGTTAGATTTCTGGGCTTTCACTGTTGCGGCCCAGGCTCAAACCCTGGGTGAGGAACTGAGATCCTCCAAGCTGAGTGGAACTGCAAAAAAATAAAAGAAAGAAAAAAAATTTACAACAATGGAATCTATGTTTGGCTGCAGTGTATATGTTATCTTATCTACTTTTATGAATGTTCACAATTCTCCCTAATTAAATAATTAGAGAAGTGCCATAAGAACAGATGTATTATCTGATCCCATCCGATATAACCTGATACGTCTGTGTTTTTAAAAAATGTAAGATATGCAGATATATATTTGAAGGTGCACTGAAAATTTCTGGACCGATGTACAAGAAACTGATAATGAGGCTCACCCTTGAGGTCTGTATGGATTACCTTGTCATGGGGAAAGCACAAGGAGTTTTCCTGTTTTACAGATGAATTTAATGCTATACCCATCCTTCCCACCATGACTTAAGATTGTAGGAGCTGGGGATCAAAAGTAAAGGCCACAAGGGAAGTTGGGGCTGAGGACTTTAAAACAAAGGTGTGCTCAGTATAGTGTTATAACCTGTTTTGTTTTGCTTTTATTTTATTGTTTATTTCTGTCTGTGCTGGGTGTTCGTTGCTGCTCAGACTTTTCTCTAGTTGCGGCAGGTGGGGGCTACTCTGTAGCGGGGGTGTGCGGGCTTCTCACTGCGGTGGCTTCTCTCCCTGCGGAGCTCGGGCTCCAGGGTGCGCAGGCTTCACTAGTTGCAACACGTGGGCTCAGTAGTTGCAGCCCCCAGGCTCTGGAGCACAGGCTCAGTAGCTGTGGCGCACGGCCCAGTTGCTCCGTGGCATGTTGGGATCTTCCCGGACCAGGAATTGAACCTGTTTCTCCTGTATTGGCAGGTGGATTCTTTACCACTGAGCCATCAGGGAAGCCCTTTCTTTTGTTTATTTGATATAACAAAAGAATTATCCCATGGTCAAAGAAAATATCTATCTGTAGTGTTAAAGTACAATAAAATATATGTGGAGAAGGTGAAAGCGTAGTCACTCAGTCATGTCCGACTCTCTGCGACCCCATAGACTGTATCCCACCAGACTTCCTTGTTCATGGGATTCTCCAGGCAAGAATACTGAAGTTGGTTGCCGTGTCCTCCTCCAGGGGATCTTCCCAACCCAGGAATCGAACCCAGATCTCCCACATTGCAGGCACATTCTTTACAATCTGAGCCACCAGAGGACCCCCTGGTGCAAAGGATTTGTGGGAAAAGAAAGAATCATTATTCTGACTCCTGTTAAAGAATGATAAGGCGACTATTGAGGGCTATAGGTGTAGGGACCACTGAGGTGGCATCTTGCAGTAGGGGAGGGAGATTGGGGTCAACTCCAGATACAGCAAGAAAAGGTGGGAATTTGTAGCCCAGGAGGATGTGGCTTGGCGGATGGGAAGTTAACTAAGAGGAAACAGCAGCATTAAGGGGAGAGTCCGGCTAAATGGCTAAATCGACCTGGCAGGATTCTTGTTAAAACTGGGAGATGCAGAGACTGACAAGGAAAGTCTAAGAGTCAAGGCTGAGCTGGGAAGAAGGCCCAGAGGAACCTGAGACCAGTTTGGTTAAATAGAGACACTGTCAGCTCCTGTGCACATGCCGTGGGATCTGGGTGAAAGGCTCCATGTGTGTGGACACGTGTGGAGGTCTACTGGTGTCTGCATGCCTTAGACCTGGGGTGGAGATGTTTCTACATTGTGTTAAAAATAGATTCCTATCAACCTAGAAAGATACATTTCATAATTTTGCTTTAACGTTCAGAGTCTGGAATGGGCCAGGAATCTCACACAGAACTGTAATATTGGCAGAGCGACAGCTGTTCTGTTATTGTCGCCACGAACAGAGGAGATAGGAACCTGAAAGGACATAAAATTTTCATGGCCTCTCTGCTCTTGTACAGTCTTTGTAATCTGGTGTTGTTTCAAAGTTCACTCATTGTGAAAACCGCCTCGGCCCAAGGTTCCTAGAAAGGACCAAAAAAAAAAAAAGGAAAGCACAGAAAAAATGAATGGGGGCTTGGCTGGGGCCAGTGTAGACCGTGCCTGCGTCCAGGAGGGCGTGGGTGGACCTGTGAAGGGTGGGGAGATCGTCTGGGGCAGGGGCGGTTGGAAGCAGCTCATGGGCTAGGGAAGAAGAGAGTGGTGGTGTCTTAATGAACCGAACGAGGTAACATAATTGCTTGCTGATTTCCATTGTCACGCAAATGGCGCGATTTCACATTCCTGGGGGTAAAAAGATCCATCTGTTTTATTCACAGGTTGTACTCCGACTATCTCTACTTTGCAAGTTCGAATAAATCTGCAGATGACTTCCATGAAAAAGTGACAGAAGCTCTGCAGCTGTTTGAAAATTGCATGCTGGATTATTCATTGCGCGCCTGCGTCTACAACAACACCCTCAACAACGCCATGCCTGTGCGTATGCGGAAGGGCTGCTCCGCGCTTATTGTGCGAGGGCATTGTGGATGGGGATTTTAGCATTTAAACAGAGAAGCGTTTTAATGTGCAAATGCCTCTCCCCATGCCTTTGAGCGGTGGCTAATGCCAAACAAATATTCATGGATGTAAAAACTATAAAAGCTGATGGGCCCTTTCAGCTGGCACCCTGCTTTCTTCCTCACTGATGGCTCAGATGCAATGCTCACTCCTCCCCCCACCCCGCGAAAGAAAGAGGGTGCATTTAGGAAGATTATTATTTAGCAAGGCTCGGAAACACACCCTGCAATTAGGACTGGCAGACATGAGGACCCGACTCTGATTGTCTTAAGAGTGTTCTCTCTAATGCTGGATTGTTTTGTTGGTTTAAAAAATTACCCACCAGTGACTTTCAGTGCTTCTCTGACTGAGTCTTAATGGAACATTTTTGTCCATTGATCCCTCTTTTCTTTGCTCTCATTTGCCTTCAGGAATATAGCTATGCATTTCTTGTTGTTGCTGTTATTGTTCAGTCGCCCATTTGTGTCCAACTCTGCGACCCCGTGGACAGCAGCACATCAGGCCTCCCTGTCCTTCACCATCTCCCGAAGTTTGTCCAAGTTCATGTCCATTGCATCGATGATGCCATCCAACCATCTCATCCTCTGATGCCCTCTTCTCTTCCTGCCTTCAATCTTTCCCAGCATCAGGGTCTTTTCCAATGAGTCGGCTCTTTGTATCAGGTGGCCAAAGTATTGGCGCCTGAGTTTCAGCATCAGTCCTTCCAATGAGTATTCAGGGTTGATTTCCCTCCAGGTTGACTGGTTTGAGCTCCTTGTACCCCCTTTTTCTCTCATGCAAAAGAAGCCGTTACTGGTGACTTCAGCATGGTGTGGCTAAGGGATGGTTTTGCACTGCACAGCTCCCTGGGTTGTCACAAGTGTTTTCTCAGCAGGTTTGCCACAGTGGTAAGTCTCCTTCAGCCCCCAAGTGTGGTCCACAGGCTTGGTCCACTGAGTGTGCCACGTGGTAGATCTGCTTGAGGTGGAGGCCGGGGAACCCCCAGGTGTGATGGGGTTTGAAGTCAAGAGGGTTCCCTCCCTTTTCTTTGTTGTCCAGACTATCTCATCTGACAGCGTTGCAGGAAGGGGGCTCTTGTCTAACACTTGGAAATGAATTGTCCAAGGAGACACATGTGCAGACAAAGCAAGAGACTTTACTGGGAATAGGTGCCCCTGTGGAGAGCAGCAGGGGAAGGGAACCCAGGAGAACCACCCCGCCAGGCGGCTTAAAGTTTTAGGTCTCGTGGTGAAGGGGTTAGTTTCCAGGCTGTCTCTGGGCAATCACTCTGACTCCGTCCTGGCTGGTGGTGCGTGCATGGCTCAGCCAAGATGGATTTCAGCGAGGAGGATTCTGGCAGGTTGGTAGGTCATAGGGACTGGCATCTCCTCTTTTCTTGACCCTTCCTGAATTATTCTGGTTTGTGGGAGCTTATTAGTTCCACATTCCTTACCACGTGTTCCTGACCTGTTGTTAAGATAGCTCATGCGAGTGGCTCCTATCTTGCCTGGCCAGGGTAGGCGGTTCCAGTCAGTGTCTCCCCTAAAAGCGGGCCGCACAGAGGAGCAGGTAGGATCCCAGGCCGCCCTGCTGGCATGTATAGTTTTGCAGGCAAGACGCACACAAAGGATCAACACAGAATCTGGCCCTTGAGCTCAGGAGCCGGTCCCACCTGCCTGCCCTCCCGCTCCCCACCTCCCTCTCCGTCACTGCTCTACAGCTGCACCCTCCCCTGCTGGGTCCTCTTGCCTCAGAGCAGGGATTCACAGGTGTGGTCCAAGACCAAGACTATTGGCATCCCTGGGGACTTGTCAGGAAAGCACACTCTCAGGTTGAGCCCCAGACTCCAGAATCAGGAGCTTTGCAGGGGGGGAGGGGGGGAGGAGGGGAGCGGGTCCATCTGCCTGTGCAGCAGCCCTCCAGGGGTTGTGTTGGGCGCTCGTCTTGGGGACACCTGGTTCCAGAGCCTACCCCACGCCCCTCCCTGGCACGTGCTCCTCATCCTTCGGGTCTTGCTTTAATCTTGACTTCCGTTCGCTCTCTTTCCACGCCTTTCATTTCCCAACAGCCTGGATCACAGTTGGCCATTACAGATAATTTGTTCTTCACCAGTTTAGCTCCACCTCCACCAGATTGCAAGCTCCACGTGGCCAGGGGCCACGTCTGTTACATAGCAGCACATCCCCGTTGCTTAGCATGTAACCTGGCATGCAGGATGCACTAGAATATTTGCAGAATGAATGAATGAATGAATGGGCAGTCTGTGAAACTAGTGGAGAAGCTGGGTGGAGAGTTCCAACCAAATCCCTAGTGAGGAGCAGAGGGGTTCTGTATGCTCTTGTCAGGGGAGACCCTACACTGCACTCCTCAGCTCTTTCCTGGCCTGGGATGGGGGAACAGGCCCCCAGGGCGAGGGCCCAGCTTCGGGACCAGGCTCTGGTGGGTGTTCTCCAACCGACCCTGGCAGGCTCCTCGCCCTCCCTGGGCCTCTTGTGTTTCCACCCAGAGCCAGCTGAAGCAGATAACCCCAAAGGCCTCCTCAGCTCTAATGTTTTTAAATTTTAAATGTATTGGGCACTTCTCCTAAAGACTCTTTTTTATCCCCATTCCACTTTGATTCTCTGATCGGTACTGGCGAAAGATGAGGGGAGGGATGGCATGAGACTATCTTAAGTTTGTTAGCAGCGATGCTCCATGAACCAGAAACTATCATTCGAGGTGAGTGGCACTTCCCTTGACTGGTAAGGGGGCTGGGGGTGGGGGGTGAGGGGCTGGAGTGAGACAGGAGTGTCCAGGAGACCAGGAGAGCTTGCCCACCCCTCTGCCCCTGCAGAGCCCTCTCAAGTTTGTTCCCTGCTTGCCCCGGATGGTCCCTCTGCTGCTGACCAGCCCTCCTGGGAAGGCAGACCCAGTTGCAGGAGGTCTGCTTGGCCCAGTGCAGGGGGGCTTCGTCCATGAAGGCACAGACACACTCCAGGGAAATGCTGTCACCTGTGGCCAGGTCCAGGGACCACTGCAGCTACTTTAAAACACCCCCATCCTGCTACAAAGGCAGGACCTTCTAGAACCTTCTAGAAGGTTCTTAGGATTGAGAGCAGGTTCTCTGGAAGAGATAAACCTGGTCAGGCTGGTCCTCCATGGGAGGGACAGACAGACTGAGAACAGAAAGCTCTCGATGATTTAGCAAGAAGCCGTGCTCACAGTGGTTGTCTGTGTTGGAGGCGACGCATGTGTTTATTTCTGAGGCTGGCACGTGCCTGTTTTCTCTTTATTTCTGGCCCAGCTTGAGGTCTTTTTGCTAGCTGGTGTCTGAGGTAGCTGCAACCTAAGGGCTGCAGGCAGCTAATGAATTCTGGAGACAGCTTTCCCCCCTCCAATTGTTTTTCTTCCTCCACCACCTCCCACACAATTAGGAGAACAATGACATGGAAAAAAGAATAGCTAAAGATGAAGCCAGTTAGTGTCTGTACATATTTTGTCAAGCATTTCACTGTCTTGTGGTCGTCACCGTGATCAGCGTGGGAGTGCCAGGGGGCTTGGCCTCATGCTGGATGAGGGGATGCCGACTGAGATCCTGGCCCCGCCCTGGAGGAAGGAGGTCAGGGTAGAGCTGAGAGGGAGCGGAAGTAGGAGGTGAAAGTGTCTGCGTCAGGAACCAGGACTGGGCACTGGGAGGCGCTCCACGTGGGAGGGGGTGGGCTGGGTGTCCAGCCAGGCCAAGGACTTTGCACATGAGGAGAGCCAGGTGAGGCCAGGCATCAGTGTGGGGAGCTCACCCTCAGAGACTCGAGGCGGGAGCACCAGGCATGGGGCTGGGACCGTGCCCGAACAAAGACACGAGGCACAACCAGAGGCCGGACACGGAGCGGGTCCCTGAGTGGGGGACATGGGTACGAGTGCTGGAGAAAGGGGGGGACCTCAGAGCAGAAGGGGAAGGGTTTGCTGTTTTTCCGGAGCTTTGCACAGCCAACTGTGAAGTCAGAGGGAACTGTCCTCAAGACCACTCTCCCTTCTGACACTATTTGCAACCTGGGGGAAGTCCCCCAAAGCACCATCAGGTTCAGTAATTCACTGGAAGGAATCACAGAGCACACGGTTGGTGTTACACTCATGGTTACGGTTTACAGCAGGGAAGAGACATGGATTAAAGTCAGCCAAGAGAAGAAGCACGTGTGATGGTACATGCAGCATATTGCCAGCCGGGGACACCCAGCCAAGCCTTTGGTGTCTGCAGCGTTTCTTGAGGCTCCATCACGTACTGCCCGCCTGGCTGACCTTTACCCATCTAGTCCCTTCTGGAGGTCAGACCGGTCCTGCAAGGCCCAAAGCCCGCATTCTAAGTCATGCTGTTAGACTGTCCAGTGTCCAGACCCACCCCCCCTGCCCCCCGGGCAAGCGAGATACTCTCATCAGGCAGGACTTCCCAGGTGGCTTTCGGTGGCCTCTCAGGAGCCAAGGACCAAGGCCAGACGTCTCTGTGAGTCAGGTTAATGCTTCACCACACACGCTTGCAGTTTGGCACAAGAGAAGGCACAGGAGAAGGACAAGGACCCCGAAGTGCAGGTGGACAGGAAGGGCTTCGTACAGCGCTGCTCAGACTGGGATGTGCACACACACTGAAGGTCCTAGACTTCTGTGTGGCACCTGGCATTTGGCGGTTCCTCTTGTGGCTGGTTGCTGGGCATTTGCAGGTGTTTCTCACGGCTGTTGAGTGCTGGGTGTAGAAGCAAAGGCAGCTGGGTCCTGTGTAAAGGAATTCCATGCCATTCGTGGGCGTAACCTTGGCCTCTCCCTTCACCCAGGTCCTCTCTATGAGATGTCGTGAAGATACCTACAGGGTGGTTCTAAGGATGAAATGAGACCCTGAGTGTGGGAATCCTTTGTGCATGGGACACAAAGGCCTGCACAGGGCAGCAAGCATGAGTGGTGTTTAAAATCCAACTTTTGGGGACATCCCTGGTAGTCCAGTGGTTAAGACTTCACCTTCCAATGCAGAGAGTGGATGGAAGTTTGGTCCCTGGTCACAGAGTTAAGATCCCACATGTCTCTTGGCCAAAATGTAAAAACAGAAGCGATATTGTCACAAATTCAATAAAGACTTGAAAAAACAGTTCAGTTCAGTCACTCAGTCGTGTCCGACTCTTTGCAACCCCATAGTCTGCAACACGCCAGGCCTCCCTCCCTGTCTATCACCAACTCCTGGAACTTACTCAAACTCATGTCCATCGAGTTGGTGATGCCATCCAACCATCTCATCCTCCGTCGTCCCCTTCTCCTCCTGCCCTCAATCCCTCCCAGCATCAGGGTCTTTTCAAATGAGTCAGTTATTTGCATCAGATGACCAAAGTATTGGAGTTTCAGCTTCAGCATCAATCCTTCCAATGAACACTCAGGACTGATCTTTAGGATGGACTGGTTGGATCTCCTTTCAGTCCAAGGGACTCTCAAGAGTCTTCTCCAACACCACAGTTCAAAAACATCAATTCTTTGGCGCTCAGCTTTCTTTATAGTCCAACTCTCACATCCATACATGACTACTGGAAAAACCATAGCCTTGACTAGACAGACCTTTGTTGGCAAAGTAATGTCTCTGCTTTTTAATATGCTATCTAGATTGGTCATAGCTTTTTTCCAAGGAGCAAGCATCTTTTAATTTCATGGCTGCAGTCACCATCTGCAGTGATTTTGGAGCCCCCCAAAATAAAAGTCTTTCACTGTTTTCATTGTTTTCCCATCTATTTGGCATGAAGTGATGGGACTAGATGCCATGATCTTAGTTTTCTGAATGTTGAGTTTTAAGCCAACTTTTTCACTTTCTTCTTTCACTTTCATCAAGAGGCTCTTTAGTTCTTCTTCACTGACTGCCATAAGGGTGGTGTCATCTGCATATCTGAGGTTATTGATATTTCTGTCAACAATCTTGATTCCAGCTGTGCTTCATCCAGTCCAGCATTTCGGTCCACATAAAAAAATCCAACTTCTGAAGGTAGTTGTTTGCTGGGATTCCTCTCGCTGTTGGTTTATAATGTGTAGTGCATATAGAAAAGCATCTACGGTTTTGGAGGAATTACCCCTGAACTAACGCCCGCCTTCTTGCTTGGTCCTAGGTGAGGCTCCAGGTTGGGCTGTACGCCGTGTACCTTCTAGACTGGCTCACTGTCTTTAACAAGGAGCAGTTCCTCATCCTCCGCCTAGAAGACCATGCCTCCAACGTCAAGGACACCATGCACAGGGTCTTCCAGTTCCTCAGCCTTGGTATGAATCTCGAGCCGGACACCCACAGAGCAGGGCGCGAGTTCCATGGACACCGACCTGCCGGGTCCCAGGCAGACTCTGTGAGCCTGAGCAGGGTGGGCCTGGGCTGGGAGACCCACAGATTAGCACCTGTTGGTGAAACACCAGCTCCAGATGGGTCCTTGTGCGTAGTGTGGGGAGGGGGTCTCTGGGGAGGAAGAGACTGCCACTCATCTGGGAGCTTACGGTCCAGTGGAAGGAGAGGAGGAAGCAAGGCTTGAATCACCTAGTGACAGGGTGACACGGGCAAGGAGTAATTTAGCATCCTCATACACGTGAAATCCTTACACGTGACTTGGGGGTCCCAGCTGCTGAAGGGATCTTGGAAGCAGTGGTGTGCCATGAGGATGGACAGGGTGTCCTGACTGCTGGAACTGTCTTGCAGAGGCCATAGGGCCTGGAGGACAGGATGGGCAGGTCACTGGTTGTCCCTGCTTTGCTGGGACCCCTGGAGGCAGTGCCACGTGTCCAGATTTGGGCTCCTGGGCCTCCAGGGTGAAGGACCCTGTTCCCACCCAGAGGAGACCGTCCCCTCGAGTCCCTAGTGGCACTTTGTGGCAGCAGGCCGACTCGCTGGCCCCAGTGATGGCTGGTAGAGGCGTGTACGCGGGTGCAGAGTGCTCCCCGGCAGGCGGCATCCAGGACCCCTCGAGAGACTGGGCTGACCTGCACATTCTTCCCCCACACCCACCCAGACGCCCCTGCAGCCCTATCTGATGAGCTTGCCTGGGAATTTTGTCAATTGAATATTTCCTGAAATCCATTTGCCCACCGCTGGGACTCAGGGCCCTTGTGTCATTTGATTCCTTTCTTCTTTTCTCGGAGACCTCGTAATGTGATAGAGTGTGATTACTTTTTCCTTTTAAGGCCTGGAACCGTTTTTCCTTTGATTGGGCCACCTGCAGACTCTGGCACACTTCAGTGACTCGTCTTTGGTCCCTGAGATGGACAATGGCAAAGGCCAGTCTGTTCCTTCCCTGTCACGCACCCCAGGGATACTGGGGTGTAGTTTTTGTGCATGGGCTCAGGACTTCAGCCTGACCCCAAGAGCCCTGGGGCACAGAGGCTGAGCAGGGATTCTAGAGGTTAAGCCAGTGAGAGGCTTAAGGTCCTGAGGGCTCGGGGTGGAGGCGGCACCCTTGGGAGGCAGCACCTGCTGGTTTGTTCTTGGGCCTCTCCGCATGGACACCCCTGCTGTAGGTGGAGGTTCAGCCAGTGGAGGGTGGTCCCTGGGCATGGGTGGCCCCCACCCGTCCCCCCACGATGACTACACAGCAGGACACACAGGGTGAAATATGGCCCCACCACGAGGCCCTCTGCAGCGGCCTGGAGTGGAAATGGTGGAGGCAGAATTCGTGTGGCTGGTTGTGGAGCATATCCGTGCAGAGGCCACGTGTGCCAGGCCACAGCTCTCCAGGCACAGGCCAGCTCCTCTTTAGGGGGCTTTGGAAGTGAAACTAGGAGGCAAGGCTGTGCCCAGAGACCCAGCTGTGCTTCCAGGGCGGGTAATCCACCAGACCACGCAGAAAGCGTCTGCCTACAGCGCGGGAGACCCGGGTTCAATCCCTGGGTCAGGAAGATCCCCTGGAGAAGGCAATAGCAACCCACTCTAGTACCTTTGCCTGGAAAATCCAATGGACAGATGAGCCTGGTAGGCTACAGTCCATGGGGTCACAAAGAGTCGGACACTACTGAGCGACTTCACTTTCACTTTTCACTTTCCCTCAGCAAGTCCGCAATGAATCCAGCCAAAGAATCTGAATCTCCATGCACATTCTTATGGGAACCTCCTGACTCCCCAGGAAGCATGGCCTGGATTCTCTCATCGGAGTTTCTTATGCCCCTCACTTGCCTCACAGGCTCTTTCCTTTGTGTTCCAGGACCCTTAAGTGAGAAGCAAGAGGCCTTGATGACCAAGAGCCCGGCATCCAACACGCGGCGTCCCGAGGACCGGGATCTGGGGCCCATGTGGCCGGTCACCCAGAGGCTTCTGCGGGACTTCTATGGGCCTTTCAATGCCCGGCTGGCACAGGTCCTCGCTGATGAGGCCTTCCTATGGAGGAAGACGTGAGACCGGCTTCCCGGAGCCGGCAGGGCTGCAGTTTCCGTGACTTCCATGGTCTGAAGGTCTCTCTTGGTGGGGAACTCTTGCACTCAGAGCCTGGAGGAGATCCCCCTCCCTGGGCCCGTATTTGTGGAATCTGGTTCCGAATCTTTTGTGACGTCACACAGCCCAGCAAGGACCCATCGCCAAGCCTCGGATGGAGGCTGTCGGAGAGTCCACTTGGAAAGGGCTCCCCTTCTGCTCTGAGAGTGTCTGGGCTCCAGGACGAGGCAGGCCGGTGCTGGGCGGGGGTGCAGGAGGGTGCTGGGTGTGGAGTCTGGGCTTTGATGATTCCAAGATCCACTGGAGGCCCCAGCCCAGGGAGGGCCAGGATACACACTACACATTCAGTTTCACAATCCTCTGTTCCGGTCACTAAACCTCATGATGGTGGAGAAGGGATTCTCATGGAGAATCATGAGGTTCATTTCATTTTTTTTTTTTTTTTTGCCTTTTACCCCAAAGTCAGCCCTTCTGTCTCTTCAGATATAAACCCCATCAACGTCACTATTTACGAGAGAAAAGACACAAGCCAATTTTGGGTAGCACATTCCTGTCTCGGACCTCCTCCCCTTCTGTCCTCGTGGACTTTACTTATGTTTAAAAAGAAAGCGAATGTATTTAAAACAAACCACTTTCTGCATTTCACTGGCTGGAGCTCTCTTTTTCTGTCCATCTAGATGTTTTCTCAAGAGGTTTTTTTTTTTTTTTCAGTTTCTAACTGAAGATATAAATTCAGTTTAAAATCGGAAGGGAAATGGTCACTGTTAATGCCAGACTGAGCACCTTGAAGGAATACGGATTTTTCCATGGACCTTGGCCCCAGCTATGCCCCTGAGGGCCTCAGAGAGCTGCCTGCATTGGGAGGTTTTAGTTCTGGGGACCACAGGCTCCTCTGCTCTGCCTTCCTCTCTAGTGAGCTTGTTACTACTTTCTCCTCCATATGTGGCCAGAGGGCCTTCCTCACCCAGCGAACTGCAGAATGCCTGTTTCTGATCCAGAAATACGCACGTGAGCTCTGCCTGGGCCGGACGAGCTGTGCTGGGATTCCATACGAGAAAGCCGGGAGCAGATCCTTGACAGAACTTTCTGGGCCACTTGGCAGCTCGGTTTGCTGTCAGATGCACTGACGGTCTTGCTGTTTCTTGGAGGTGATGGGAAGGATTGAACACTGTCCTTGCATACAAGCCCCAAGGCGGGACCCCCAGCTAAGCTAGGCACGTGGTTTGTCAGTGGAAGCTTCTGCGAGTCAGAGATCTCCAGGTCGAGGTGCCGGGCACACTACCAGTCAGAAAGTGCAAACACTTCCATGGGCAGCCACCACTCGTGGGGCTGAGGATTCACTCAGCTGTCCCATCCCTACTGCCGTCGGAGGTGGGATGCTCTGTCCACTTGAAGGCGCGCGGTGGGCTCACCCATGCCCGGGCTGTTTCCGCTGTGGAGGAGCCCGGGTCCAGAACTCCCACTTTCAGGGACAGGCCCCCTCTTCCTCTCTCCCCGTGGCACTCGGAGCAGCAGCCCACAGGAGACATGGCCTGAGCACGAGGTTCTGTAGGGAGATATAACTGGCGCATTCGTGTGTATTTATTTGCAGTACAGGTGTGTGTGTGTGGGTGCGTGTGTGTGTTTCTCAGTGGGTTCCCTTCAGTTCTGTTGCCTATCAGCCCCCTCTGCTCTGGACTCAACCCCCATTCATGGGTTCCTTTCTCTGCCAGTTCTTTAACAGCTTGTCGGGTTCAGCCCACGTTTTGCTCTTCAGCCCCAACCGTGGTCACAAGGACTTTGTTCACGCACCCCTACGCATGTGAACAACATGCAGCGTAATTCTGCTTCTTACAGAAGTGTAACCAAAAGTCTTACTTCCAATATTATTTGGTTTATTATACAAATCTTTCTACAGACGCAGGCCCATCCTTGGGGGCCAGTCAGCACTGTCTGCGCAGACCCAGTTTCTCCAGGGGCCTTTCTCCAAAGGGCTGTCTGTCTGCCGCCTTTGCTTTCCTCTGCTCTCGCATGCGAGGCCCCTCTCCTTGTGACAGCAGAGCTGCTGTTTCGAGCGGTGGTCCTTGAGCCCATCATCCCAAACCAAAGCAAATCAGAGCCTCTGTCACGACCCGAGTTACTTTGTGTCCCCAAAGCTGTGCATCCGACTGTATTAAACTGTACCCCCTTCGTCGCGTTAAGGTGTGTTCATGAACCACCGATGTGCTGTCTTTTTGTTAATACTGATCGTAATTAGATGCGGACCCCAGAGGGCACGCCCTTCCTCCTTAGCCGTCACAGCACCCATGGGAGCATCGCCGCCGAGCGCAGGCGCGTGAAGGAGCCACAGGAGGAGCTCAGCGTCTCGCCTGCGGCACTGTACGCAGGGGCCCTGCCACGCGCGGTGACGGTGAGAGAGAGGACGCGGACGTCCCCAGGGACTCCCGTGTGCGGCCGGCGGGTGGTGTGAGTCAGGGCGGCGAGGTGCAGCCCTGTCCACAGACGGGCCTAGTGTCGTCTTCAGACATTCAGGTTTCAAGCTTGGGTGATCAAAGGTCCTGCTGCTCCCAACAGGCTGCTCTCCTCATGTCTCAGGCCTGCCTGGCCCCTGGGGGCTGTGAGTGTGAGGTTCCTGGTGTCACTGTATGCATGTCATTGTCCCTGGACACCCAAGGCCCCCAGGTGGAGCCGGGGCAAGCCTGGGGGAGATGAGGTCACCTCAGGTCTGGGGCTGTGGGAGTCTGGGTCATCCTGGAGGCAGTGGGGAGTTGGGTTGGTTCCCGAATTCTGGAAAGACCCACTCTGGATTCGCGTCTCCCCAGCACTGCCCCCCACAGTGGTGTGTCAGAGGGGAGAGTGGGTAGCAAGGCCGGGTCTGCCAACGAGGAGACCCCCAGCTCCTGACGGCAAAGCCAGGGACAGCTTCACTCAGCGAGGAAGGTGCTGTGCCCATGAGGAGAAGGGGCGGGTGGGAGACGGGGATGGGGGCAGATGGGGGTGTCTGGAAGGTGGATCCCAGGACCCCCTCCCCGGGGGCCTGTCCAAAACCCCCGCTGCTGTGAGGCCACTCCCACCCCCACTCGGGACCCAGCTCTCAGGGAACATTCTGATGAGGACCATCTATGTCTGAGTGTAAACTTTCACTCAGACTGAGTGCCCAGTCTCCAGTCATGCCCAACTCTTTGTGACCCTGTGGACTGTAGCCCACCAGGCTCCTCTGTCCATGGGGACTCTCCAGGCAAGAATACTGGAGTGGGTCGCCATGCCCGCCTCCAGGGGGGTCTTCCCCACCCAGGGATCGAACCGAGATCTCTTAAGTCTCCTGCATTGGCATGCAGGTTCTTTACCACTTAGCGCCACCTGGACTCTGGGCTGCAGGATGCTAAAGCTAGATCAGCTCTCCTTCCCGTCTGCAGGCCATACCTGCAAAGCCCCCTTCCCAGGTAACATGACATATCTCTCGGTTCCAGGAATTAGGATGGAGGCATCTTTGGGAACCTTTATCCAGTCAGCAACAGGGGGTGGTCCCGTGAGCAGATTGGCAGTCAGAGAATGCAGGGGGTGCCCACTGGCCTGCCCCTTTTGGACAAGCAGGTCTGAGTGGGCAGCATCTGCCTAGCAGAGGGAGGCCCAGCTTCCCAATGTGTCTGTTCTGAGACGGCAGGTCTTCCTGTCCAGGCAGTGCCTGTGAGAGGAGAGAGGAGACAGGGTGAATGGCGAGTGGTTCCTTCATATGTTTCTTCCAAGTGAGCCTTGCGGTGGTCCCAGGAGGACCTGCAGAAGCCACACAGGCACTTCTGAGTTTCTGAAGTTCAGCTGCTCTGAAGTGAGTCATGCTTCCATGGGAGTCGCTTTTGAAAACCACACAAACGGTTAGAATGTCTTCTGGCCCCCGAGGGCCTCTTGGGGACCCACCAGCCTCCAAGAGGGAAGCCTTTGGAAAGCAACCGGCAACCTCGCTGTCAGCGCCTGTGCCTGGTGGCCCCAGGCTGGCCTCCTTTCCGTGACCTTGGCTCTGTTGGTGCTGCTGAAGCCCCGCCCCGTCAGCATGGCCTCGCCCCCTCGTGTTGCCTGACCCCGCCCCTCGTGGTGCCCGGCCCCGCCCCCTCGTGGTGCCCATCCTTTGCAGAATGGCTCCTGCAGGTCGCAGTGGGCAGGGCGGAGGCTGGGCGGTCCTGGGCCTCTTTGACCTGCAGGTGGCTGTCCCTGAGAGCCTGCAGGTGACGAGGACACCACAGAGACGGAAGTGGTGGCACCTCAGTGTCTGCAGAGGCCCCCGGGAGGAATAATAGTCGTTCCCCCTTGTCCGCCACTTGGAGTGGCTGGGTCCTCCTGCCAGGAGTCGGGACCAATCGGCTGCACCTGCGTTCATCACGCGCACACTCGGGCAGAGCAAGAAATAGGGCTGTCTATCCTGTGTGAGCCGCTGCCCTGTGGGTGCCTGGCTTCGAGTCTGGGGCACAGAGGAGAGTAGAAGGGGGCCTCAGCCCCCACAGTGGAGGGCTCCAGCTGGGGGTAGCAGGGCAGCGAGCTTGGGGCCCGCCAGGGCTCCCAGGGCCTTCTGTCCACCTCCAGCTCCGAGCAGGCCCTTTAAGGTCAGGCCCGGGTCAGATCCAGAAGCACGTGGACTGGAGCCTGGGCCTCCCGAGTCTCAGGACTTTCCCAAGACCTCCGTGAGGTAGTGGCTGACCCCGCCCTGCACTTCCCTGAGAAATTCCCTTCTCCCAGAGCAGAGAAAGCCCAGGTCCTGGGAATAAGGCTGGAAGGCTTCCAGCATCTTCTCCTGGAGTCATGGGCCGTCTTTCTTCACCATTCTTCCCCTGAAAGGCACAGTCTGGCTTGCACCCAACAAACTTGGCCCCCGAAGAGGACAGTGTGGGGAGGGGGCGTGGGGCCAGCCTGGGCCTGGAGCCAGATGAGCTGGGTTCAAGGCCGGGGTTGTGTCCACCCCATCTCCTCGCGGACACCACAGGCCCTGGTAATGGTACATGAAAGTATAAAGTGAGGATCCGAGAGGCTACCCGTCTACCTGAGGTCCCACAGTTCCAATCTCTGGAAAGAAAGAGCAGAATGTCAATTCAGAAGTTTTCCTTTATATCTTCCAAGTCAGAGCTCTTAACCATGCTACAGCATACATTCCCCATACTCATCAGCTTCCCCCTCCCCAGCCGCCTGTCTGCATGTCACGTGTCAGCCCCATCTCTGATACCCTTAGGCACAGGGCAGCAGTTTCTGGGTCTTCTGGGCAGAGGTTTCTGCAGACCCGCCCATCCAGGGGTCTAGGTGGTGACCGGAGCTTCTAGGGCGAAACAAAGGGAAGGAGACACAGCTTTGTTCGGCCAGAAGGGTTTTGCCACTGAGACTCCTGCCGGCAGAGGAGTCCTCCAAGTCCTGGGCTGGCCAAGCCTCCCACTCACAGGACCAAGCAGCCTTTAGGGGGCTGGCTGTGGGGGCTTTGGAGTCACAACAGAAATGGACGGGCTGTCCCTGGACTCAGCCCTGTCCGGTGGCCTCAAAGGCACCAAGGGGACACCCAGCTAGAAAGTCAGCAGAGTCCACATATAACTTTTTAGCAGGGGTTTTCGGAGCATCTACTTTGCACAAGGCTCTGGGCCAGGCATTAGGGCGGGTGGGAGGCTGCTCATCTGCTCATTCAGTGATGGCTTCACTGGTTCTTTCACCACGTATTTATGGGGCCCTGATTGTGTGAAGTGGGGGTGGGAGAGGGCAAAGGTCAGAGGTCAGAGGCCCGGATGAAGCCCGGATCTGTGTCCACGGTGGGCAGGATGGGCTGGGTGAGGTCAGAATTCTCAGAGCATCTGTAAATCCTTCTTAACCACATACACGTTCTTAAACATTTGATTTTTACTTAAAATATTTAAAGTACATTCATGTATCTGTCTTCTGATATAAGGGCCAAAGCCTTTTGCCCAAACATGAGTCTGCAGATTGGAGTTTCGGGTCGCCTTTGTGGCCAAAACCACATGGTGCTGAATCAGAGCTGGTTTCTGGTTTTCGTTCTCTAAAGGGGCATGAGAACTGAAAGGCCCTTGCGAAGCGTTGGCAGGCAGAGTCTTTCATCATCCGTGTAGTTATTCCCCTCGTGTGCTGGGACTTACCAACCCTTCCGACCTGGTTTTCAGAAAGTGACTCATATTTTGCGCTTGTATTTCATTTGTTTACATCAGCAGTTCTCAAGGTGTGGTCCAAGGATGCTGGCGACCCTCAAGACCCTTTCAAGAGATCCACCAGGCAAAACTAAGACTCTTCATGACCATACCAAGACGTTGTTCACCCTTTATCCTCTCATTTCCTCTTGAAAGTACAAATGATGAATTCTAGAGGCTGAAGCCCACTCTGATAGCTGATGGACTACACGCTTGTGCATTCATGGGCTTTGAAAGTCTTTCCACCTTAATTTCTCCTGTAGGGAAGCCTGGTGTTCTGCAGGCCATGGGATCACAGAGAGTTGGACACAACTGAGCGACTGAACAACAGGAAATACTGATAGATGTGAACCATATAAACAAAAGCTCTTTGGGAATCTTCACTAATTTTTAAGAGTATAAAGGAGTCTGGCTACCAAACAGTTTGAGAACTGCTAGTTTCTATATTTATTAAATCACACATGTCTGATATCAAGCACAACTGGCATAAGAAAGACTTGGGAATAAGCGTAACTGACTTGTAATAAACACAGTTGCCTGGAGGGCATTTTGCAGAAAGGCCAAGAGCACTAAGCCTGCCCTGAGCATCGGCTAGGATGCTGCGGGATAAGGAGATGGGCACCTGTCTGCACGGAGGCAGACGAGAGGCATCCACAGTACCCGAGGTGACGGAGTGACAGCGATGCTGCTGTTATGGAACACACGCTGAGCGCCAGGCTCTGTGCTCAGCGTCTCCGTGGACCCTCACCACCACCGTGAGAGAGGTCCTCTGCTTGTACAGGTGGGGAGCTGAGGCTGAGAGGGGCTGACACTAATAAGCCCGAGACCACCGCCCCCCCAACCCCGGCTCCTAAGGAGCAGAGTTAGTCCTTGATCTCAGGTCTGCTGATCTCCAGGACCTGCCTCTTAACCAGCTGTCCTCACCTCTGAGTCCATGAAGTCTCCCTAGTTTCTAAGGAGGCAGGTGAGGTGGGCAGAGACTCAGGTGAAGTCAGGTGGGTGTCCGTACCTTCTGCACAGTCTGGGCCGGGAGGCTGACACAGGCACTGGGGACTGAGGTCAGGACCAGGTGGCCTCTTCAAGTCATTTCCTTGTAGAAGAAGTGGAACGGACATGCCCCCACCCCCTCTTCCATGCACCTCATCAGTCGTTGCCAGCCTTGTAGGGGCCTTTGGGCAGAGCCTTGATCCTGGCCTCTGCCCCCTCTTTCTGCCTCCGCTCTGTGTCCTGCACCCATCTGGAAGGGAGGAAGCTGAGCTGTGTGTGTGCTGAGCCCCTGACTTTTTAGGGGATTGAACAGGAGGGACCGGTGGCTCCAGGGGCCCTTCCATCTCATGGTCTGAAGCTTTCTCAGAGCCCAGGAATCTCGGGTTGCCCCTATCCTGCCAGTTCTGAGGTTAGTAAGGGGCCCTCTGTGTTCCCTGTGGCCAGCAACTCCTGCGGCGCTGTGGGTTCGAGTCACGGGTAAGGAATGGGGAGTGGCCGCTTCCCTCCTCGGGCTGGCCTCCCCACGGTCACCATGGAGATCATTTGTTTACTCCCACCTCCACATGAGATAATCTGGAGAAACTGCCATTTTTCTACACTTTCAACATGATTTGGAATTCAGGCAAATTCCAAAGCCATGCCAGCCTCGAGTTCCAAAGGCAGCCTGCACGGACCTTAGGCTGCCGGCCAACTTCCCCTAAGAGAGCACACACCTCACCTCTGCTCCACATGGTCTGTCTCCCTGCCTTTGCTTGAGCCATTGTGCCACCAGGAGTGCCCACCCTCCCCATTGTTCAACTGAGTCAACTTCATTCCCCCCGACCCCAAGGCCAAGTGCAAGCATTACCTCCTCCTCCATGACGGCCTCCTGGGTTCCACTCTGTCTCCCACCTCCTGACCTGCTTGAGGACTCTTCCCCTTCTTGTCTCACCTCTGTCTAGCGTGGCGCTGATTGCTTTCCATGTGACTCGGTAGTCACTCGTGTTTTCGTCTCCCGTCCAGACAGTGGATCCTGGGGACACACAGGCTTTCCTTCCTCCACCCTCAGATACCCAGCCGTGGAGCGATGTTCCTGAGAGGGAGGCCAAGAGTGCCTGGAGAGAGAACTGAACTGGGAGCTTGGTGATCTGGACGACCCTGAGCAAGTGGTTTGACTTCTCCGAACCCTGGTTTCCCCAACTTCTGAGCGGTGTGGGGGACCTGGAGGACTGCAAGGGGCCTCAGATCTGCGTTTCTCTTTATTGCCTTTTGAGAACTTGCCACATTCCCCAAGCTGCTTCCATGCCCAACGTGTTTTGCAGAGAAAGTGTCTGGAGAAGGGATTGGGGCGGGTGTGGCAACCCCCTCCCCATTCTTCAGGGATTCCAGGAAGCCAGCCCTGGGAATAGGAGGCTCCCACTGACATGCAGCCCTGTGCTGCCCCCGTGTGACCCATGTGGGCACTGCACCAGGAAAACATTTCTCACCAACCTCTCTGAGGGGCTACCCTGACAGATGCCCATCACCAACCTTGCTGGCCCGCTCGACCTCCGGCTGTCTTCCTGCTCACCTCTCACCTGGGCCAGGGAGCTCCTGGTGACCAAGGGTCATCCTAGGATGAGGACGCCCCAGGGTGGAAGGGCTAAGATCTCCGATCAGCCAACCAGGCGAGTTGTTCTCGAAGTGCCACTGTGTGGCAGAGAAGGGATTTCAGGGGCCCCCAGAGGTGCTCACACGTGCTTCTTGGTCTCCAGGCCCTTCCCAACCCCCGTCTAAGCTAAGAGGCCTGCAGGCCATGTAGGATCATGCCCGTCATGCCTTTAGAGAAAGGGAGGCTGGGAAAGGGCCAGACTGACTTCCAGCCCAGTGGTCCATTCACTCCATCTGGGGCCACCAGGACACAGAGCTGATGCACTGAGCTGAGACCTTTCTGCCCTTTGAGACTGTTGGTGGTCATACACCCGCCCCCCCACCAGCCCCTCCCCATCTCGGTCCTTCCCACATGGATGCCTCGCCTTCTCAACCCTGACGGCCCGCCCACCCTTCCTAGTACCCTGTCCTGAGCGGACCTGAAGTTGGGTCTCATGCACCCTCCCAGTCTCAGGAGAGCCTGGGGGAGCCCTGATGCCCCTAGGGGCCCCTCAGAGGTGGGAGTGTAGGTGATGAGGACCAGGCTTGCAGCTTCTGCCTGCAGACCTAGAGCTCCTTCCTCACCCATCGCTGCTCTGCCATCTCCACTTCCCACAGCATCCTTCCTGGGCTCTCCTCTCTTCTTGCAAAATGGACCTTGAGTCTCCCGGCTTCAGGGCCATCTCCAAAAGCCAGGCTTTGTGGCCTCTAGCCCCACCCAGGCAGGCTCTGCTACCCTTGTCCTTCCTAGATGTGAGGGGACAGAGCTCAGGGGTCCAGGGGGACCCCCTTTCTTTAGGGGATCGTTGGCTGACACTTGTCCTGCCTTAGTGTGGGCACACTGAGGTCTTGGACTTCCACGTGGCTCTGGGTACTCCTTCTGCTTGATCTGACCTTCCTTCCCCACCGCTTGCTCTCCCTCCTGCAATGAGGCATGTGCTGGATGGAGCAAAGCTGGGCTGGGCTGGACTTGGGTTCCAACAGGCAGGTCTGGAGACATGGCCACAAGGCAGCTCTGGGAGTGTCCAGGGTGTCAATGACAAGCCAAGCTTGGCACAACCCAGAAGTATTGCTGTGCCCACGCTGCCAGGACATTCAAAGACACACTGCCTAATGAGCAAAGAAAATGACTGCACTTAACCAGCAGCTGCTGCAAGACATGTTTGAAGGGTCCAGGTTGTCACCTTCCCTCCACTTCCTCACAGCTGTCTCCCTCAGGCTCCTCAAGCTCCTGCTCGTCTGTCTCAGTTGCTCCAGGAGGCTTCTCCCCCGCCACCTGGAGACTGCCCCTTTCGGAGCGTGTGACCTTCTCAGCACCCTCATCAGCTGAGAGGTGACCCAGTCCAGGCTGCTCGTGTTTCAGTGGCCAGAACTCGTCACGTTCCGCCTCCAGCCATGGGACAGGCAGTCTGCCAGGAGCTGGAAGGAGAATTGATGTCCAGGGTCATCTCCAGTGCCCCCAGCT
Organism: Budorcas taxicolor; assembly: GCF_023091745.1. Taxonomy (NCBI): domain Eukaryota; kingdom Metazoa; phylum Chordata; class Mammalia; order Artiodactyla; family Bovidae; genus Budorcas; species Budorcas taxicolor. The sequence goes on along the minus strand of NC_068932.1, from coordinate 42,978,480 downwards.
CCGTCAGAACCCCCACGGGTTCCAGTCTGGCCCTTCTTAGTCATGTTCCCACCTCTCAGTCACTTCCGGATTTTCGGCCTCTTTGTGCCCGCACTGCATTCTGTGAAATTCCCTCCCGTTTATGTCTCAGTTCACCAAATCTTTCTACTTCTCTACATCACCAACCCTGGTCTCGAAACTATTAACTTTTTCATTTTAAAATGACATATTTGGGTCATTTTCAATTGTAGAATTTCAATTTGGTTCATTTCAAAAAAGTCTGTAATTTTTTTTCATAAAACTTTGTTTTTTAAATATGGGTTTTGTCCCTTCTTTATGTCTTTAATCATTCTAAACATGATTTATCATTTCATTTTAACTGTTCTGTTGTTATAAGTGTTTGGAGGATTAATCATTCTGTTTTTATTATTTTTTTAATCTGCTGGCGTTCCCTTGTGAATTGTTTCCATGTGTAGTCTGTTATTTTAAAAAATCATTATGAGTTTTTCTTGGGGTACGTTACCATTTTTTTCCCTAGGAAATTCCCATGAGCCCTGGGATTGGAGATATTTGCAGAAAGGGCTTTTATTTTTGCTTTGGTCTGGACCCAAAGGGTCACTTCTCTGGAAACAAAGTTTGCAATAACTTTTGGACTTGGGATGCCCTTGCTTTATAGGAGGTATAAATTAAAGTTGTCTATGTGATTGGGAAGGGTTTCTTTTTGTTGTCCTTGTTTGTTTATTTGCTGTTTGTTTTCTGTTTATTGTAAAAAAAAATTTTTTTTTCTGGAAATAATCCGACACAATTTATCTTGCTTCCTAGGCTAGGAATTAGGGGACATTTGTTTAGATATTTTTAAATAGCACCCAAGCAGTTTGATGTCCTTTGCAGCAGAAAATATGACGCAGAGCTTGGGCGGCCAAGCTGGTTGCCCATCCGCAGAGAACGGGCCGCAGGAGCCTGGGGAGCGACAGCGAGGAGGGTGCCGGCGGCCGCGCGTCCTCCAGGGGGCGCTCCTGCAGCGAGCCCAGGCCCCTGGGCGCTGTTCTCCCTGGTTACGGGTTTGCAGTGACTATGGGACGCTGAAATTTAGAACGAACGGAAAAATCCTTACCACCCCTCGCTCCCCAAATACATCCACGTGCATTTGCATCGATTCGGCTGTGTTTTTCAGCATTTGCAGTGTTTTCCTGACTATCTGAGAGATTTGCTGCGCTGGCTGGGGAACCAGGAGGGGACACACGTCCCACGAGCCCGGCTTGTGTCCTCTGCTGTGACCCTGCTCAGTGGTTCCACGGCTTAAAGAAGCGTCAGTGTCACTCTTCATCAGACTCATGGCCAATACTTCGTATATTGCCTTGTGTTTAAAAAACGCTCACAGTCAGGCAGAGCTGGATTTTCAGGCTTTCCAGTCTCCCAGTCTAAAACCCTCGGGCAAGGACTGAGAAAGGGAAGAGGAGGAGGAAAAAAAGGTGAAATCTTGTGAGTACGTGTGTGTGAGTGAGTGTATGTGAGTGTGTATGTGTGTGAGAGTGTGAGTGTGTGAGAGTGTGTGTGAGTGCATGAGTGTAAATGAGTGCATGAGTGAGTGTGTATGAGTGCATACGTGAGTGCATGTGTGTGTCTGTGAGTGTGTGTGAGTATATGTGAGTGTGTATGTGTGTGAGAGTGTGTGAGTGCATGTGTGAGTGTGTGAGTGTGTGAGTGTATATGAGTGCATAAGTGAGTGTGTATGAGTGCGTGTGTGAGTGTGCGCATGTGTGTGACTGCATGCATCTGTGTGTGTGTAAATGGGTGCATGAGTGAGTGTGTATGTGTGTGTGAGTGCGTGTGTGTGTGTGTGAGTGTGTATGTGAGTGAGTGCATGCTTGTAGGAATGTGTGTGTGTGTGTGTGTATTTGGTGTTATCTTCTATCCCCAAGGCTCCCGGGCAGAGCCTCCAGCCTGCAGGAAGGAGGTTCCTTTCTGTTGGGGTCCCCAAGAGCAGCAGTGACTACTTGGATCCCTGGGCCCCGCAGTGGGACCTGCGTTCACCTCTGGGACACTCTGGCTGAGGAGCAGCCCCTAGGGGAACAGGGCAGGGAGAGGCCCGCAGGCTGCGTTCAGCCACTGCAGGCCCACCAGGGTTGGGGACGTGGCGAGACCAGTGTCTACCTTAGAGGAGGGGATGCTGTTCTTGGGACGGGACACCACTGTGTAAGCAACTGTGGTCATGTCTAGGGCTGCTGGGCGCTATGGAAGCTGGGGGACGGGTGGCTCGGGGGAAGAGAGCTGGAGTAGGGGTGTTACTTGGACATTTGTGTTGATGAAGGAGGTGCGGGGGGCCAGACTGCGGGGGAGAGAGGACAGGATGGCACCTGGGCTGACTTTTAACCTCAGTTCACGTGTCCAGCACAGACTTCTCTGCAGAGCCCATCTGCTTCCTGACCGTCACCACTACCCAGCATCACAAACCGGCCTCAGGGGCCGACACCCCCATCCTCCCCACAGCCAGGGCCCCAGGCCAGGAGCTGTCCTCAGCTCTCTCCCACCCCATGCTCCTCTGGCCTGGGACCCCTCCTGCCCATCCCTTAACTAAGGCCAGACTTAGTTAAGACCCCTTCTCATCATCTCCACGCTGCCTCCCAGTGGCTGGGCAGTGGTCTGCCTGCCCTCAGCACCCACGCTGGCTCTCTTTACAATCAATCAGCCAGAAGGAGACTTGCAGGTATGAGTTGGGGGCTGTCACTCTGCCGGAACCCTGTCAAGACATCCCCTCACCCAGACAATCACTGAGTCCTTCCTGTGGTCCTCCAGGCCCTGCATGACCTGCTCTCATCCTCTGCGACCTCAGTTCCTGCCATATCCCCTCCCTCCTTCATCCAGGCCCATGGAGCCCCTGGCCTGTCCTCAGTGCCCAGGGTCTCTGCACCATTGATCACCCTGCCTGGCACTCACCGGTCACCTGGCAACAAGGCCACCTGAAGACTGTCATTCCAGGTCCCTCTGCCTCTCTGTGTCACAGCACTTTTCATCTTCTGTGTGATCATCTTTCACTGATGAACTTGGCTTACTGTTTTCCCGTTTCCCTTCCCTGGTGGCTCAGACAGTAAAGAATCTGCCTGCAATGCAGGAGGCCCGGGTTTGATCCCTGCGTCAGGAAAATCCCCTGAAGAAGGAAATGGCAACCCACTCCAGTATTCTTGCCAAGATAATTGCATGGACAGACGAGCCTGGCAGATAGCAGTCCATGGCGTCTCAAAGAATTGGACAAGACTGAGCAAATAACACTTTTGCTAACTAGCACTATGGAGGGAGGAGTTTTGACTGTAACTGCCTGATACTTCCTGTCCCAAGCTCCCAGGTCAGTGCCCAGCACAGGCTGGGGCACCGCAGATGCTGAGGATGTTGGATGGACAGGGAGGCTGGCTGGTCTCTAAAGGAACTGGAATTTTTTTCTGGTCACCAGAATAGATGATGGATTAATTTAAGCTAAGATGCGACGTGAGCTGGGAGGGAGCAGGGACCACAGAGGAAGCGTCTCCAGAGCTGAGACACAGCTCCTCCCTGACCTAAGCTCGAGGCGATGGGTTTCTGTTTGCTGTTTTTAGGTAAATAGGGACTTGACTGTCCAAGTAAGTCCAGGTTTAGAAAACTAATAACCAGGGTGCTGGCCGAGGGAACGCCAAGCTAGACTTTCTTCCACAGCTACTCAGATAGTAGCAGCTGATTGGAAACCAGTCTGAGAGGCTGAGATTTCACTGGTGATTAAGTCTGGGTGGTGAATAAGATGTAAATGAGAGGCACTTCTGATCCTCTGTAACTGTCCTGTGAGATCAGAGAAGGTTTGTAGATCTTGGGGAAGATGGAGCCAGACTTAAACAATGATATTACCAGAGGGGGAAAAACATCTCTCCACTAGCAATGCACTGTTTCCTTAACAGACTGTCACCCCTGTTGGCTAAGCCCTGAGTCAAGAGTCTGGGCTCTTAGGTCTCGAGTGCCAATGGCCTTGGAACCTGACCACGTCTTGCATCACAAAGTCTCTTACTAAGAATCTGCCAGCAGGGGGTCAGGTGGCTCTAACTTCGAAAACAGAGCAATACTCTTCTTTCCATGGAAGCTTGAATGGACCCCGACACCTTGGTGGTGGGGGTGACCTGGAGCTCAGATCTCTATCCCCTGCTCCTCAACCCTCCCCTCCCTACCCCGAGCTGTGACAGTCACACATTTTATACAACTCAAGCAATGGTTTCATTGACAAGTGCAATCAACTAAAAGTTCCAGCCCAAATAAGTGGTTAGAAAGATGATGGGCGTGTGAGACGCGCTGTACCGTGCTTTTGTGCACAAAAGCATCGTCATTCAGTTTCTGAACAAGGGCCGAGGCGGGGGCTCTGAGAGGCCACCCGAGGATGCAAACTGCTTGCTGGTCCCCCGACAGGCCCAGCAGAGGGCAGGCTGCAACTGGGGATGTGCTGGAGCCGCTGGGAGTGAGTGGCTGCGGCTTGCTTCCCCGCTTCTGGGCAAAGTCCATGGATGCAGGAATCTGACTCCCTCCAAAGGCCCGCTCCCAGCCCGCTGGCCCCTGCCTGGACCCAGCTTGCTCCTCATCAAGGAGATAGTCTCTGAGGGTTCTCAGCCAAGTTCCCCTCCCGTGTTTTACAGTGCACGAGTCCACCCACTGGTCCGGGCTGGCCTGGCCCTTGGGGGCTGGGGTACTGGGCTGGGGGCTGGTGAGAGGGCTGTCCCCCTCCTCCCTGCTGTCCTTCTAGGCCAGCTCACCTAGTCACCACTGTGTCTGCGGCTCTTAGCCAGCTCCAGGCACTGAGCCCACTTGGCAGCCCTGAGCCAGCCCCGTTGCCCACCTCAGCTCCAGCCCCGGGCTAGATAGACAGCCAGGCACAAAGGGCAGAGGCTGGGCTCAACCCCTGGCTCCACCAGTAGCCGAGGGACCTCAGCTCCCTACACCTTGATTTTCTCATCTGTAAAGTGGGACTAAACCAGTTAATATTTGAGAAACGTTCAGGAGAATACCTGTTATGTCATGTATGAAAGATGGACAGATAGTGTCAACCGAAAAGAAAACACAGCCTGAAAGTTGGGAATTATGTTTTATTTGGCGGGACAAAACTGGGGCTTAATGGACGCAGCTTCTCAGACTGCTCAGATGGACTGCTTCAAAGAGGCGAGGGAAGAGCCGGGTTATACAGGGGCTTTTGCATGAGAGACCGAGTAGTCGGAACATCAAAAGATTACTGTTAATTAAGAGGAAACCAGACATCTCAAGCCAATGAATTTAACACTTTTCTGTGTATGTGAAGATGCGAGAGTCTGGGCTCGTTGACATCATTCCTTCCATATGCACTTTGGCCATCTGGGGCCACTGGCCGGTGCTTTCTCATTGTGAGTCCTCTCAGGGCTCTTTGTTGGCGAGGGGTGGCTTACAGTGGCTTGATGGTGGCAGTAGCCTTTTCTTACTGATGAGGGAGGCCACACTTTTCATTTGCAATAGATATAAAATTTTCTTAAGCTGTAGAACACTGCTTTCCCCCTTGTCACCAGGAGCCAGGGCTGACCCAGAACCCCGCTTTGCCTGGCTTTGCCAGCCCACGGCCAGAGCAGGTGACCCATGGCCCCTCCTGGATCTCTGGGCTTCTCAGTCTGGGGCAGCTGATGTATTTCCTTCAAGGAGATTTTAAACCACAATGCTCTTGTCCTGATATGCTGTGGAAGGAAAGGGGATGGAGTTTTCCTCTTATTGCTTTTCAGCTCTCAGAGGTTGAGTTTCCCTCCCAGATGCTGGAGAAGTGAGGAGACCCTGAAACTATATACAGGTCTGGATCATTCCAGAAGGCCCCAGAGGTTTGCAAAGTTGCTTAGTGCTACCGGGAGCTGCCAGGCTTCCCCTCTGACCTCCCTGACATCCCGGGCACCCGCAGAGGTGGGCAGGGCATGGATGAGACAGAGGAGGCTGTGATGTGGGCATCACCGCCCTCCATTTGGGTCACAGCACAGGAAACTGGACCCTGCATGAGGCCCCTTTAATCACCTGGGCTGGTATTTATTCCTGAGACCTGACCCACCCCACCTTGTCCTGGGCAGGCCGGTCTTTCCAACAAAGTTCCCTGGAAGCAGCTCCTGTTCCCTCTCTGCTTAAACAACAAGGACTGGCCTCTGCTCTGTCTGACCACGTTTCAACAGGCTTTTTATTGTGGAATAATTCCAGGATGTGTGCACCGTGTGAGTTTCAGGACCAAACCTTTCTGGTTTCATCATCTTCATTCCGTTTGGTTTCCTCTGACTCATATAATCAGGTGAAATATTAATTACAAGGAGAAGGCTAGACGCAGAGAGGTGGACATGATTTGGCCTGGCTGTTCCATTTAACAAGGAGGAAACCCGCCTGGGGTAGGGGTGGGGAGGGACTTGGTTCATCCGGGGCCTCCTGGTCCCCATCTTGGTCCCTGGGTCTTCCTTCTCTTTCTTGGCTGACTTGGTCAGGTCTGTGATACTGGTTTCCCAGCAAGTGGCAAAGCACCAGGATGACCTATGCCTGCAGGAAGCGTCTGGTTAATCTGGAAGCCTTGCGGGGGGAGCTGGACCGTCTTGAAAAGGAAGTCTGGGGTGGAGAGAGGCCACTGTTTGAAATGGCTGTGGGACGAGGGGGAGGCACAGATTCCCACATTCCCTGCTTGAGTTATTCATTGCAGGGACACGCTGGGCTCATGGGCGACGTGGATGAGGTCCTCATGTCATGGGTGACAAGCGGGTGTTAAAGTGGCAGCTCTGCCCTCAGATCCCATAAGGGAACCCACGCTGGTGGCTGGGGCATGTGATTGGGAGGCCGGCAGGTAGGCAGGGCCAATCACAGCGTTCACAGCATGCACGGGGCAGGGGGTGGTGGTCCTTCAGAAGAGGGGGTCATGTTGCAACTTGTTTCATGGTGTTGCAAGGATAGGATCGCTGAGCTTTCTTCCCAGTTGTAGCACAGCATCCGCCCACAGGTCCAGCACGTTTGGGTGGTTAGAGTGAGAAATTAAAGAATCATGTCACTGATGTAAAAGTAACTAAACCAGGAGGCCATGGACTGAGTGGCTCGATGCCTGGTAGCCCAGCTAAGCTGGCTGAAACCTCAGCCAGGTCAATGCACTGGAATCCGGGAAGATACACACATAGGAACAAGCAGCCAACTAATTGTCCCCAGCAGGGCAACGGCCTCGACCCTGTTGTTTCCCTGTTTTGTGTCCACATCTTTTGTATGAAAACCTTTCCTCTTATTCCTGTTGGTGGCCAGCTCCTAACCATCTTTGATTTTAATCACTGTATGCTCAAATGGGGGCTTCTCAGCAGTGAAGAATCTGCCTGCAGTGCAGGAGTTTCAGGAGACATGGGTTGGATGCCTGGGTTGGGACGATCCCCTGGAGGAGGCCATGGCTACCTACCCCAGTGTTCTTGCCTGGAGAATCCCATGGACAGAGGAGCCTGGTGGGCTACAGTCCATGGGGTCACAAAGAGTTGGACACGACTTAGCAACTAAAAGAACAATAGCAACAATGCTCAAATAATCTCTTGAAATTTCTACAGTGCCTCCATTTATCTCTTACCACTGAGCACCTTTCATAGGTAGACGTCATCAGCCTCATCTACTCCCTGTGGGCACAACAGGACTCCCTGGGGAGACGAGGAGGGTCTGCCCAGGCTCAGAGCCCTAGAGGTTCTCAGCCCTGGACACACACTTCCAGGAAATTCTGCTGGTGCCCTGGAGTAGCCGCAGGTAAAGCTCCGTGGGTGCTTCCCACACTAGGGTCCGTCGGGGCAGGAGGGTCTGTGGTTAAATGCCAGCATAGTGAAGGCTGGGAGATTGGCTGGCTGGCCCCTTCCTTTTGAAATCTGAGGATCAGGCAATGTTTCGTTATGGAGTTTTGCACGACTGGCCAGGGAGTGGACTCAAAGTATCTGAGGCTGGAAGGTTTCAGGTTAGGGGCAGGCTAGGAGCCATTTCTAAAATGCAGGGAGAATAGACCCAGAATTGGACTGAGGTTTCGTGTGGCGAGGACTTGAGGACTTGAGTGCCAGGCGGGAGCATGCTTGCTGGCCCAATTGCTCGGTCATGTCTGACTCTTTGTGACCCCATGGGCTGTAGCCTGGACCTCTGTCCATGGAATTTTTCAGGCAAGGATATTGGAGTGGGTTGCCATTTCCGTCTCCTGGGGATCTTCCCAACCCAGGGATCAACCCCCTCATCTCCTGGGTCTCCTGCATTGGCAGGCGAATTCTTTATCACTGAGCCACTTGGGAAGAAGGCAGATACTAATCTTGGAGGCACAGAGCATGGACACCCAACAGAGACCCAAGAACCTCACCACGTGCACTGTGCGTTCTTCCATTTGATCAAACCAAGCCATGGTCAGCCAGCATCCCTGAGCAGTGGGGCTGGCCTCCCTTAAATAACCATGGCCCGAGCAGTGTGTGTGTGTGAAGGGTTTTAGGGGTGGTGTCTCGGAGGCAGGGTTTGGAGCACATGGCTTATTCCAGATGTAGAAAGCAGGTGTGTGGGAGGATGTCCAGGGCACTGAGAGAGGGCGTGGGCTGGTTCATCTCAGGGCCTCTTTTGAAGGAGGAAGTGTTCTTCGTCTAAGCCCCGCTGTCTCCAAATATGTGACCTCGGGGAAGTGTTCTCTTTTGAGAGTTTGGTTTCTCATCTGTGTTGTTAACCAACGTCACTACAGAATCTCTCCCAGGGCTAGGGTTTGGGGTGAGAGGGGGCTGCCGAGCATCTTGGGGGCCAGGCAGTGGGTGGATGACATCAGAGGAGCCCTAGGGTCCCAGCTGGTCCTTATTCTTCCAGGGCTGCAGAGTGGAGGTGAGGTGAGCTCCAGGCTCCCATCCTCTGTCCAGGGGAGGTGCCCAGTCTGTCTGCACAGGGTTCTTGTAAGCTTTCCTTTGGATAAGGATTTTGCACTTCCCTCTATCCTTTGGAAACACTTGGAGCTCAGAAGGCTCTCCTGACTCTAACATTTGATGATTCTGCAACAAGCCTTTGTTCTAGGACAACAGATCTTCCCTGCTTTCTTTGCAACCCAGAGTTTCCTGGACGAGACTCTCAGTGCTGAGACTCGGGGTATCCCTGGCAAGTAAGACGAGCTGGCCATCCTATCACGTTCCCACGGTGCTGCTTATCTTTCGAGCCACGCTTGCTTTGGAAAGCCTCTTTGATGCCTGCATGCCAAGAAAAATGGGATTGGGAATCCAATCCAGTAGTAACACTGGATGAGAGGGAAGGGAGGCCCATCCCATCTCTGTCCGGAAAAAAGCAGCATTTACTTTAATTTGCAGATCACAGAGCAGAAGCCAGCAGGGGCCTTAGGCTGGTGTGACTGATGGGAGCCCAGGGGAAGGGGAAACTTTAAAAGGGAGAAGAATTTCACACTGAATCTCTTAATGTGTTTTTACAAAGAGGCTCATAAAATCTTCAAACATAGACCTGGGATCGTCATATTTATAGACACGGCATCAGCAGCAATGGCAGTGCTGGAGTGTGAACAGAGCCTCTGCAGAAACACAGCAGGGAGCGACGTGGATTAAAGTGACAGAACCACCTCCAAGCAGGGGAGGCGGGTCAACCAGAGCGTCTGTGTCTGGCCCCCTACTGTATGGAGGAGGCTGAGTGACAACCTAGTCTGAGGTTCAAGATCACTGACTCTTGTTTAAGAGCTCGGTCATGACCGTCTCTGCCAAGATCACCTGGGGAGGGGAAGGCAGCCTAGACCTGAGGAAGGTCCTGCTCCCTGAGCATTTAATCTTCTAGAGGAAGATGAGTGACGTCGACATTTGCTCTAGGCCAGCAGACACTCTTGTGATGGATGTGAGCTGGGATGAAGAGGGAGGTGAGGCTGGCTGTGTGGAGGCAGGTCCCTGAGGCTCCCTGCGGGGAGGACCTGAGCAGGGCCCCCAAACATCCAGGAAGTTGCAAAGGGAGGGCATTGCAAGCAGGGGACAAGAAGAGCTTTCCGACCAGACTCATCTGGGAGAGATGAACTTGGAGAAGAAGGCGCCGGAGAGGTGCCTGCCCGCATCAGGGAGTGACCTAAGCCCACCGAGGCCGAACATTCAAATGGAATTGGAACAAGTCAAGTCCAAGGGCAGACCTTTCAGATCTAGTTCTCCTCCACTCTTTCTATGTGTTCCCACCACTGCCTGAGGAATCTGGGCCTTGGCATGACTCTGTTAACACAGTGGCTTTTTAATTTTTTTCTGTTACGTGCATTAAAGAAGTGATTTCCAAACACTGAACTATGTGGAAAAAATGAAGAACCAAGTGTTCCCTGCTCTAAGGCGAAATGTGAAAAATAAAGAAAACAGAATGAGTTTTTCATAAAGGTAGGTTGATTCAGCTTAAAGGGATACCCTCCACACTGAGAGTATGCTGTTCCACTTTTTGCCGTTTGGCTGACATCCTTTGTTCTTCAATGAGATCGTGGTGATGGGTGAAGGGCTGTTTGGTTGCTGTTGCTCTGTTTTGTTTTTTGTTTGTTTTAAGCTATCAACCCAATGTCAGTCCCCAATTTAAATGAAAAGTACTGGTTGTGGAAATCCTAAAGGCTGGGAATGATTTATTAAACTGCCAACTGTCTCCCTGGCTGGAGTATATGTTGATACAACATGGGATTTTGATGTACAGCCTGTAGGCATCAAGGAAACAGCAGGGTCTGGATATGGGAGACCAGGATTAAGTAGCTGCGCTGGAGAACATGGGATGTTCAAGTAGAAGGTGGGTCCCTAAAAGGTGAACCCCACAGCTCCCCTCCTGCCTCCTTGGTCCTGCCCCCTGGAAGATGTGTGTTATTACGGTGGTGGCAGATGTGATGCATTGTGAGGGGTTTAGAGGTACTGTAAGATGGTTGTTCCTTAGGCCATTCGTTGGATTGGCTGGGAAATCAGGTCGGGACACGCTCCACGTGAGCCCAGCTTCTGTCCTCTGCTGTGTCCCTGCTTTAAGACACGTCAGTGTCACTCCTTATCACCCATCTGACTCATGATCAATACATAACATACTGCCTTGTTATTGTTCAGTCGCTCAGTCATGTCCTCCTCTGTCAGCCCATGAACTGCAGCATGCCAGGCTTCCCTGTCCTTCACTATTTCCCAGAGTTTGCTCAAACTCATGTCCATTGAGTCGGTGATGCCATCCAATCATTTCATCCTCTGTCATCCCCTTCTCCCCCTGCCTTCAATCTTCTCCGGCATCAGAGTCTTTTCCAATGAGTTCACTCTTTGCATGAAGTAGCCAAAGTATTGGAGCTTCAGCTTCAGCATCAGTCCTTCCAATGAAAATTCAGGACTTTAGGATTGGCTGGTTGGATCTCCTTGAAGTCTAAGGGACTCTCAAGAGTCTTCTCCAACACCACAGTTCAAAAGCATCAGTTCTTCAGAGCTCAGCTTTCTTTATGGCCCAGCTCTCACATCTGGACATGACTACTGGGAAAACCATAGCTTTGACTAGACGGACCTTTGTTGGCAAAGTAATGTCTCTGCTTTTTAATATGCTGTCTAGGTTTGTCATAGCTTTGATAAACTGTGAGATTGGGGACCAACAAAATCTTTGTGAAAGTTGGTTTATTCAAGCTGGGGATAGGGAAGAGTTTTCTCTCCGTTGTCCCAGACACAAGGGAGGTCAGTGTCCTGGGAGGCTGAGAGCTGGCCTGCTCTGAGTCTTCTGTGTTATCCCTCCCTGGCCTTCCTTTGGCCATGTCAATTCCCAGAGGGTCAAAGAGTCCAAAAACCAAGTTGACATGTCCATCTGGAGCCTGTGCCCTCTTCCCTCTGGGTGAGGCTCTATTTCTCAGAACCCTGGAATTCTCTGTCTAAATAGCTCACTTCCAGGCCCACAACATGGCTAAGGAAGGCTTTCTGCAGGATGAGGGAAGTGCTTAGAAGATGAAGAACTTGGTGGTGATCATGTGATGAGAGGTGGTCCAGGGTAAGCCAGGGAGTAAGAGAGAAATGAGAGTCTGGGACAGTTGTGACCACATTGAACATCCCAAGGAGGGCTCTCAGGGATTAAAAACATGGTGGAATGCCTATGGCTGATTCATGTTGAGTTTTGACAGAAAACAACAAAACTCTGTAAAGCAATTATCCATCAGTACAAAAAATAGATTTAAAAAATGGGAAAAATACATGTACACAATCCATAGAAGAGTCCAAAGAAATTAGAACAATGGAGGAAGAAAGGAAAATGGGGAAACAAAGGAAAAAAGAAAAGGAAATTAGCAGGTCAAATGAGAAAGTCTAATCCCTACAGAAGAAAACCAGAAAGAGAAAAGCAAAGAAAGTGTAGAGAAGAAAAGTATCACAGAAATAATTCCCAGATTTAGCTGTTAGTATGATGCCTTCTTTTGGGTGAGAGAAAGCGTGTTGACAGCAGCCAAAGCAGAGCTCTGAACCCGCCCCCATCCCGCTCCCTCTGATGATTCCCTCCAGCCCAGTGTGCGCCTCCTCTGATGTCCTGAGGCAAGATGGGCAGGCCCAGGAGATGGCGAAGGAACAGGAAGCCACACCTTCTTGCCATTTTTCGGTCCTTGACCACCTTCCCAACTCAAGGAAGTGCTGCAGGTGGGCGGAGTGGACAGCCACACTTCTCGGGCGTGAGTCATGGGTAGAGTCACGGCTCCAGGAAAAGGCTGGGCTTGATTAGATGCTTTTATGCCTTTTTTCCCACTCACATCTATTTTTTCAGGAGATAACCGAGCCCATCAAGCTGAGCGACAATCAGAAAGGAATCCACATGAAAACTTATGCACAGATAAGCAAGAATGCAAACAAGCAGGAAAAGGATATGAGAAAAAGTTGGGTGAATAATATGCTTCTAAAGAGGGGTTTTTCTTCTCTTCCTTGGAAGGAAAGCCATGATAAAGCTAGACAGAACATTAAAAAACAGACATCGCTTTGCCAACAAACGTCCATATAGTCCACTATGGATTTTCCAGTAGTCCTGTTGGGATGTGAAAGTTGGACCATAAAGAAAACTGAGCACTGAAGACTTGATGCCTTTAAACTGTAATTGTGGCGCTGGAGAAGACTCTTGAGAGTCCCTTGTACTATAAGGAGATCCAACCAGTCAATCTTAATGGAAATCAATCCTGGATTAGGGTTAGGGTTCTAACCCTAACCCTAACCCTAATTGAAAGGACTGATACTGAAGGTGAAACTCCAATACTTTGGCCTCCTGATGCAAAGAGCTGACTCATTTGAAAAGACCCTGATCCTGGGAAAGGTTTAGGGCAGAAGGAGAAGGGGATGACAGAGGATGAGATGGTTGAATGGCATCACCAACTCACTGGACATGAGTTTGAGCAAACTGCAGGAGACAGTGAAGGACGGGGAAGCCTTCAGTTCATAGGGTCTGCAGTTCATAGGGTCGCAAAGAGTCAGACACAACTTAGGGATTGAACAACAAAAGGCGGTTGTTCAAAAGAGGATGGGGAGAGATCAAATGAATCCCACACAATCCAAAGCAACTACAGATACAATGGGCTGAAAAACTGAGCTCCAAAGACATCTGTGTGCATTTCAAGGAAGAGATTCTATAATGACAGAAAGAGATGAGAGGCAAGTTGATGAAGCTTAGGAAACAAGTGGGGAAAAAAAAAACACACACACACACTACAGAGAAGGAAACTGCATTCAGAGCAACAAAAACTTGAAAATACACGTTTGACAAAATCATGCAAAAGAAACCTGTGCAAAGATGCAAAGATTATAGTGGCAGTGATTTACAGGGAAGGGAAAGGACTGTGGTGCTTCCAAAGAAGAGAACAAAATGAAAGGAAAATGAGGCATAAAGTCACCAGAAGAAGGACGTGAATCTTCTATTCAACAGTCATCACATTCCAGTAAAAAATGTACAGAGTGATCATAACCTTGTTTAGCTACTCAACACCATGACAAAGGCAGAATCCTATAAACAAAAAAGCCGAATGAGACAAAACAATAGAAAAATCCCCCCGCAGTATCCAGTGCCTGAGAATGGTGGCCTGGATCTAGGGTTTGGCAAGGAAAGGAAATGTGACCCAGGGCCCCCTGGGTTGTAAAGACAAAAGACATTTTAAAGCATGAGCACAGTGTTCCTAAAAGCCTTTTTTTCTTTTTTTTTGAAAGAACCCTGAGGAATCACCTGGTGGCTCATAGGTAAACAATGTGCCTGCAATGCAGATGTGGGTTTGATTCCTGGGTCAAAAAGATCTCCTGGACTAGGAAATGTAACCAACTCCAGGTTTCTTGCCTGAAAGTGTTAGTTACACAGTTGTGTCTGACTTTTTGCAAGCCCATGGTCTGTAGCCTGCCTGGGTCCTCTGTTCATGAATTCTCCAAGCAAGAATACTGGGGGGGATTTCCATGGACAGAGGAGCCTGGTGGGTTACAGTCTATGGGGTTGCAAAGAGTTGGACACAACTGAAGTGACTAAATGGCAACAACGACGGAGGAGTCAAGCTCCAGATTTCAGAAACAAGGCGCCATCCTCAAAAGATTGGTGGCGAGCATAGGATTCATTCTACTCTGGAGTTAAGACTCAGCAATTCTTTTAAAACAATGAAGATGTTAGAGACCTGATTTGTGTAAACAATGATGCAGGGAACCATACTATCATATCAAAATATAATAACCTCAAGCTCTTATCCATTTATACTCCTTCCTCCCTTAACGTCCTCCCTTACCTTCTTTTGTATATTGCTTAGATTTTGAAAAAATGATCATGTTTTATTTTAAGAGCAATAACAAAAAAAGTCATTATTCCTAAAACATTTCAGGTTTTCTCTTTTCCATCTGGTTTGCTTCATTCAAGGAAAAAGAAGAAAGAATTTCCATGCCTTTGGAAGGCTCCAGGCCTAATTCAACATCCCCAGGGCAAGGGAGGAGCTGAGGGCTGCAGATCAGAGCCTGTGAAGGGTGGATGGGGGTCTCCCTGCTTCCTGCTGGCCGGGGCTCAGGGGTCTGGGCTGGGCTGGGAGGCTCTGTGAGCACCTGGTCTGAGAAAGAGTCGATGGCTGGGGGACCAGTTCCTGAGCTAGGATGGGGCCTGTTTTGTTGGGCAGGACCCAGGGAGGTGGGCAAGGAGAGGGCCATCTGCAGGCCTTCTGGGGGGACTTTGGGCACCCCCCCCCCTGCTCCTCCCTAATTTCTGTATCAGCCTCTCTGGAGCAGGTGTGTGGCTTGGGCCTCAGACTTGCCCTGAGCAGCCATCCTGCCTGCTGGCCCCCTTTCCTTCCATTCCACCTGTGCCCCACTCCGCCTGCAAACTGGAGCTTATGCAGAGAGCAGCTGGGGGTGTGTGGGAGGGAAGGGGAGCAGAGACGGAGAGCCTTTCCCTCCTTCTTTCCTTCATTCCTGCGCTGAGCAGCCTCGTGTACAGCCCTGTGCATTCTCTGGGGACTGAGATGGCTCTGACACTCTCAGGCCTCATGGCACCCCTGCCTGGCATGAGGAGACCCCCAGGGAAGCCCTCCCGTGGGACTCAAGGCCCCGAGGGAGTTGGCGGGTGGTGGTGGCGGTGGTGGTGGTCTGCCGGGCACGGTCCTAAAAGTGAGCAAGACGGTGGCTCCAAGCTGGAAAGAGGGTGGCTTCCCTGGAGGACGGTTTCTCTGCTGGATCCCAGAGGGTGACAGTGGAGTGGGTCAAATTGGGTTTCTTCCTGGCTCTTCCCTGGCAGAAGTGCCCCTAGGGCCACTTCCAGCTTCGCATGTCTCCCCACCTCCAGGCCATGCTGATTGGTCCAGTGCTGAGAGCACCTGACCTGCTTGGCCCAATCAGACTGAAATGGCCCCAGACTCTGGTTCAGATTCCAGCCCCCTGACGGATTGGTTGGTGAGCTTGGGTAGTGAGTACCTGCTCTGTGCCTCAGTTTCCCAGTATGAACATTGGCTTTCAGGAGGATTAGGTAAGATAAAGCATGTGACACCACACTTGGCGCCTGGTAAATAATGGCACAGGTGCATTTGGAGAATTGGAAGTGTCCTGGGTCCCTAAGGGCACATCTGGCTCTGGTTCTGATTCTTCCAGAAGCTCAACTTGTCTCTAGTTCCTGAAGTTCATAATCCAACCTGTTTTTATGATCTGTTCCTCTCTTTGGCGATGGTAATGGTGGAGTTCTGTCACCTGCAGTGATGTCCCAGATCGGAGGATGGGGGTGCGCAGAGGGTGTGGGCTGTGGGATGTCTTTTAGGGTTCGATGGGCAGGAGCAAAGCTGAGCAAGTTTGGCCTCACGCCAAGTACTCTGAGCGCAGAGTACTGCAAAAGGCAGCGGCATCAGGACCGGATTCTGAGTGTCGGGCTTGACACGCGGTAAATGCTCAGTAAGAACTGGCTTCCACCCCTCTGCAGTCTGCGTTCTAGTGAGCCTCCACACCCCCAGATCAATCTCAAAGAGAGATGATCTCCAGGGCCATTTCCAGCCAAGAAACTGAGTTCTCTGGGGCAAGTGATATATTTAGTGTACGTGCTGTGCTAAATTGGTTCAGTAGAGTCCGACTCCGCAGCCTCGTGGACTGCAGCCTGCCAGGCTCCTCTGTCCACGGGATTCTCTAGGCAAGAATACTGGAATGGGTTGCCATTTCCTTCTCCAATATTTAGTGTATACAATTTATAAAGATATAACAATATATGAGATGCTTATCTAGACATTCCTGCACAAGCATCATTCAGTTTGACCCTCATATTCTTATACCCATTTTATAGATGAGAAAACTGAAGCTCGAGAAGTGAAGTCACTTGCCCAGTAGTAAGTAGTAGAGACATTTGTACCTGGGCTTTCTAACTCCACATCCCTTGGATTTAATCAATATATTCATTTGCTCGTTTGTGACTTGTTTAAATAACAACTATTTGTTCCTTCCAACTGGTGAATAACAAGGTATCAAAGGGGAAGAACTGCTTCCCAGGTGGCTCAGTGGTGAAGAATCTGCTTGTTCGATCCCTTGATCGGGAAGATCCCCTGGAGAAGGACATGGCAACCCACTCCAGTATTCTTGCCTGGAGAATCCCATGGACAGAGAGGCCTAGTGGGCTGCAGTCTACGGTGCTGCAAAGAGTCAGGCAGGACGGAGCACAGCGCGGCACAGCCAAGCAAAGGGGAAGAACTAGTCAATTCATGCAGAAAGGAGAGCCAGCAGGGAGGAAAGGAGCTCGTAATGAAGGGCTGTGTCAGTGGAGAGCTCTGCCAGGGCCATTTCCCCTTAATTGAGAGCGTGTTTGGAAAATACTCCCCTCTCTGCATAAAGAAAAGCTGGAGAAACTGGCTTATTTTAAGGGACCATGAGCTAATGCATATGCATGCGAACCCTGCTTGTACAAGCTTGTGTTATGTCTGCCTTTTCATTTGTTTTCTCTGGATGTGTCTGCATTTAATATACATAACAAAATGCCTCCATTGTAATCTGTTTCTCATTTAAAGAAAAAAAAGAAAAAAAAAATAAGTTGGAAACCCAGTATAGAACCAAAAGCTTTTAACCCAGCAATTCCATTAAAAAAACATTAAATCAAATTATTAAATAAGGCAGCTGGTCCCTTAAAGAAGAGGGTGTTATGACGGTCTTGGCCAGCTCGCTCTATGCTCTATGTGCCGCCTTCCCCATACTTCCCCCCTCCCCCGGTTGTTATTTCTTGTCGCACAGAGCCTTCTTGGCCTGAGCTCTCAAGTGGGTATTTGCTGTGTGGATACAGAAGAAACAAGCTTTCTCCTTAGAGAGACGCCAACGATCTGACCTTTTGTGCCAAAGACCCATCTGGAGAACCGTAATCATTCCAGAAGAATTGCTCTCGGGTGATCTCTATGACAGCTTTTTAATCCCCGTGATTATGAGGTTTGATTATCTCTCATAGGTGAACAAGCATGCCGTCTCTGAGCTGTTCATTGCCAGTGTGGGAGCCAGTGCCCCGTGGTCTGAGGAGAGGATAGTGTGGCTCCAGCTGAGACTGTTTCTGCATCTCACTTCAAAGGAATTGAACTGCACACTCAACCTTGGTTCTTTCAGCTCTGTTCTTGTTGCTGGGTATTACCCTGACCCTGCTGTGTCCTCTTAAGCCTGCACTCTTTCCCGCTGGCCAGTGGAGCAGCCAGCATCCACCTGCCCATATTAACCCTCCCCACCCTTGACCTCTCCCAGGGCACTTCTACAGGTGACCTGTAGGCCCTGGGTGAGCAGGGGATGGTGGGCATCGTTTAGGAAAGGCTTGAGCAGAGATGAGTGGTGTGGTGGGGAGGGGCCGGGCACAGTGGACGCTTCCAACAAGAATCTGCCATTTTTCCCAGTGCTGACCTGCCTTTCAGTCTGTCTGCTCCAGGGCCTTTGCCCTGGCCTCAGTTTCCCTCTGGCTTCCCTCAGCATTTCCCTCATGGCCCTCCTGCTGGCTGAGGTGGAAGCACCTGAGACTCCACCTCTGGCTCCCCAAGGGAAAGCCCCCACCCCACCTCACATCTCGGGACGCAATGATGGTCCTCAGGGAGCTCAAGGGACAGTCCCCAGGGGCCCCGAGGAGCACAGAGGACCGAGTGAGGCAGACAGAGGCAGTCTTCGGGAGGACGGGATGCTGAACTGAGCTTTGAAGGGTGAATGGGAAACACCTGAATGAGGAAGAAATGGTATGGAGCTAACAGAAGCAGAAGATATTAAGAAGAGGTGGCAAGAATACACAGAAGAACTGAACAAAAAGATCTTCACAACCAAGATAATCACGATGGTGTGATCACTCACCTAGAGCCAGACATCCTGGAATGCAAAGTCAAGTGGGCCTTAGGAAGCACCACTATGAACACAGCTAGTGGAGGTGATAGAATTCCAGTTGAGCTATTTCAAATACTAAAAGATGATGCTGTGAAAATACTGCACTCAATATGCCATCAAATTTGGAAAACTCAGCAGTGGCCACAGGACTGGAAAATGTTGGTTTTCATTCCAATCCCAAAGAAAGGCAATGACAAAGAATGCTCAAACTACCTCACAAGGGCACTCATCTCACACACTAGTGAAGTAATGCTCAAAATTTTCCAAGCCAGGCTATAACAATATGTGAATCGTGAACTTCCAAATGTTCAAGCTGGATTTAGAAAAGGCAGAGGAACCAGAGATCAAATTGCCAACATCCGTTGGATCATCATCAAAGCAAGAGAGTTCCAGAAAAATATCTATTTCTGCTTTCTTGACTATGCCACAGCCTTTGACTGTGTGGATCACAATAAACTGTGGACAATTCTGAAAGAGATGGGAATACCAGACCACCTGACCTGCCTCTTGAGAAACCTGTATGCAGGTCAAGAAGCAACAGTTAGAACTGGACATGGAACAACAGACTGGTTCCAAATAGGAAAAGGAGTACGTCAAGGTTGTATATTGTCACCCTGTTTATTTAACTTATATGCAGAGTACATCATGAGAAATGCTAGGCTGGAAGAAACACAAGCTGGAATCAAGATTGCTGGGAGAAATATCAATAACCTCAGATATGCAGATGACACCACCCTTATGGAAGCAAGCGAAGAAGAACTAAAGAGCCTCTTGATGAAAGTGAAAGAGGAGAGTGAAAAAGTTGGCTTAAAGCTCAACATTCAGAAAACTAAGATCATGGCATCCAGTCCCATCACTTCATGGCAAATAAATGGGGAAACAGTGGAAACAGTGGCAAATTTTATTTTTTTGCTCTCCAAAATCACTGCAGACGGTGATTGCAGCCATGAAATTAAAAGACGCTTACTCCTTGGAAGGAAAGTTATGACCAACCTAGACAACATATTAAAAAGCAGAGACATTATTTTGCCAACAAAGGTCCATCTATTCAAGGCTATGGTTTTTCCAGTAGTCATGTATTAATGTGAGAGTTGGACTGTAAAGAAAGCTGAGTGCCAAAGAATTGATGCTTTTGAACTGTGGTGTTGGAGAAGACTCTTGAGAGTCCTTTGGACAGCAAGGAGATCCAACCAGTCCATCTTAAAGGAAATCAGTCCTGAATATTCATAGGAAGGACTGATGTTAAAGCTAAAACTCCAATACTTTGGCCACCCGATGCAAAGAGCTGACTCATTTGAAAAGATCCTGATGCTGGGAAAAATTGAAGGCAGGAGGAGAAGGGGATGACAGATGATGAGATGATTGGATGGCATCACCGACTCAGTGGACATGAGTTTGAGTAAACTCCGGGAGTTGGTGATGGACAGGGAGCCCTGGCATGCTGCAGTCCTTGCAGTCGCAGAGTCTGACACAACTGAGGAACTAAACTGAACCGAGTGAGGAAGGGAGACGGGAAGAGTTCCAGAAAGAAGGGATAGAGTATGGAAAGGTCTAGAGACACACGGCTACACAATCGGAATTCCGAGTGGTTAGACAGAAGACTCCTGTCAAAGATGACGACAGGTGAAGTCAGAGCAATTTGGGGCCCAAACGCCTTGGAGGTCTCTCTGTGTTACCCCAGGACTGCAGGGCACAGATGTGTGGGCTGTGCCCTGCACCACTGTGTCTGCCCAAAGGGCTGTAAGCAGGAGAGAGACCTGGCAGCAAGCGTGGCTGTGGAGAGTGGGACGGGGGAGGCATGCGAGGAGGAGACAGGGGCAGCAGGGTGGGGAGCCTTGGCAATCCAGGTGAGTCGCGCTCTCAGCGGCGCTGGGAGAAAGTGCGGGGGTGGATTCTGCTGCTGGAGCCCGACAGCATCAACCCACCAAAGAAAGAAAACACCCATCCCTTGTGAAAACCTTCAGTAAACAACAGGCCTGTAAAATTAGCTCCTGTTCGTCATTGCTTCTGCCCCAGGGACTTTCCAGGATTTTTCTCCCCCACAGTTTCAATGATGGTTGAAAAAAATTATTTTGCTTATTGCAGATAAAATGCACACTTGGAGGCATTAAAATTTTTTTTGTTGATGTATAACATTATATAAATTACAGATTGTATCAATACCATATAATGATTCACAATATTTAAAGGTTATGTTTCATTTACATTATTATAAAATATTGGCTATATTCCCTGTGTGGTACAATATATCTTTGTAGCTTGGAGGCATTTCTTTGTTTCAATATCTCTTCCAGGCTAAGATTCAATACCTTTTCTCTTTTGTGACTCAAAGAGTGTTTCATGATTCCTACTACCCTCATGCCATATTGATTCTGGAGCTGCAGGAAAACATGGATGCTCGAGAAGGAAAAAGGCAGGAGAGTTTGGTAGAGTCTGACACCATAAATCTTCCACTCCTCCCCTCACCCCACACAGGGCTCAGTACCCCACCTTCAGCACCCAATGGAATAATTTCCTCACCTCCTTTTTCTCTCCCAAGGCTGCCCTGGAAAAATCTGCCATGCTTAGCTGTCTACTGACTCGGATGCTCTGCATGGCTAAGAAGGAGGGATCGGAGTTCCCAAGGGTGATTCAAGAGGTATCAGGGAAGGGTAGAGCAGAAGGGAGGACCCAGTGAGATGTGGGAAAATCAAAGGCTTCTGGCAAAGAAACACAGTTCCCGTGCTGGTGTGACCAAAGAACCAGAATACCATTCAGATAGAAATACGTGTGGTTTCCCTGGGACTTTCTGTACAAATTTGTGTAAGCGGGTTACTGTCACAACAAAATCCAACAAGTAGTGGTTTAATACAGAGCAGTTCACTTCCTGCTCTCAGATCAGCATGGAGGTGGGAAGTGGCTGTCCTCCACGTGGTCACTCAGTGACCCAGGCTCCTCGGTCCCAACTCTCCACATCCCCAAGGATGAAGAGGAAAGGTCTTGAGAGGAACATGTGGCCGGGTTTTACAGACAGTCCCAGAAATGGCATGCTCACTTCTTGTATTTATTTTTTCACAACTTCATTGAGGTATATTTTATTTATCATAAAATTTGCCCATTTCATTGACTGTGTCATGGAATGTTTTTTAGTAACTTTAGAATATTTTCACAGCCCCGTCATTAACCCTGCATTGGATTTCTTGTATTCATTTAATGTCTCTACCTCACTGTTGTTGTTTAGTTGCTAAGTCATGTCGGACTCTTTCGTGACCCCATGGACGATATAGCCCATCAGGCTCCTGTATCCATGGGATTTCCCAGACCATTTCCTTCTGCAGGGGATCTTTCCAAACCAGGGATTGAACCTGAGTCTCCGGTGTCTCCTGCACAGCAGGTGCATACTTCACTACTGAGCTACCAGGGAAGCCCGTTCCCACCCCACACGTAACCACTAATCTACTTGTCATCCTTCTAAACCTGCCTACTCTGAACATTTTGTGTAAAAAAATGATACAAGGTATGGTCTCTGTGTCGGACTTCTCTCCCTGAGCATAATGTTTTTGAGGTTCTTCCTGACATAGCTTGGGTCGGTACTTTGTTCCTTTATAATGTCAAAGAGTAGGCTATTGTATGCCTAGACACGACTGAGCCACTGAACTGAGCTGAGACTGTACCCGGTTCATTTCTGCTCTCTTTCCATTGGTTAGAACTCAAGTCATGTGATCAAATCCCACTGCAAGGGCAGCTGGGAAATGTAGTCCATGTGCCCAGAGGCAGGGAGCCTATTATGGTGAACAGGTAGTAATCTCCACCCAAGCACTCCTTCCTTGACTCCAATTACCTGATAAAAAGCTATTAACACACAAATGCCATGCATGAGTGATATGTGCGTGTGTTGTTGGGAGGAGGGCAGAAACTTCAGAGTCTTGATCTGACCTGTTGCCAGTTCTGTTCCCTTCCACAAGCAACAGAGGATGTGCTTGGGAGGAGATGGGAGGGGGCACAGACCGTAAATAGAGGGCCAGAGGTGACCTTGAGGACATTAACGTAACACCTTCCCTGCCTGCCCAGAGGCGTGGACTTCTGGAGGACAAGGGTAAGTGCAGATCTTACCCAGTTCCTGGGAGCAAGGAGAAGCGTGGGTTACAATTAACGAAATGCACTTAAAATAGCTCATGAGAGGGACCTGGGAGCCGACGGTAGGTAGTTCCAAGTCCATCGCTTTTGTGCTCTTGGATTTTCACATCAACAGCCTCTTGTACATTCTGCTTAACTGTTGCTGCAGACGCATCAACAGAGTTCCAAGTCTGGAGGCATAATTTTTAGAAGAAGATATGAACTCTCCTTGCATTCTTAGAATAGTTGTCAAGGGGGAAATGTCTTCCAGAAAAAGCGTGGTCTTTGCAGGAGGGTGAAAGGAATTGCACTCCTGGGCCTTTCCTGAACATGAAGCTCCTACCAGAAGCTCAGGGTGCAGAGTGGTCAGAGGTGCAGCCCAGGAGTTATTTCAGGACACGTCTTGCCCTGGCTCCGTGTGATTCTCAGCAGTGCTTTTCACTTAATATTTTAATCATCTGGCAGAAATGTGGAGGCTGATTCTTTTCATGGAGACAGTGAGTTTCCAAGCCAGGGAATTCTATCACCTTGAATAATAGGCCCAGCCGCCTACACAGACCTGCAGTTGGCAGGCTTCTCCGGGATAGCTCAGTCCCCGCACCTGCTCTGGGAGCCCACAGTCTGGCCTGGGATGCCTGACAGTGGCCAGACATCCGAGTGAGGGAAAGAAGTGCTGCCGTTTCCTCCGTTTGGAGGCAAAAGGCTGGAAATGCAGCCAGGACTCTGTTTTCCGGAGGTAAATGACAGCGGGGAGAGTTTAGAAAATTCTGCAGAGGAATCTGAGGAGCCACCCTCAAATAAGCTCTGCCCTTCTCAGACATTTCTGTTGACCTGGAGGACAGGGGTCAAGAGGGAAAGAGGGTCGGGACCAATTTTGTTGAAATCTTGCAGTCCTTCCCTAGAAAACAACTCAGCTTTCCCATGTCCTGAACAATGGCCAGGTGGGATGCTGGAATTCCATTCCTTGTTCAGGTCCCCATATTTTAAAGATCCAGAGAGCAGACATGAGTGTCAGAGCCAGAAGTAAAACGTGGTAAAATCAAGTGCTTTGAGAGCCCACCTAAGACTTCCTGTTTCCATCCTATGGAAGGAGCAGGCGTCAAAGATTTAGGTAGAGTCTGCTGTGAACCAGGAACATCTCCTATCTTCTCAGGTCACCCACAACCTGCCACAGGCACACAACTGTGATTCTGTTTTATCAACCAGGTAAGTTGGATCGATCAGCCCCCTCGAGGTCACACCACAGGGAAGGGAGAGAATTACAGTTTGAACCCAGGTCAGCCTCCCGCCCAAGCTTGGCTCCACAATGGCTCAGTGGGTAAAAAATCCGCCTGCCATGCAGGAGACCCAGGAGACGTGGGTTACATCTCTGGGTTGGGAAGATCCCCTGGAGGAGGAAGTGGCAACCCACTCCAGTATTTTTGCCTGGAAAATCCTGTGGACAAAGGAGCCTACAAAGGACACTACAGTCCATGGGGGTCACAAGGAATCAGACCCGACTGAGCAACTAACATTTTCACTTTCGTAGCCCCCAGGCCCAGTCATGGATGAAGTGAGTGATCGTGATGTTTTAACCCTGTGGGCCTGGCACATCCTATCATGAGCTGTGGAGCCTTGCAGGATGGCCCCAGGGGGAAGCAGCAGCAAGTGACCAAGACCTTGGGCTTCTGTAATTAGACCTGCCCCCTCTTCAGTCCTAAGACAGAAACGCCTTCTCAAGTCATCAGTTGCTCAGACTCTTCTACACTGTGGGGCAGCAGGGTCTCTGACTCCTCCACCCAAGCAGGAGGGTGAAAGTCCTCCAGGCCCAAGGCGAGCTGTGCTTGTCTGGCCAGGTGGCTCTGGGGCACTGGACAACCTCTCCAACTGCCTCGTGCTGGATCTCCACCCACCGGGGCTGTCAGCCATGTCTGGCAACCTGGCTCCAGCCCATTGGCACACACAAAGCCCGGCTGTGCAGCCAGCCGGGATGTTCTCAAGAGCCTATTTGTTACTTTTCAGTCCTAACCTCATCACTCTGCACTTTGGGGAGCTGAAGTGCTGCCCTTGGGGAGGTCTGAGGGGGCGTCTGGCTTTCCTGCAGCCTGCTGGCCATATAAAGATGTATCCCTTGCTGATCACTTAGCCTGAGCAGCTGACAAACCCTTCTGAGCAATGCTGGAGAAGACAGAGTTCCCTGGAGGTATCACTTCCTGATGGGATCATTATGGTGTGGCTGCTGTCATTTGCGACCACCCATTTCTCAGTTTGCCAGGAACTTGGGCATTCCATGGTTTACCCTGTGGTCCCTGTAAAAAGATTATTTTTTGAAGGTTAAAGTCACAGATCTCAGAAAATAGGAAATGGACATGTCAAATTAATTTAATTCATCATTTAATGAGGAAATCAATAGTATGTTATAACCAGTTCAAAGAAAACTTTAAAAAGCACACCTAAAGAGGCCTTTGGTGATGGACAGGGAGGCCTGGTGTGCTGCAATTCATGGGGTCGCAAAGGGTCGGACCCGACTGAGCGACTGAACTGAACTGAACTGAAAGAGGCCTTGGGGAGGCTAGACACAAATTTAGACATTGTTGCAAAACCGGTTGCAAAACTGGTTGATACTCACAGGGCAAGAGTCAGTGCTATTAATCCGGATGAAATTCACTAGCCCGTGTATAGACAAATCATTTCCATTCTCTAAATTTTCTACAACTTCCAGAGTTGTCAGTTAGCTCAAAGATGAGGAGAGCAGGCCCCTAGGAATCCGAGAACCCAGAAAGGACACCCACATTCTTGTCTGCCCCCAAATCCTCCCATGTGTGTGCTTATGAGTGCTCATCCCAGCTGACAGCAGGTTCACATCTTGTCGCTGCTTTCTGCCCAAGGTAAGTGACCAAGGGAGGTCTTTGGACCCCAAACTCTGGCTTTTGAGCTCTTTTGACCTAAGCGGTCCCCCAAGGCAGAGGAAGGTGAAGGATGTCTGAGGTCCTGCCTGCTGCGGGTGTGAGGTCTTCAGCCTCTTTTCCAAGTCTCTTATTCTGCTTCCATGACCACCAAGCCCCAAGGCTGGGCCCAGCTGGCCCTGCCTGTGGAAGGGAAGGGATGCCAGCCGGCTGGTCCACCAGCTCCCCGTCTCTGAGCGTTTCCTGCAGAGAGCTGGTCACATGACTCCCAGTCCCGAGTCTGGCTTCCTGAGCAGCGTGGGTCATGTACACTGAGACCATTTCTAGTCTCTGGCGCAGGGATTCTCATGGCAGATTGAGAACGTCCTCCATATTTACCTTCATCTCAGTTTCCTGTCTGCCTGGGCTGGAGGGAAGCTGCAACGCCAGCCCCTTTGTGCCTGTGGCCTCTACAACCCTCCAGACGCTAGTCCTCTGCCGGTTTCTGCTCCAGGTGCCTGGCTCAGCATGTCACCTACGCAATCTTGTTTACTTGCCAACAATCCCGCAAGTCGGGGTCTATGAGATCGATCCCTGGGTCAGGAAGATCCCTGGAGAAGGAAGTGGCAACCCACTCCAGTATTCTTGCCTGGAAAATCCCATGGGCAGAGGAACCTGGTGGGTTACAGTTCACGGGGTTGCAAAGAGTCAGACATGACTGAAGCAACTTAGCACAATATTTCATTGGCAAGCACTGTCTTGTGGCCATCTGGGTGATAGGGAGCCTGGGAGAGTGAGCACCGCCCCTAGGAACGCCTTGCTTTTCTCCCCTCATCACTGAGATGAAGAAATCGAGGCCAAGGTAGTTCAAGGCCGCACACAGGTCAGGGGCCGGGGCAGAGCTGAATCCAGGTCTGCCTGACTCCAAAGCTGGGCTCCATCCACATGACACCTCTGAGAGCTGCTGTGTGAGCCAGGAGGTCCAAACCCACCAGGACACCCAAAGGAGAGACTTTCGGAGCCCCCCTGCCCTCCCTCCACCGGGCCCTGCCCTGTGTGCTTTAGTGGTTTGGCTAAAACACCTGGATCTTGTTTCCAACCGCACCCGAGGCAGGCCCAGGTAGAAAACATCACCATGGTAACCCTTGTTTCCAAGGGGCCGCATGTTACTTCTGGAAAAAAATGATACCTTGGTTCCCAACACTTAGTGTGCTGTGGGTCTGCGGGACGAGTTTAGCGGGCACCGCTGCTCGCGGTTGGCTCAGCGGACACACTTCACGGCTTTCTGTCCCTCTTGTGGTTTCCAGGGAAGCGTGATGTGTTTGCTCCTGGAAAGGAGGGAACAGGGGAGTCCAGGTGTGTCATCTGCTGTCCGATGAGAGGGGCTGGGAGGGCTGGTGCTCTGACTGGGAGGTGGGGGCACCTGGGCTGTGTCCCACCTGTGTCCCCAGTGAGGGGCACCTGGGCTGTGTCCCACCTGCATCCCAGTGCCACTGCCTGTTCATGCTGACGCCTGGAGTGACCCCTCTCCCTCTGCACTGACCCCTGAGACAGAGAATGTAGGAGTGGCCTGGAGCATTTGAAAGACGGCTCTGGTGGAAACTGCTGGCTGGTCACCAGCGGCCCTTCCCAGTTCTCTCTTGCTGAAGGCCTCTGCCGTGGTGACCCTTGTTTCCCCTCACCAGGTGCCCACTCTCCCAGGCTCCCTGTCACCCAGGTGGCCACGAGACAGAGTGCTTGCCAATGAAATACTGTGCTAAGTCGTTTCAGTCGTGTCTGACTCCGCAACCCCATGAATTGTAGCCAGCCAGGCTCCTCTGTCCATGGGATTTTCCAGGCAAGAATACTGGAGTGGGTTGCCATTTCCTTCTCCAGGGATCTTCCTGATCCAGGGATCGAACTTGATCTCTGTGTCTCCTGTGTTGGCAGGCAGGTTCTTTGCCACTAGCGCCACCTGGGAAGCCCAGCAAGAAATTAGGGGATGTCTTCTGGAGGCCTCTGGAGGAAATTATTCCCTTTCTCAAGAGCCCCTTTCTGCCTCTTGTCAGGAGTCACTCCTGGAGGGTTTGCAGTCATCTCAAGACCAGGAGAATCGCAGGCATTGACCACGCGTGTAGACATGGTTGGGCTGGAAGCAGCCCTGCATCTGTCATCCCCTGGCTTCTTACCTTGTGACATGATGGAGTACGTTTTATGGTCTGAGCCTCTGCTACTTCAAGTGTGATCCCCAACCAGCACCTTCGGAACCACTTGGGAGCTTGTTAGACACGCAGACTCTCAGGCCCAGCCCTAGACGGACTGATCCAGGAGATACAGTGAAAAAAGATCTCTGAGTAACTAACACGACACAGAAACCGTGAGGAGGGAGAGAAGAGGGGGTGGGGTGCGGACGGTGGAGAAACTATTTTTTGGAGATTTGTTTTCTTCGTATTTTTTGTTTATGCCTCTCTGAGCTATGAACAGTGAAATCGTAACTCTATTTAAAAGGAAGGCAAAGCTTCCTCCCTCCTCGCCCTCCAGCCTTTCTCCCCATCCCCTGCAGGGGCGGATGGATGGTGGGGTTCTTGCAGGCCGAGGATGGAGGAGGCATTTACACTTGGCTTACTGCTCTCAGCATTAGATCGTCCCTCATCCTCTCTGATTTCCTTGGACTGCAAGGAGATCCAACCAGTCAATCCTAAAGGAAGTCCTGAATATCACTGGAAGGACTGATGCTGAAGCTGAAGCTCTAATACTTTGGCCACGTGATGTGAAGAACCGACTCACTGGAAAAGACTCTGATGCTGGGAAAGATTGACGGCAGGAAGAGAAGGGGGTGACAGAGGATGAGATGGCTGGATGGCATCACTGACTCAGTGGATGTGAGTTTGAGCAAACTCTGGGAGACCGTGAAAGACTGCAGCCTGGCGTGCTGCCGTCCATGGGGTTGCAAAGAGTCGGACATAGCTGAGGGACTGAACAATAGCAACATCCTCTCTGAAGTCTGGGCTTTACATTTAGAAAGATTAAACCAGCCTGTTCAAAACAGGGGTGCCATGAAAAAAAAATGCCTGGGGCACTTTCTTTCCAAAAGCTTGTTTCCCTCCTCAGACAAGCCGTGAAGATGCTCAGAGAAGAACACGTTGTACATTTTTAGCTTCGAGGGACTGTCAGGAGGCTTTGTGGATGGGGAAGCGCTCTCTTAAAGGAGGGCATTTGGTTCTCGGAAGAACACAGAGAGCTCGGATTCCAGTGCAGCTTCTTTCCACAACGCTGGGATTCGAATGTTTCGCCTTTTTTTCCCTTTCTGACAAGGCTGAACACTGGAGAACCATGCTAGCTCATAGAAGTTTGGGGGTGGAGGGACCTCAAAGTTGTAGACCATGAGGAGGTTTTCTCTCTGTCACAGCAGGGAGGCACCTCGGCTTCAGCCTCGCTCCCCCCATGCAGGAGGGACGTCTGGAGCTCTGAGGGGACCTGTGGCTTTCCGAGCTCCCTCGGCCGGCAGGGGCGGAGTGGAGTCTAGAACCCAAGTTCAGATTCTCCTCCTCACATGCCAGCACTACTCCTGCGCCCCCTCCCCGGCAAGCTATCATGAGAGGAAGGAAATTCGGGGTCACCTGACTTGCCCTCAGCTTGTCAGGGAGGCCAGGTCCCCAAGGTGGGGCGATGCTAGGAGCTCAGGATTTTGACGGAGATTCCAGCTTGGGCTCCTTCTAGCTGACCTTGGCCTCTGAATCGCAGTTTCCTCATCTGACTGAGATGGGAAGGAGAGAGGCCAGGTTTACACCTTCCTGCCACCATCTTCTTAGAGAACAGAGCTTGAACGGCTGGACTGCACCCCCACCCCCACCCCCACCCCTTGCTGAATAAGCCAAAAGCGGTTGATCAGTACCCATGGAGGAGGAGAGAAGGGTGGTCATAGACTCCAGGACCCAAGTGAGGGAGCGTGGGAAGACAGAGAGGAGGGCAGAGCAGAGGGCAAATGCGGCTGGGTGTGAGACTTGACGAGAGAGCACAGCTCAGTTGGTGAAGAATCCGCCCGCAGTGCAGGAGACCCCGGTTCGATCCCTGGGTTGGGAAGATCCCCTGGAGAAGCATCCTGGCCTGGAGAATACCATGGACTGTGTCCATGAGGTCATAAAGAGGTGGACACGATTGAAGGACTTTCGATTTTCAGAGAGTGTGGGAAAGAAGCCTGAAGGGTCCTAAGACGTGGTTCTCCCTGGAGGCAAGGAATTCAGTGCAGACCTTGGCTCCTTTGCAATACGCTTATTGGCAGTGCATTTCCGTTCTGCTTGGGCGCACCTTGGCATTGGTACGTGCCTAGGAGGGGCCTCCCACAAGAGAACGGAGAACCATGCCTGCTCTTTAGTTTCCCCAAGACAGCCCAGACTAGAATCAGGCCTGCTGGGCATGCGGCTCACAGATCTGTTCTTTCACTTGGGATTTGTGGTGTGTGGAATTGTGACACCACCCCCCCATCCCAACTCCCACCAAAATTCATGCCCACCTGGAACCCATGAATATGACTTTATTTCGAAGTAGGGTCTTCACAGGTATAATCAAGTCAAGATGAGGTCAATCTCGATGTGTGTAGGTGTGACTGGTGACTGTAGAGGCGAGGGAAGCTGGGATTCAGAGCCACAGACACAGCGGGGAAGGCCAGTGGAGACAATGGCCAAGCCTGGAGCCGCGTGTCTGCTAGCCAAGGACGGCTGGTCACCACCAGGAGCTGGAAAGGGCCAGGAAGGATCCTCCCCTGGAGCCTCCAGAGGGAGCACAGGCCTGCCGACACTGTGCTTGGGGACCTCTGGCCTCCAGAACCATGAGAGAATGAATTTCTAATATTTTCAGTGACCAGCGTGTGGCGCTTTGTTACTGCAGTCCTGGGACCCAGACACAGGGCCCTCCTCTCATGTCTCACCGTCTGTCCACCCCCATGTCCCCTCCTGCTCCTTTCCTGGGCCTTCCATTCGCTCAGATAATACCCCTATTGCCTGTCCCCATAGGACTAAACTGGAGGTGACTCATCCCACCCCAGGAACCACACTAATTCCCAAGCAGAGGTCTGATGCCCCCACCAGTGACTGGCTCTGGAGCAGGCAGGAGCCAGTCTGGCCAATGAGAGATGAGGGAGCTGGGAGGGAAGGTTTCCAGGAAGGCTTCCTCTCTCAGAAAGGAGGCTTGGGAGGAGATGCTCCTTCTTCTGCGGTCTTCGCTTCCCATTAAGGCTGCCCTGTCCTACCCGTGACCCACCTGGGAGTGTGGAAAGGAGGAGCCGATGCAGGCAGGACTAGGCTTCCAATGTGATGAGATATTCATGAGACTGTGAGTCGTCACTGCTTAGGCTAGTGTGAGTCGAGAGTTCCTTCTCCTACAGCCCAAGGTGTGCTCACGACGCCCCAGGCCTGGGTGCAGAAGCAGGCAAGTGAGAACAGATGCCATGGCCAAGTAGGGGAGCATAAGTCCCTGGCAGGCCAGCACCCCCCAGATAGCTGCCGCCCAGATGCCGTGGGCTTCTTCGTTTTCTTCTTGAAGAACAAATGCGGTGACATCAGTTTTCAGTTTTCTTCTTGATCCCTCTGACAGCTCATCCATCTCAGGACATCCCCCTCCCGCACAGGCTCAGAACCCTTGGGGCTTATTTAGTCCCAAGGCAACTAGTCCTGGGTCAGTGTTAGTTAGGAGGGATTGGTTGCAGGGTGGTCAGTGGACTGGCTTGCCTCCTGCTGCCGTGTCATGTGGCTGAGGGAGGCTGGATGGGCCAGCTTGTCCATCACTGTGACGTCTTTGCTCTTCATTCCTTGTCCAGGCCACAGTGCTGGGTTCCGAGGTCACATCTAGTGAAGTGAGTGAAAGTCGCTCAGTCATGTCCGACTCTGCTACCCCATGGACTTTCCAGAGAATTCTCCAGGCCAGAATCCTGGAGTGGATAGCCTTTCCCTTCTCCAGGGGTCTTCCCAACACACACATCTAGTTTAATTAGTTTAGTTGCTCAGTTGTGTCCGACTCTTGTGACCCCATGGACTGTAGCCTACCAGGCTCCTCGATTCATGGGATTTTCCAGGCAAGAGTACTGGAGTGGGTTGCCGTTTCCTTCTCCAGGGGATCTTCCCGACACATTAGGGTGACTTTAATTCACACCTCCTTGGTCAGCCTTCCTCCTTAATGCACAATCGCTGCTCCAGGGTGGCTTGATCCTGTGATCTTCCTGACTTTGCCATGGGTCTCAACTCCAGCAGATGCCAGATACATCATCTTGTGGAGCTGTGCTCTCAGGGTCCTGTGGTTATAGCTCACGATGCTTACAGAGCCAGCCCTCCCTGTGTGAGCCCTGCATGCTGTGTTGAGTCTGAGCCACCAACTCAGCGTCCTATCCTCTCCTGTACACTCCCAAGGGTGGGCCTTGATATATTTTGCTATCTGCCATAGTATTCGTGGGGCTTCCCTGGTGGCTCAGACAGTAAAGAATCTGCCTGCAATGCAGGAGATCTGGGGTTGGAAAGATCCCCTGGAGAAGAGAATGACTACCCACTCCAGTATTCTGGCCTGGAGAATTCCATGGACAGAGGAGCCTGGTGGGCTACACTTCATGGGGTTGGAAAGAGTTGGACACGACTGAGCGAGTAACACTTTCACTTTTCATATTATTAATAGAAAAGCATCTCCTTTTCTCCCACACTTTCCACACTTGAAACTTAGAGTACAGGCACTGGAGTTCTAGAGCTTTGTTCTCCAGAGGGTCTTGTGTTTCTTGTACAAATTGGTCTACCTTGTACTCAGAGCCCTGTGTTCCCAGGGTGAAGCAACTCTCAGAGAACACCATCTTAGTGCAGTTGGGGGTGAGACCTCAAGGAGCAGAGCGTGGCTGACAAAGCACAGGGAAGGATGGAGAGCCAGCACAAAGATGTATCCTTGAGGGGACCAGTGCACAAGGCCCCTGACGGCCTGATCCCACAGACCTTCTGAGACATGTGTGGAATGTGCCTTCAAACTATCCACCCAAGAAACACAGGGGGAGACCGTGACCCCATTGATCAAGGGTGTCCCTCGGGGTTTCACTTGCAAGCTGGGAGTAGGGGCTTTCTGGTAGTTAAAGCCCATCGAGAGCTGGTTGCTGCAGCCTAGGTGAAGTGAGTGGTGGGCTGAGAGACCCCTGGAAGGATGCTCAATGACAGGACAATACTCCCCGCCTGCAACACACTACGGGGTGCCTGGCAAGGGTGTCTCCTAACGTCGCAGTTGCATAACCAAGGACTAAGTCTGGACAAGGCACTGGACAGGGACTTCAAAGTCTTCAAGGTAGCTGCTGCCTCTGCCTGAAGAGGTGGTAGACTCCATCCTTTCGCAGTTATATCTGCACCTTCCTAGACTGACACCGTCTCTAACTTCATCAACACCTGTCCTTCTATTTAAAACAAACATCCTTCTATTTAAAACAAACACATGCAGACTTATGCTCTGCATACAATCCTAAATCCTGATTTTTTGTTACTTAATATTCAGCTCCAGTATTTCTCATGTGATATCAGACGCTTGTGAATTTCATCCCCCGTGGCTGCCTGACTTCCTGGTATGGCACCTGGTCTGAGGAAGGCGGTGGTCCTCTCAGTGGTACTTTTGTGACAATCTTCTGCAGAAAGTGTCTTACTCTTCATTTAACTGGTAGACGGTGACTCTGTTGTAATTAGCCTACGTCAATTCATCTCAAATGAGTGCAAAAGGCAGAGCTGATAAGCATGATTGACCCTTTTTGATGAGGCCCAATGCATCATTTTTTGGAAATATCATTTGTTTATGTATTGGGGACTGCTCTCCCCCAGGTAGTGGGGCAGGAATGAAGCCAGAATTCTCTCACAATACCGGAAACCCACCAGCTACATCCTCACTCAAGCTTGGTAATTCCCCAGAAGGGCCCTGAAACAGGCTGAAAGCTGTTAAACTCACAATCATGGTTTATTACAGGGAAAGGAGATGTTAAAATCAGCCAAGGGAGGAGGCGTCTGGGGTGGAGTGCAGGAGAGTTCCAGGTGTGAAGCTCTCCGTGGTCTCTCCCACTGGAGTCATGGGCTTTTGGCAGTGTTGTGGATTTCACACATGAGATTTTGCCAATCAGGAAAGCTCACCTGAGCTTTGGGGTTCAGAGCATTTAGGGTGTGCTTGTTGATCACCCATGGCTGACCTTAGAGCTCCTCTGGTGGCCGAGCTGACAAAGCAGGTCCAAAGAAGAGTGAAAGTGTTAGTCGCTCAGTTGTGTCCGACTCTTTGTGAACCCATGAACCAGAGCCCACCAGGCTCCTCTGTCCAAGGGATTTTCCAGGCAAGAATACTGGAGTGGGTTTCCATACCCTTCTCCAGGGGATCTTTCCCACCCAGGGATCGAACCTGGGTCTCCCACATTGCAGGCAGATTCTTTACAATCTGAGCCACCAAAGAATAAACCTCCATAAATCACACTGTTAGACTATTCACCGTGGCCCAGGACCCCCAGGTAAACCAAGTCAATTACTAGCAGGATGTCCCAAGGGCTTAGAGGTCACCTCCTAGGAGCCAAGGGCAAAGCCAGGTCTCTCTTTGAGTGAGGTTAATTTCCTATGACACAGTACCTAGGCATAGACATGTCCATGGACTTGCCAGTCTATACACAGACATCTAGGAACAGAAGTTCCATGCATTTTGGACTGTCCAAGGAGTCATTTCTCAAAAGGGCCCCCTCCCCTCCCTGTCACCTTTGTTAAGTAACAAATAGACACCTGGGGCTCTCTTCCACCCCAGTCCCCTCCCACTGCTAGTCTCTTGGCCAGACCAGGTGGTGGTCAGTTCCTCCCCTCAAGTCTTCAGGATCCTTCTCGACTGATGTCTTAGTTCGCTCAGGCTGTTATGACAAGACCGGATGGTTTATAAACCACAGAATTTATTTCTCCCAGAGTTGGAGGCTGACTGTTTGAGATCAGGGTGCCTGTGTGGTCCAGTGGGAGCCCTCTTCTAGGTTATAGATTCACTGCATTCTCACATGGAGGAGAGCAGGGGAGGGAGGCAGGCTCTTCTTGTGGCCCTTATCAGGGCACTAACCCCCTTCAGGGAGGTCCCACCCTCATGACCTCATCTAATGCCAGTTACCTCCTAAGGTCCCATCTCCTAATACCACCATAGTCAGGAGGGTAAAATTTCAATATGTGAATTTCTAGGGGCAAAAACACTGAGCCATAACTGAGGGCCTCATTGGCTCATTGGTCCATGCTCACTTTTGGGGTCAGTTGTTGTCCCCATGGATGAATGAATCCTCAGAAGCCTGGGCCATAAACCAAGACATCATGGCTAACCCAGTGTGAGTAAATCCCCCCCGCCTTCTCGCCTGCACTCAGACCTGCTGTTGTGCAGAAGGATGATTTATTAGCTCATTACCAAGCTCTGGTGACTTCCTGGGCCACTTAATGCTCCACAGTTGTAAGAGGACAGTGATAATTGAACATTAAACTATCCAATTAAAATTAATGTCAGGAAATGCCATTGTGAATTGTTTTGGGAGGATTCTTTTAGTGAGTTGTTGGAGCCACATTTTGGATGTCTATTTTCACCCTGGCTTTTACAGGAACAGGGAAATTAAAAGCACATGGCAACTCTCAGGCATGTTTTGAGTTTTCAAATCCCAACCCTCAAGGTTTGAGTGCTTGTCATCTCTGGGTCATGTGCAGTTGGTTGGACAGCGCTAGAAGGCCAGGCTGATCTGAAGGTGCAATTGCCAGCCTGAGCGAGCTCCAAGAGTCCGGCAAGGGGACTGGCAGGAAGCGCCCTCCCGCCAGCCACTCCTCCAGCCTTGTCCCTGGCAGAGGGAAGACTGCGTTCCTTGGGAATGTTTCAGGCCCAAGATAAATGACTTGGAGCCATGGGGCTGCTGGCAAAGCGTGCATGCCCCAGTGTTTTCATTCCACTGACAGCACCTCTGCCTGGAGTTCAGATGGTGTGGCAGGAGCCAGCTGATGGCTTTCACATCAACAACTCAAAAGCAGGTCTGGGAGGTACATGAAAGGCTTACGGGAAGAACTGGGAGTTGCTTTATTGGCTTCCTGTGTGAAAGTGGGCAAGGCTTTTTCAAGGAGTTTATGGAGCCATCAAGGTGTTCATGTGTCAGCCCATCTTTTATTTATCCAGGGTGGGAAGGGGCCAAAGTGTTAGCTGTGCTGGAGAGAAGGGCTGAGCGGGGCTTAGCTGGGCTTCCCAGGGAAGGCAGTCCTCCCCAGGGTCAGCCCACGGCAGGTGGAGGATAGAGGTGGAGATATTTGCCAAGTCTGCTTCAGCCGGAGCTCTAGGCAACTGTGGAGGCCCTGGCATGGGGAAGAAGGACAGGCATTTGGGGCTGTGTGTCCCAAGGTCTTACTTTGGCAGTCCAATCCTCTATAATGAAAAGCACATCTTTTTTGGGTGTTAGTTCTAGAAGGTCTTGTAGGTCTTCAAAGAACCATTCAGCTTCTCCAGCATTACTTGTTGGGGCATAGACTTGGATTACTATGATATTGAATGGTTTGCTTGGAAATGAACAGAGATCATTCTGTCATTTTTGAAATTGCATCCAAGTATTGCATTTCGGACTCTTTTGTTGACCATGATGGCTACTCCATTTCTTCTAAGGGATTCCTACCCACAGTAGTAGATATAATGGTCATCTGAGTTAAATTCACCCATTCCAGTCCATTTTGGTTCACTGATTCCTAGAATGTTGCTGTTCACTCTTGCCATCTCGTTTGACCACTTCCAATGTGCCTTGATTCATGGACCTAACATTCCAGGTTCCTATGCAATATTGCTGTTTACAGCATTTGATCTTGATTCTATCACCAGTCACATCCACTGGATGTTATTTTTGTTTTGGCTCGGTCTCTTCTTTCGTTCTGGAGTTATTTCTCTACTGATATCTAGTAGCATTTTGGGCACCTACCGACCTGGGGAGTTCATCTTTCAGTGTCCTATCTTTTTGCCCTTTCATACTGTTCATGGGGTTCTCAAGGCAAGAATACTGAAGTGGTCTGCCATTCCCTTGTCTCAGTTCAGTTCAGTCGCTCAGTTGCATCCAACCCTTTGCGACGCCATGAATCACAGCACGCCAGGCCTCCCTGTCCATAACCAACTCCCGGAGTTTACTCAAACTCATGTCCATCAAGTCGGCGATACCATCCAGCCATCTCATCCTCTGTCATCCCCTTCTCCTCCTGCCCCCAATCCCTCCCAACATCAGGGTCTTTTCCAATGAGTCAACTCTTCCCATGAGGTGGCCAAAATATTGGAGTTTCCGCTTCAGCATCAGTCCTTCCAGTGAACACCCAGGACTGATCTCCTTCAGAATGGACTGATTGGATCTCCTTGCAGTACAAGGGACTCTCAAGAGTCTTCTCCAACACCACAGTTCAAAAGCATCAATTCTTCGGTGCTCAGCTTTCTTCACAGTCCAACTTTCACATCCATACATGACCACTGGAAAAACCATAGCCTTGACTAGATGGACCTTTGTTGGCAAAGTAATGTCTCTGTTTATGAATATGCTATATAGGTTGGTCATAACTTTCCTTCCAAGGAGTAAGCGTCTTTTAATTTCATGGCTGCAATCACCATCTGCAGTGATTTTGGAGCCCCCCAAAATAAAGTCTGACAGTGTTTCCACTGTTTCCCCATCTGTTTCCCTTGAAGTGATTGGACCAGATGCCGTGATCTTAGTTTTCTGAATGCTGAGCT
Source organism: Budorcas taxicolor (assembly GCF_023091745.1). NCBI lineage: Eukaryota > Metazoa > Chordata > Mammalia > Artiodactyla > Bovidae > Budorcas > Budorcas taxicolor. Next base: position 42,941,072 of record NC_068932.1, on the reverse strand, counting down.
TTAGGCCAACTTTTTCACTCTCCTCTTTCACTTTCATCAAGAGGCTTTTTAGTTCCTCTTCATTTTCTGCCATAAGGGTGGTGTCATCTGTATACCTGAGATTATTGATATTTCTCCCGGCAATCTTGATTTCAGATTGTGCTTCTTCCAGCCCAGAGTTTCTCATGACGTACTCTGCATATAATTAAATAAGCAGGGTGACAATATACAGCCTTGACATACTCCTTTTCCTATTTGGAACCAGTCTGTTGTTCCATGTCCAGTTCTAACTGTTGCTTCCTGACCTGCATATAGGTTTCTCAAGAGGCAGGTCAGGTGGTCTGGTATTCCCATCTCTTGAAGAATTTTCCACACTTTGTTGTGATCCACACAGTCAAAGGCTTTGGCATAGTCAGCAAAGAAGAAATAGAAGTTTTTCTGGAACTCTCTTGCTTTTTCCATGATCCAACAGATGTTGGCAATTTGATTTCTGGTTACTCTGCCTTTTCTAAAACCAGCTTGAACACCTGGAAGTTCACAGTTCACATATTGCTGAAGCCTGGCTTGGATAATTTTGAGCATTACTTTACTAGTGTGTGAGATGAGTGCAATTGTGAGGTAGTTTGAGCATTCTTTGTCATTGCCTTTCTTTGGGATTGGAATGAAAACTTACCTTTTCCAGCAAGTTTTCCAAATTTGCTAGCATACTGAATGCAGCACTTTCATAGCATCATCTTTCAGGATTTGAAATAGCTCCACTGGAATTCCATCACCTCCACTAGCTTTGTTCGTAGTGATGCTTTCTAAGGCCCACTTGACCTCACATTCCAGGATGTCTGGCTCTAGGTGAGTGACCACACACCATCGTGATTATCTGGGTCGTGAAGCTCTTTTTTGTACAGTTCTTCTGTGTATTCTTGCCACCTCTTCTTAATATCTTCTGCTTCTGTTAGGTCCATACCATTTCTGTACTTTATCGAGCCCATCTTTGCAGGAAATGTTTCCTTGGTATCTCTTAATTTTCTTGAAGAGATCTCTAGTCTTTCCTATTCTGTTGTTTTCCTCTATTTCTTTGCATTGATCGGTGAGGAAGTCTTTCTTATCTCTCCTTGCTATTCTTTGGAACTTTCAGATGCTTATATCTTTCCTTTTCTCCTTTGCTTTTCACTTCTTTTCTTTTCACAGCTATTTGTAAGGCCTTCTCAGACAGCCATTTTGCTTTTTTGCATTTCTTTTCCATGGGGATGGTCTTGATCCCTGTCTCCTGTATAATGTCACAAACCTCAGTCCATAGTTTATCATGCACTCTGTCTATCATATCTAGTCCTTTAAATCTATTTCTCACTTCCACTGTATAATCATAAGGGATTTGATTTAGATCATACCCAAATGGTCTAGTGGTTTTCCCTACTTTCTTTAATTTAAGTATGAATTTGGCAATAAGGAGTTCATGATCTGAGCCACAGTCAGCTCCCAGTCTTCTTTTTGCTGACTGTATAGAGCTTCTCCATCTTTGGCTGCAAAGAATATAATCAATCTGATTTCAGTGTTGACCATCTGGTGATGTCCATGTGTAGAGTCTTCTCTTGCGTTGTTGGTAGAGGGTGTTTGCTATGACCAGTGCATTCTCTTGGCAAAACTCTATTAGCCTTTTCCCTGTGTTATGCCCAAGTCGCAAAATCTCCCAAGGACCACCAGGGAGCCAATATCCGATGCAAAAGCAAGAGAGTTTTTATTACCAAGCTCAAGCTGTGGCTCCCACCGTTACCAGCGCAGTGGCTACAGGGAGGAGCCCCGGGTTTTGGGTTACATTGCTTATATAGGGAGTGTTCATGAAAAAAAAAAGAATTTCTAGGTAGGGGGATGTCTGATTGGTCACTTTCTTTTGAAGGGTTGTGTGTTGGTTTTTGATTGGTCCCTATTTCCTAGGTAGACCACAAGTTCCTGAACGTTAAGTCAGGAGAGTCTGGTCTGGGGTCCGATTGGCTTGTGGGTGGTGGGGTGAGGTCAGGGGATTTCCAAAGGCTCTTTTCCTGGAACCTTACAAAATGGAGTTTTTCTGTTAACAAAATGGAGTAACTTAGATTCTTCACCCTGCTTCATTCTCAACTCCAAGGCCAAATTTGCCTGTTACTCCAGGTATTTCTTGACTTCCTACTTTTGCATTCCAGTCCCCTTTAATGAAAAGGACATCTTTTTGGGGTGTTAGTTCTAAAAGATCTTGTAGGTCTTCATAGAACCATTGAACTTCAGCTTCTTCAGCATTACTGGTTGGTGCATAGGCTTGGATTACTATGATATGGAATGGTTTGCCTTGGAAACGAGCAGAGATCATTCTGTCGTTTTTGAGATTGCATCCAAGTACTGCATTTTGGACTCTTTTGTTGACCATGATGGCTACTCCATTTCTTCTGAGGGATTCCTGCCCGCAGTAGTAGATATAATGGTCATCTGAGTTAAATTCACCCATTCCAGTCTATTTTAGTTCGCTGATTCCTAGAATGTCTTGCCATCTCCTATCTGACCACTTCCAATTTGCCTTGATTCATGGACCTGACATTCCCGGTTCCTATGCAATATTGCTCATTACAGCATTGGACCTTGCTTCTATCACCAGTCACATCCACAGCTGGGTATTGTTTTTGCTTTGGCTCTATCCCTTCATTCTTTGTGGAGTTATTTCTCCAATGGTCTCCAGTAGCCTGTTGGGCACCTACTGACCTGGGGAGTTCATCTTTCAGTATCCTATCATTTTGCCTTTTCATACTGTTCATGGGGTTCTCAAGGCAAGAATACAGAAGTGGTTTGCCAATCCCTTCTCCAGTGGACCACATTCTGTCAGACCTCTCCACCATGACCCACCCATCTTGGGTGGCCCCACATGGCATGGTTTAGTTTCATTGAGTTAGACAAGGCTGTGGTCCATGTGATTAGACTGACTAATTTTCTGTGATTATGGTTTCAGTGTGTCTGCCCTCTGATGCCTCTTGCAACACCTACCGTCTTACTTGGGTTTCTCTTACCTTGGACGTGGGGTATCTCCTCATGGCTGCCCCTCCTGATCTTGAACATGGAATAGCTTCCTCTTGGCCCTCCTGTGCCTGTGCAGCCACTGCTCTAGGGGACCCTTGTCTAAGGGACCACATTTTGTCAGACCTCTCCACCATGACCTGTCCATCTTAGGTGGTCCTGCACGGCATGGCTCATAGTTTCATTGAGTTAGACAAGGCTGTGGTCCATGTGATCAGATTGGTTAGTTTTCTGTGATTATCTTTTTCATTCTGTCTGCCCTCTGATGGAGAAGGATGAGGTTCATGGAATTTCCTGATGGGATAGACTGACTGAGGGGGAAATGGCCTTATTTTGATGGGTGGGGCCATGCTCAGTAAATCTGTAATCCAATTTTCTGTTGGTGGGTGGGGCTGTGTTCCCTCCCTGTTGTTTGACCTGAGGCCAAACTATGGTGGAGGCAATGAAGATAATGGCACCTCCTTCAAAAGGTCCCATGCAGGCACTGCTGCACTCAATGCCCCCAACACTGCAGCAGGCCACCGCCGACCCACGCCTCCGAAGAGCCTCCTGGACATTCATGGGCCAGTCTGGGTCAGTCTCTCATGGGGTAACTGCTCCTTTCTCCTGGGTCCTGGCACACATGAGGTTTTGTTTGTGCCCTCCAAGTGTCTGTTTTGCAAAAGTAGGAAGTCGAGAGATACCTGGAGTAACAGGCACATTTGGCCTTGGAGTATAAAACGAAGCATATCAAAGGCTAACAGACTTTTGCCAAGTGAATGCACTGGTCATAGCAAACACACTCCTCCAACAACACAAGAGAACACTCTACACATGGACATCACCAGATGGCCAACACCAAAATCAGATTGATTATATTCTTTGCAGCTAAAGATGAAGAAGTTCTATGCAGTCAGCAAAAAGAAGACTGGGAGCTGACTGTGGCTCAGATCATGAACTCCTTATTGCCAAATTCAGACTGAAATTGAAGAAAGTGGGGAAAACCACTAAACCATTCAGGTATGACCTAAATAAAACCCTTTATGATTATACAGTGGCAGTGACAAATAGACTCAAGGGATTAGATCTGATAGGGTGCCTGAAGAAATATGGATGCAGGTTTGTGATATTGTACAGGAGACAGGGAATAAGACCATCCCCAAGAAAAAGAAATGCAAAAAGGCAAAATGGTTGTCTGAGGAGGCCTTACAAATAGCTGAGAAAAGAAGAGAAGCCAAAAGCAAAGGAGAAAAAGAAAGATATACCCATTTGAATGCAGAGTTCCAAAGAATAGCAAGGAGAGATAAGAAAGCCTACATCAGTGATCAATGCAAAGAAATAGAGGAAAACAACAGAATGGGACAGACTAGAGATCCCTTCAAGAAAATTAGAGATACCAAGGGAACATTTCATGCAAAGATGGGCACAAAAAAGGACAGAAACAGCAGGGACCTAATAGAAGCAGAAGATATTAAGAAGAGGGGGCAAGAATACACAGAAGAACTGTAAAAAAAGATCTTCATGACCCAGATAACCACGATGGTGTGGTCACTCACCTAGAGCCAGACATCCTGGAATGCGAAGTCAAGTGGGCCTTAGGAAGCATCACTATGATCAAAGCTAGTGGAGGTGATAGAATTCCAGTTGAGCTATTCCAAATCCTAAAAGATGATGCTGTGAAAGTGATACACTCAATATGCCAGCAAATTTGGAAAACTCAGCAGTGGCCACAGGACTAGAAAAGATCAGTTTTTATTCCAATCCCAAAGAAAGGAAATGCCAAAGAATGCTCAAACTACTGCACAATTGTACTCATCTCACACACTAGTAAAGTAATGCTCAAAAATCTCCAAGCCCGCTTCAACTGTAAGTGAACCGTGAACTTCCAGATGTTCAAGCTGGATTTAGAAAAGGCAGAGGAACCAGAGATCAAATTGCCAATATACACTGGATCATGGAAAAAGCAAGAGAGTTCCAGAAAAACTTCTATTTCTGCTTTATTGACTATGCCACAGCCTTTGACAGTGTGGATCACAATAAACTGTGGAAAATTCTTCAAGAGATGGGAATACCAGACCACCTGACCTGCCTCCTGAGAAAACTGTATGCAGGTCAGGAAGCAACAGTTAGAACTGAACATGTAACAGCAGATTGGTTCCAAATAGGAAAAGGAGTATGTCAAGACTGTATATTGTCACCCTGCTTATTTAATCATATGCAGAGTACATCATGAGAAACTCTGGGCTGGAAGAAGCACAATCTGAAATCAAGATTGCCGGGAGAAATATCAATAACCTCAGATATGCAGATGACACCACCCTTATGGCAGAAAGCGAAGAAGAACTAAAGAGCCTCTTGATGGAAGTGAAAGAGGAGAGTGAAAAAATTGGCTTAAAACTTATCATTCAGAAAACTAAGATCATGGCATCTGGTCCCATCAGTTCATGGGAAACAGATGGGGAAACAGTGGAAACAGTGACAGACTTTATAATTTTGGGGCTCCAAAATCACTTCAGATCGTGACTGCAGCCATGAAATTAAAAGACGCTTTCTCCTTGGAAGAAAAGCTATAACCAACTTAGACGGCATATTAAAAAGAAGAGACATTGCTTTGCCAACAAAGATTGTCTAGTCAAAGCTATGGTTTTTCCAGTAGTCATGTATTAATGTGAGAGTTGGACTATAAAGAAAGCTGAGTGCTGAAAAATTGATGCTTTTGAACTGTAGTGTTGGAGAAGACTCTTGAGAGTCCCTTAGACAGCAAGGATGTCCAACCAGTCCATCGTAAAGGAAAGCAGTTCTGAATATTCGTTGGAAGGACTGATGCTGAAGCTGAAACTCCAATACTGTGGCCCCTTGATGTGAAGAACTGACTTGTTTGAAGAGACCCTGATGCTGGGAAAGATTGAAGGCAGGGGGAGAAGGGGACGACAGAAGATGAGATGTTTGGACGGCATCACTGACTCGAGGACATGAGTTTGAGTAAACTCTGGGAGTAGGTGATGGACAGGGAAGCCTGGTGTGCTGCAGTCCATGGGGTCACAAAGAGTTGGACACGACCGAGGGACTGAACTGAACTGAACTCTCCCGAGGTCTTGCCCCTTCCTGGCATTTAAAGACAGGATATTGGGTGTGAGTGAGAGCTGGCAGGGGGCGGGCTGTGCATGTGTGTGGCGCACACTTGTTCCAGGAAAGACCACTTCTCTCTCTGGACTATTATGTGGGCCAGAGATATCTTCTTAGGCTGCAGGTCATGAGGATGTTGCCATTTGCAGATAAGGCTTGTGGGAGGCACAGGAACACTTCCAGAAGCAGAGGGGGAATGTGGAAGAGCAACAAGCGGAACTCTGGCCGGAGCACTCACTTCAAAACAGGACCCAAAGTGGGTGTGAAGCCGCTTGTTCAGGGACAAAGAGTCTTCTGCTGTCCAGTCTGCTGGCTTCTCGAGTATTCCTCAGCTCAGTCTCAATGCAGTGGACTGCCTGTAGGAGTGCCCCCCGCTCCACTTGGGGTCTCATGGAGCTTCCCAGGCACCCACTGGGACAGCCCTGTGCCTGGTGAGCGTGCTTAGTCACTCAGTCGTGTCTGTCTCTTTGCGACCCTATGGACTGTAGGCCCTCCAGGCGCCTCTGTCCATGGGATTCTCCAGGAAAGAATACTGGAGTGGGTAGCCATTCCATTCTCCTGGGGATCTTCTTGACCTAGGGAAGATCAAACCCCAGTCTCCTGCATTGCAGGGGAATTCTTTATTGCTGAGCCACCAGGGAAGCCCGCCTATGCCCTAGTTACTGATATTGGGTAATAAACTGCCCCAAACTTAGTGGCGTAAAACAATGACTTTGTAATCCTCGCAGATTCTGTGGGTCAGGAATCTGGAAAGAAGCCTGTGGGGAAGGATGGCTCATCTCTATTTTCTGGCTTGAAGACTCAAAGGTTGTGTTTCCTTGGGCAAGGCGTGTCACAGTCTGTGTCTCAATGCCTTCATCTATGTGGTGAGAATGATTTAATACTTATGGGATCGTGGAAAAGGGTAAATTAATCAGTGGTGTGTAAAGGGTTTCTAGGTGTGTCTGCAGTGAGTGCTTACTCTGCTGATGGTTGGTTAGAATGATCTCATTCAGTTCTCACAGCAGTCCTTCGAGGCAGGTACTGTTATGCTGCCCATTTTATGGATGAGGACACTGAGACAAAGGGGTCATTTTGTTCCCTTAGTGCCATTGGAGGGTGGGACACAGGAGGCTTCTAGAGAAGGAGTCTCCAGGAGACCTCATCAGAAGAGAACATTCTTTCTATAAAGGGGGAATCATTTGCCAAGCCCCAGAATTGAGTTGGCGCACGGGGTACATGTGGAGCTGCCTGTGGAGTGGGGCTGGAACCTCAAAATCAAGAAAAAGTAGTTGTGAGAATGAGGAAATAGGGGTAGCACGACTTGGTGAGGCCCATGTGCTTATCCACAGATGAACATTTACTGGATCCTATTATGTGCTGGGCCTTGTACTTGGTTTAAGAATATATTAGTTAGGGTGCATTTGGCTGGGACTCAGGACACCTGAATAACAATGATTCAAGGAAGTAAAGGGATTTTCCTCACATAGCAATAAGTCTGGAGCCAAGCAGTACAGGGCTGGTGCAGCAGTTCCGAAGCCACTGGGTACTCTATCTCCTTCCATCTTTCTGGTACACCAGATTTAATTTGTGGGGTCTATTCTCATAGTTGCAAAATAGTTGCTGCCCCTCCAGACATCACATTTATAATTCAGGCATAAAAAATGGGGGAGAATAAAGGACAAAAATAGAAGAGAGTTGAGCTAGCTGCATCTGTCCTCTTTAAGAAAGCCCTGCAGAAAGCCAGACTATGCTGCAGGCCAGCTGAACTGCAAAAGAACCTGGGAAAGAGAATTGTTTTGTCCACTTTCCTGGAAAAAAACTGATGCCCTCTAAGCTTTGAAGGAGCGGGGAATGGCTGTCTTGGAGGCAGTCAGTATTTTCTGTCCTGGGAGTTCAGGTTGAAGGAGAGAGATATACATATGAACAAATTATTCTAGTAATGCTATCGAAGAGGTAAGTCAAGGGTGGAGGGGAGCTCCGGAAGGGCTGTCAGACCCAGGGAGGGCTTCTCTGACTAAATCTTAGGAGCAGCAGGAGGGAGCAGAGAAGAAGAGCAGAAGGCCGGGGAAGGGAACCCACTCTAAGAGTAGTCATGGGAAGACTGGGTTCACGTTCCCAACTCTTTACTGTGCCTTGGTTTGGGATTGACTGGTGACTTCATCTGGCTATTGGACCACTAAGAACATGACACCGCTGGGCTTGCTCTCTGGCCCTCTTGGGACCTGCCATGAGAACAGCATGTCCTGGGTAGCTTCTTAAAAGAAAGGAGTGGAGAACTCAGGATATATAATCTCTGAGACCATTTTAACCCTGAAATCTTGCCTTATTTTTAAAACGTTATGCAGATGTATGTTTCCCCATGAATTTCATCGGGAATCAACAAAAATAAGGTATTTTGGGCTCATGTATGCATCTTGGAGGCTAATTTTGACCATGTTTAAACTTATTGCAGTTTGTTGTGGTTCTATGGCTAAATTCCCCAAGGTTTGTTCATCACTCTATCTCTAGTTTCCAGAACCTTGGTACTTAACAGGTTGTCAGAAAATATTGGATAACTGAATGGATGAATGATGCATGAGCAGCTCTTATGTTCTGGAGGGAGAATGAGACAGGAAAATGGAAGATGGAAGCAAGGGGTCTTAAGTGTGGAGGGTAGAGAGGCACAGTCTTGCAGGAGCCTCGAGTTCTACCTCGAAATATGCGTAAGAGAGATCGGGGAGATGCCAATTTTGTGAGCTGCGTGCAACTTACAAATATATTTTGGCATAGGCAGAAGATTTCCAAGAGGATGTTTATGAATCAGAGTGTTTTTTAGATTTATGCATTTCAATTAAATTCAATCTATTATGTGAAATTGTTGTTGCAGCCACTCTGTACACTAATTAGCAATCAGAGTACTGAGAAGTTGTGCAGATTTAGCAAAGGCTGGCAAAGATGATCCCTGATTTACTGGAAAACAAAGTTAATAAGCGTGTGAGAGTCTTTCTAATAATCTCTGCTTAATGAGTCCTGGAAACTTGCCGAAGATCTAGGCAAGCATTCAAGCTTGATTCCTCTCAGATTTAAAAAAGTAGGTGCTGTTTTTATCCGTCACAGATTATCCTGACTAGAGAAAAATGGTGAATGAACCCCCAGATCTCTCCTTGCTTAAACTATGTGGGTGAAGGGGTAGAAGAAGTACCAGATGGGGGTTTAAGTTGATTCCAGGGGCCGCATCTCCATCCCATCCTTCTGTGGGTGGTGGGCTTCCTCAGGTCAGGGGCCCTGCCAGCTGAGCTTGAGGCTACCAGCTCAAGTACAGTGCTGGGCTGTATACAGCAGGTGCTCATTGTCATTGTTGATTGGATATGTGGTTGGTTGTTCAGTCACTCAGTCGTGTCCAATTCTTTGCGACCCCATGGACTACAGCACGCCAGGCCTCCCTGTCCATCACCAACTCCCGGAGTTGCTCAAACTCATGTCCATTGAGTCAGTGATGCCATCCAACCATCTCATCTTCTGTTATCCCCTTCTTCTCCTGTCTTCAATCTTTCCCAGCATCTGGGTTTTTTTTCTGTAAGTCAGTTCTTCACTTCAGGTGGCCAAAGTATTTGGAGCTTCAGCTTCAGCATCAGTCCTTTCAATGAATATTTAGGGTTGCCTTCTTTTAGGATTCACTGGTTGGATCTCCTTGCAGTCCAAGGGACTCTCAAGAGTCTTCTCCAACACCACAGTTCAAAAGCATCAGTTCTTTGGAGTTCAGCTTTCTTTGTGGTCCAACTCTCACATGCGTACATGACTACTGGAAAGAACCATAGCTATATGGAAACAATTAGTATGGGAACTGAGGCCCTGAAGCTTTAAAAAAAAATTGTCAAACTTACAGAAAAGTTGAAAACTTGCACCCTTCACCTAGATTCAGTTCAACATTTGCTGTATTTGGTTTCTTTCTTTCTATAAGACTGTATCTGGGCCTCTATATCTACTGTGCACAATACACCTATATGTAGCATGTGGAAATAAATTCTGACTATTATGACATTTTGCACCTAAATCCTAAACATTTATTACAAATCTCCTGAGAGCAAAGATACTTTCCTAGATCATCATTTTTTTTCCATTAAAAATAGCAATTGTTTTAACTGTCCAGTCTATGCTCATAGTTTCTCAGTTTCTCAGCTCTTCCAAGAATGTGTTTTATAGCTTAAAAAAAAAAAACCAAAAAACCAGAATCCAGATAAAAACCAGAATGCAGTTCAGACACATGCATTACATTTGGTTGTTGTGTCTCTCCTTCTAAAGCTAGAATGGTCCTCCCACATTCTTTTCCTTTTCTAAGGTATTCCCTTTATAAAATGTGCCGGCCAATTGTCTTGTAGAACACCCCACATCTTTGATTCATCTAATCGGGTCCTGTGGCCTGTCTTCGTCCAGCTTCTGTGTTTCCTCCGCATTGGGGGTTGCTCTAGAGTCTTTGCTTGGTTTCTTTGGTGAAATGCTGCTTTGTAGGTGCAGTTGCAGGCGTCAGAGGACCTGGCCGGCATCAGAAAGCACACGGCATCTGGCTCTATCACTGGTGGTGATCGCATCACTTGGATAAGATGGCAACAGGGAGATGGCGCCATGTTAAGACCACCTTTCCCTTAGTGACTAGTCATCAGTGGGGTAGTACATTAGCATCATGTGAACGTCTTGTTCCCAACAACTTCTTGTCAATGATTCTGGCCTGAATCGATGACTGCACTGGGGTTTTGAAAGGGAGCCCTTCTGTTCCTATTGCATTCTAGAGCTGGAAATATCTCCTAGGGAAGAGCTTCCCCAGCCCCAGGCCCACCCACTTGAGAAAGTCCTCTCACCTCTCTGAGCCACCTTTTCTCTGGGAGATTTATCTCTGCTCTCAGAAACGCTGTGAGCCTCAGTGAGCCAAAGTAGTTTACCAACTGGAAAGTTCTGTATTTGCTTATGCAAACTGGGGAGATGGTTACAGGCTGATCAGGCTGGTATTGAGTGAGGAGCATTGGAAAAACATCACATAATGAGTGTTGTTTCAATGAATGATGAGTCCTCAAAACACAGGTGTTCTGGGAGAACAGCAACACATTAACATGGGGAAAACTGTGTTATAGACAGATACAAGTTTACCCATTTTACATTACAAAAAATCTTGACTCTTACATTTTTTTGACCTTAGTTCCCTGGGCTCTACAGATCTCAGCAACCATACCTGTGGTTAAGACAATTGGACCTACCCCTTACTCTTCAGAAATCATTGTCCATAGGGTTTGCAAAATGGGCCGAACACTGGGTCTCAACCAGGATCACTTCTGCCGCCCTGGGGACATTTGGCAAAGAAAGCCTGGAAACATTTTGGGGGGCGGCTTCCCAGGTGGTTCAGTGGTAAAGAATCCACCTGCCAATGAAGGAGACACAGGAGACGTGGGTTCAATCCTTGGGTTGGGAAAATCCCCTGGGGGAGGAAATGGCAACCCACTCCAGTGTTCTTGCCTGGAGAATCCCAGGGACAGGGGAGCCTGGTGGGCTGCTGTCTCTGGGGTCGCACAGTTGGACACGACTGAAGTGACTTCGCATTAGCAGAGGCCAGTTGTTGTTCAGTTGCTTAGCTGTGTCTGACTCTTTGTGACCCGATGGACTGCAACATGCCAGGGATGCTGCCAAACACCCTACAGGGCACAGGGAAAGCCCACAACCAAGGAATGCCTGCCCCCAGATGCCAGCAGGGTGCAGGTTGAGAAATCCTGGAATGGAACTTGAGGCTCATTTAAAGGAAAATGATTCAAGGGGCTGTGCAGGAAAACATGGGGGCCAGGGGGCGACCTTATTAACTTCCTTGCATTCCCACTCACTCCCCAGGACTGGGTCTACCATGAGGGCAAGGCCACTAGGAAAGCAAAGTAGCAGGCATCCCCCCACACACTCTCTGAACACAGCGCCCCCTTTGCACCAGTCAGAAGGAACACTTTCCTCAGAATGTTAAGTGCTTGAATGGCTGCCACGCCCTCCGATGAAAAAAGACTTCAGCTTCACAACTGGAGCCTGTTCAGGGCAGGGCTGGGAAAAAAAGGAGAAAAAAAACCCCAGCAAAATGGGGATTTGTCCCCATACTCTGCATGGCAGGGGCGGCCTTGCTGAGTCTCTGCCCAGAAAGAGGGGATTTCTCTTGGAACTTATACTCTGTTCACATATGTTGCACAGTTTGGCGGCCTTAGTGTCTAAACCGGAAAATATAGGGGCAGGGGGTGACCCCAGGACATTCACTGCCATATTTGCATTTCTTCAAATTTCGATTTCTGTCTCTGCTCTGCTTATTATGATTTGCTTTTGTTTTGATATCTATTCCATCTTTTCTATTGGAGTTTTTAGTGGCAAAGATAGAGTGCGTGTACCTCTCCACCAGAACTGAAGTCTGTGAAGTTATTTTTCATGGCTGTATCACGTTTCATCAAGCACGTGTGTCATGCACTGGATATTTTCTATCAGATTTTAGGTCATTTCTATTTGCTTTCATTATTATAAATAAGCCTCCATGAACATCTTTTTCTGTATTAAGAATTACTCTTCTTGAAGCATCAGCTCCTGCCCAAGAGTTTTCAGCCTCCAGGCCTGCCCTCTAGAATTCAAACTTTTCAGCCTCTCCACGTGTGTGTGCCTGCAAAGTTGCTTCAGTCGTGTCTGATTCTTTGTGACCCGGTGGGCTATAGCCCACAAGCCTCCTCAGTCTATGGAATCCTCCAGGCAAGAATACTCTAGTGGGTTGCCATTCTCTTCTCCAAGAGATCTTCCCGACCCAAGGATGGAACCCAGGTCTCCTGCATTGCAGGCAGATTCTTTACCAGCTGAGCCACCAGGGAAGCCCCTCCAGCCCCAAAGCAACATTTGATTTGTTAGAAGACAAATTTGTTAAAAGAGCTCTAAGAAACTTACTTCATGTAAAAACAAGAAGTGGGGAGAAAGAATTATTGTCTTACAATACATATTTAGGCAGGAATTACTGAGAATTTAGGCAGGAATTACAAATAATATGAACATTTTGAGATCCTTGTGTTCTCTTCTGTCTGGAATGCTCTGCCCTATATTCCTGCAACTGGATTCTACTTGTCATTTATCTCAGTTTAAATGTTGCCTCCTCAGGGAGACCTCTAATTCCTCTATCACTTGCTACATAAGCTTTCTTTTCTCATTGTTCTTGTTTTTCTTTATGAAGTATGCGTGCATGCATGCTAAGTTACTCTAGTTGTGTCCAACTCTTTGTGACCCTATGGACTGTAGCCCACCAGGCTCCTCTGTCCATGGGATTCTCCAGCCAAGGATACTGGAGTGGGTCTCCATGCCCCTCTCCAGGGGATCTTCCTGACCCAGAGATCAAATGTGTATCTCTTATGTCTCCTGCATTGGCAGGTGGGTTCTTTACCATTAATGCCAACTGGGAAGTCCCAAATTGAAGTACAGTTGATTTATAATGTTTTGGGTGTACAGCAAAGTGATTCAGTTATATACACACACACACATATATATATTCCTTTTCAGATCTTTTTCCATTATAGGTTATTACAAGATAATGAATATAGTTCTCTGTGCTATACAGTAGGTCCTTGTTGTTTATTTATTTTATATATAATAGTGTGTATCAGTGTATCAGTTAATCCCAGTTTTCTAATTCACTCCCCTCACCGCACCCACTAACATACTCTTGATCACATCACCCTGTTTTAATCTCTCCCTGGATCATATCTCCCTCTGAAGTTGCCATGTTCATTGAATGTTTAGACTGTGTTCCCATTATGACATCGTCCCTTCCAGTGCAGGGTCCTGTCTCACTCATCACTGTATCCCCAGCACCCAGCATTGTAGCTGGGGATGATATAACACAGTGTTTAAACACCTGTTCTTAGTCCGGTTTTGGGTCCTGGCTAAGACTTCAGAGGTTGAAAGTGAAAGTGAAGTTGCTCAGTTGTGTCCGACTCTTTGCGACACCATGGACTGTAGCCCACCAGGCTCCTCAGTCCATGGCGTTTTCCAGGCAAGGGTACTGGAGTGGGTTGCCATTTCCTTCTCCAGGGGATCTTTCCAACCCAGGGATCGAACCCCGGTCTCCCGCACTGCAGGCAGACGCTTTACCCTCTGAGCCACCAAGCAAGTCCTTAAGTGAAAGCCGCTCAGTCGTGTCTGACTCTCTGCGACCCCAAGGACTATAGAGTCCACGGGATTCTCCAGGCCAGAGCACTGGAGTGGGCAGCCTTTCCCTTCTCCCAGGGATCTTCCCAACCCAGGGATTGAACCCAGGTCTCCCGCATTGTAGGCAGATTCTTTACCAGCTGAGCCTCGGAGGTTGATGGGGGTGTAAATGACAATGTATGAAAAGCTCAGGGCCCGGGGTCTGCTGAGCGTTCCAGGAATACTAGTGTTACAAATCACCACGTATGTAAAATGGGGCTAGTGATTCTTCCCTCTTCAGTGGACAATAAGAGGATGTCAGTGAGAGTACAATCGGTTGTTAGAAAGGAAGGGGCCATTCAGATCGGAGGCTTTATGCCTTTTCACTATGCATATAACATAGCGAGAAAATTTAGAATCAGTTGGGAAGCCCATTACAGCCATCTGCCAAGAGTGGCAGTCAAAAGGAAGTTTCTGTCCACAGGCTCACTCCAACTCCCTGATGTCTTTGTAATGTTTCATTTTGAAGGAAAGTGTTGAAGAAAGTCCAGGCTGGGTGTAAGAAATGACTGAGTAATTTCATTATTTTTAATGACATTAAACGTGTTCGTCACTGCAACTCGCCTTTGTGTGGCTGAGCGCATCACAGCCGATCCTTAATTAGAAAGGGAATGAAGGCCCTCTTCTATGGTTTCTCTGGGGAGACGTTCTGGGAAGATGCACGAACTTCCCAGGATTCCGGCATCTGCTGATGTATGGATCTGTTTCTACTGCCTCTCTCCCTCTCTGCCTCAAGCTCTTTCTGAATGTCTGTGCCTCCACCCAACCTCACTCAACTTCAGGGAAGCCAGGCTCAGCCTCCTACCCCCAGCCCTCCTTGCTTCCCTCCAGCCTCCTCTCTTTCCTTCTATCCTTCTATCCTTCTTCCTCTTCATTCCCCCACTCCCTCCCGGTTCCCCCAAAGGTCCCTCCACCATCAAAGGGCAGGAAGAGGCAGATTGAGCCAGAGAGCTGGAAAGGACTCTTGCGATAATTTCACCAGACCAAACCCACAATGACTTTGATGCCTACTGTATGCCAGGCTCTGAACTGAGGGAGGTGTGAGATCCGAGGTCTCTATCCTTGGGGAGCTTCTGAGTTAATGAGATCAAACACCCCTCCTTGTACACACACACATACACACACACACACACACACACCACATACACCGGAGTTTTAACAGGTAGAGAAAGCTTAAGGCAGTTCATGATACGTGGCCAAATTCAGTGGGTAAAAATTCCTGTGGGACTCTGGGAAGAAGTGACTGTGATTCCTGGCTGGCGTGTGTATGTGTGTGTGTGTGTGTTGGGGGTTGCATTGAACTGCCTGTCTTGACGCCTTGGTTATCTCGGTCTAGACCTAGATCCCGACCCCGGATCCCAGGAGAATCCAGCACCTTAGCCAGCTCACAGCTTGCCAGAACCCCTGCCCTGACCCCAAGGGCTCCATCTCCTCCTCTCCACTCACCTAGCCCGCCCATTTCAGGTCCCACAAATAATGGCATTTTGCCTCTTCCCTCCTGGGATGCAATTCCAGCTCCCAGGGTTGGAAATGAGCAGTGGCTGAGATGGTCTCCCATCTTGCAGTAATTCATTTCCTCCCAAAGCATTAAGTGGCCCTGTCAAACTCTAAGCCTGAGGACAGAGCAAGCCTTTTGCCAAGTGCCCTGGAACCCACAAGCTTCCAGAGCTGATGCTGGTCTCCCAGAGGGCATGCATACAGGCTTTGGTCCAGGGGTTAGGCTCTGGTTTCAGGGGCAGGAACTTGCTCAAACCCAGGAAGGACTTTTCTGGAAGAATCTTGAAGTTTTCGGTGGAACTCCAGGACCGGGGATGCACGCCAGCTTCTAGAGCAATCAGAAGCAGAGCTGGAACATTTGAAGAACACTTTCTCGGTCTCCTGCTGTCTCCTGTTTAGCTTTCAGAATCGTACTCATTCAGAGTCTCCTACAGACAGCACAGTGAATCAGACCCAGGCCCTGCCCTCAGGGAGGTACAGACTAGCCAGGAGAGTTGACATTATACAAGGCAACAAGCTTATAAACAATTCCCAGTTGTGTTAAGTGCTAAGAAGGAAACAGACAGGTGCCCGAATGGAAAGCAGTGGATGGGGCTTACTTTGGATAGAGAGGTGGGAGGAGGTCTCCCTGGAGGGATGGCGTGCAGACTAAGATGGACGAGGAAGCAGCAGGTGTAGGACGGGCAGGGCAGAGGCAGAGGAACATTTAGTGCAAAGGAGGGCCTGCAGCATATTTGAGAAAGGGAAAGAAGCTGGTTGGGGAGGGATGCGGAAGAGTCGGAGCAGCAGTTGTGGCGGGAGGGACCAGGGAGGGTCCAATCACAAATGCCTGAGAAAGGGGTTCACACTTTATTCTTTTGTGATTATTTATTTTTTAAATTGAAGGATAATTGCTTTACAGAATTTTGTGGTTTTCTGTCAAACATCAACAAGATTCAGCCATAGGTATATGTGAAGTCCCTGAAAGGGGTTAAAGCTGGGGAGAGACATGATTGATCAGTTGTGACTTGATCCTCTGGCCGCTGCTTGGGAACAAATTTCAGGGAGTAAGAGTAGAAGTGGGGGCGGTTAGGAGGCCAGCCAGCAAACTCCAGCTGGAGATAGCGGTGGCAGGGATGGGAGTAGCAGTTTGAGAGATTAGCATGGTACTCAGTCATGTCTGACTTTTTGTGACTCCATGGACTATACAGTCCATGGAATTCTCCAGGCCAGAATACTGGAGTGGGTAGCCTTTGCCTTCTCCAGGGGATCTTCCCGACCCAGGAATCGAACCAGGGTCTCCTGCATTGCAGGTGGATTCTTTACCAACGGAGCTATCAGGAAAGAGAGTAAGAGGATAAAACAGACTCATGGTTCATTTTGGAAGCTGAATCAGCAAGACGTACTGATGACGCTCTCCTGCGGGTGTGGAAATAAAACTGAGTTCCGGGTTTTCTGGCTTAAGTCACCAGCTTAATAACAGAATGGTGTTATTTACTGAGAGGAGGAAACAGGTTTGGGGGAGCAAATCGGGAACTCACTTAGGACTGATGTTTAAGATGTTGATGCAACATCTAAGCAGAGACACCCAGGAGGCTGTGGACAAACCGAACTGGAGCGCGGACCTGGGATGCAAGGTCGTGTGTGGTATTTAAACCCACAGGAGAGGAAGAGATCCCGTAGAGAGAGGAGGGGAGCTGGAGGAAGAAGGGGCCACCCAGGGCTAAAAGCATGACCCCCTGAAAGTGAAAGTGTTAGTTGCTCAGTCGTGTCTGACTCTTTGCGACCCCATGAACTGTAGCCCACCAAGCTCCTCTGTCCATGGGGACTCTCCAGGCAAGAATTCTGGAGTGGATTGCCATGCCCTCCTCCAGGGGCTCTTTCCCACTCAAGGATCGAAGCCAGGTCTCCTGCATTGCAGGCCGATTCTTTACCATCTGAGCCACCAGGGAAGCCCTAGGGTGTCCATGAAGGACAAGGAGATAGAGCCGAGCACCCTGGTCAGGGTGGTGGCAGGAAAGCTGAGGAAGCGTGTTGTTCTGGAACCCGCTGTTGTAGAGGGGTTGGGAAGCGAGCCATGGTCCTCCGTGTCCAGTGTTTCTGAGAGAGTGACTAGGAAGAGGACAATCAGGTTTAGCCACGTGGAGTCCATGGCTGATCTCGCAAAAGGTCAACGGCTTCGACCTTCAGTTTGACCAAAACCATTCTCCCCCGCTTCTTAGCCTGCAGGGAAACTTAGAGCTCCTCCTGGGTTACACGCTTCATCCACAGGTCCAGCCACCAGCCGACACCGACTGCCTGAACTCTAAACCCCTAAGTGAGAGAATGTGCGGTGGTCCCCCCAGGCCCATCGGGTGTGGTCCAGGGCTGGGGAGAGGCATAGTTCATGGGCTGAAGGCAACTCCCAGCTTCCAGCGCCAGGAGGATGCTGCCTCCTGGGCTGGACCAACACTTGGCAGTGTGCCCACTGCATCCAGTTAAATAGTCCATGGTATCTTCCGGAACTTTATCTCTGTGGACCTGAAGCTGCTGGTCACCATGGAAACAGAAGCTTTTTGTTCACCACTTCCTCTTCTCTTTTCTCCCCCTCCCCCTCCCCCCATTTTTCTCCCCTTCCTGTCCTTACACCTACTCCCTCTCCTCTCTCTATTTTTATTCCCCACCTTCTATCTCTGATTTATCCATCTCACTTGTCCTGATTTCTTTGTCTGTTTTCACTTGTCCTATTTTGTGTAGCTTTGTTAGCCACCTTTAATGTCTCCTGTGGGAATAAGGTGGCAGAAACAAATATTCATTTAGACATCTGCACATAGCCACCTACACACATAAACACGTTCACAATGCAGTAATTCCAGAGCTCTTCTTCCAAGTCAGTGCTACCCAAACGGTTATTAGGAAGAGAATCAGGAGTGGGGGAAATGCATTCTAGCCTCGTCATTCAACAAATGCTACTTGAAATATAAGGAGCTTCGTTTAGATTATCCTGAGACCTGCTTTTAGATGAGGCAGCACTTCTTTGGCATATCTGAGTATAACTTAAACGAGCCAGGGTTTGATTGCTCCTATTTTAATAAACACAGCAATCCGTCATGCTCAGCTAAAAATACCCCCAGCGCATCTTTTATTTTATATATATACACAACCAATCCAAATTCTTCCAGGAATGGCTCTGCCAAACGCTATACTCATTAATCAATTCAGGGCAGAGAGCCCAGCAGCTGACAAGTCTAAGAAGCGTGTGGATTTCGAGTTCTTCCTCCCTCTGGTGCTGAGCCTGGGACCACCTCTGTCACTAAGCAATCTTCCAGCAGACGGGCACTTCTGGACCACGAAGCACCTGAATGTGGACTGGTCTTGTCAGAGTTGAGGGTCGGCTACAGAAGGTGGTAAAGAGACAAGGGCCCTTTAGGACCTGTGGGGCTAGATGAAACCACAACCAGAAAATGATTGAACCTGCTATTTGACTTTAGAGAGACAAAAGGGACTAGGGGGTCCACTAGATTAAAGATGTTTTGACAGAATATATCAATAGGTCTGAGTGGAGGGAATGACGAGGGTGGATTGTTTAGGGGGGCCTGGCACGAAGGGAGTTAACGCCTTGCAGGCTGGGTTGAATTGGGGCTCCTGACCCCCGGCAGGCAGTGCTCCCCAAAGAGGGAAACCCCAGAGGGTGTCAAGGTGAAAACAAACAAACTCTGGCCCTCCTTTTCCCTGGGGAATGTCTGCAGGCATGGGACTGTCACCTGGGCTTTGGAGCAGAGTCCCAGAGTCCAGCCTCTGCTGCCCCTCGGGGACCTCCAGTGATGAGCCTGTTTCTTCACGTGTGCAGTGGCTGTGAGAACCCCTACAGGGCTCTTTGGGGGCGCCCCGGGAGGCAGTGGCTGCAGAGCTTGCCCACAGCAGGTGGGCAATAGTGGTCCCTGTTATCCGAGGCTCTGGGAGCCCTGCTATAGTGAATATGAGCACCTCGGAATTAGAATTGCTCACCAAGCATCTCCACAGCCTCCCTGCTCTCCACCTCTGTTTCAGCCTTCCCGTCTCCCCTGAGTCTCCTAAAGACGCTAGTTCAGTCCAGTTGCTCAGTCCCGTTGGACTCTTTGCGACCCCATGGACTGCAGCACGCCAGCCCTCCCTGTCCATCACCAACTTCCAGAGTCTACTCAAACTCATGTCTATTAAGTCGGTGATGCCATCCAAGCATCTCATCCTCTGTCATCCCATCCTCTCAACTTCAATCTTTCTCAGCATCAGGGTCTTTTCAAATGAGTCAGTTCTCTGCATCAGGTGGCCAAAATATTGAAGCTTCAGCTTCAGCATCAGTCCTCCCAATGAATATTTAGGACTGATATCCTTTAGGATAGACTGGTTGAATCTCCTTGCAGCCCAAGGGACTCTCAAGAGTCTTCTCCAACACTACCATTCAAAAGCATCAATTCTTCGGCGCTCAGCTTTCTTTATGGTCCAACTCTCACATTCATACATGACTACTGGATGGATCCACATACATGACTACTGGAAAAATCATGAGCTAAAGATCCTAAGCTTCTCCCATTCCTGGGCTCTTGAGATCCTCCTTCCTGGACCTCTCAGACTGGGGAGTCAGAATCTGCCATTCTCAGAGCCATCATCGCTTCCTGAGAAGTGGCTTCAATGCTCCAGGACTGGAGGAGGAGCCCCGCCAGGTGGAGGAGCTGCCGTGCCCCTAGTGAGCATCCCCACATTACACTTCACCTCCATTATCTGCTCCCTTGTCCACTGGACCGAGAGGCCTGGAAGCCAAGAGGCCCTACCGAGTAGCATGGTGCCTGGCACACAGAAGGTGCTCAGTAGATACTTGTTTAATGCATTAGTACATGAAAGAGTCACCCAGCTAGGTAAATATCAAGGGGAAAAAGTCATCCAGATCTGTTATGGGTTGGATTGTGTCCCTTCAAAAGGTATGCTGAAGGCCTCACCCCCAGTATCTATGAAAGGGGAGGTCATTAGCATGGGCCTCCACCCAGCACAAATAAATGCAGTCCTTGTCAGATGAGGGGGATTTAGACACAGATACAGACTCATGGAGAATGGGATGTGAAAGCACAGAGGGGCAGGTAAAGGTGAGATGGTGATGTAAAGATGGAGGCTGAGGTTGGGGGGCCAAGCCCCAGCCAAGAGCACCTGAGGCTGCAGAAACTGTAAGAGGCAAGAGGGCCTCCTCCCCTGGATTGCCTGGAGGGGCCGTGGCCCGGGGACACCCCAGGTTCTGGATCTGTGAGAGGGTAAACTCAACGTGTTTGAAGTCATCCAGTTTATGGTACTGCATCGCGGCAGCCCCAGGAAGCTAACACAAGGTCCGTGGTGAGTCAGAGCGTTGAGCATCAGTGGATGCTCAGTGGGTACCCGCATCTTGCATCTGTCACAGTCTGGGTCATTTCCACTAATATTCGTCGCTGACTCTTCTGAGGCAAATCAGTGCTTGTATCGGGTGGGCACTACCGGGAGGCCTGCTGAGATGCAAAATTCTGGAGCCCGTGGAATTAGGGGGCTGCAAGAGTGGCATGGCTCTGAGGTGAGGCAGGGGGCCAATCTCTAGAACCTACGGGGCGGGGAGTGGATCAGTTTTGACTGATGCTGAGATGATGCTGGAGGGCTCTTTGAGGGTAAGAGCTCACGGTCTTGGTCAGTCACTAAGAGGAACCCCATATCTAAAGCCATGGATGCGCAGAGGGAAGTGGAGTCAAAGAACTCTCCTAAGGCAGAGGCCCAGTTGTGTGGTTGGGCCAGTGTAGTGGGGTTGAGCTCATGGGATGTGGCTCTCAGAGACCCAGCAGGCACTGCAGGCTGGTCTGCAGAGTGGGTCTGTGATGGTCCTATCTACTGACCTCCCCATGGCCCTCCTGGGTGGTACCATCCCTGGACAGGGAGAAAGGTCCACAATCCCCACTGCCCCCTACCCCTACTCCTGCCGTGATCAGATAGCTCGGGGCAGGGGATGGGGAGGGGCACGGAGAGAAGAATGGTATAATCAGTCGCTTGTGCTTGGCCTTTTCGGCTGATTCTAAATGAAATCAGATGCCTTGCTGAAAGCTGTTCCATGGGGAGCTTTTACTGGATTTCCACTTGAGTCATGCTGTAGACATCGGAGACTGACCGTCAACCTCTGCACTTGGGGATGTGTCAGCAGAGATTTCATAACATGCGATTGGGGAGAGAAATATTCTGAGGGCTTTGAATAACCCAGCAACTAAGCCTCATCAGATCCAAGAGGCCCTGGACCAAGGCGTTTAGAACCAAGTGAATGGCTGGGGAAAGGTAGCAAGTGGCAGGTCCATAGGCTTCGCCCTATCCAGTGTGGCAGCACAGAACGTAAATCACACCGCTGCTTTCTGGGCACGGCACCAGCGAATCACTTTCTTCAGCACAGAGTCAGTGCTTTAGCAAAAGATGGTCTTTAAAAAATAGGTGGAGCCTAGTGTGGACTGCAGTCTGAATTTATAGAGACAGGATTTGGGTGGGATGGATTTTGCTGGACTCCAGCTGTTCTGGAAGAGTCTACTTGGTTGCCTGCTCCCCCTGCAGTGTCCCTGGTGCCTCAGGCAGACGCGCTTGGTGGTCCTGAGACTTCTCAGTGAGGGCTTCCCTGCCCAATCTCATCCCAGACTAGACTCACTCCTTTTCTACCTGTTGGGGCACCCGGTCTCCCCTTACCCTCCACCCTCTTTTCTTCACTTACTCATTACCCATCCTACCTTCATCTTTCGTTTCCTCTCTCCCTTCTTTTTAAAGTATTTACCCAAAGCTGTATGTTTTGTTGATGTTTTGGTTTACTGACTTTACCCCTTTCCCCTCTAGAACATAAACTCTCAGAGGCAGCGAGGAGGGGGTTGGGGTACCTCTTGCATACATCAGTGTGTCCTAAACTCTTCCAGGGTCCAAGCCCTCTCAGCACCAAGCCAACACTCACGAACTATTTCTGAGTGCACGAGTGAACCTATGGGAGAGTATCTATGGGGTGATCACTGGAACAGTGGAAGAACATTTAAAAATTCAGTTTCCAGTTATGTCAATGCGCTCAGGGATGCTTCAGTTCAGTTCAGTCGCTCAGTCCTGTCTGACTCTTTGCAACCCCATGGACTTCAACAGGCCAGGCTTCCCGGTCCATCACTGACTCCTGGAGCCTACTCAAACATGTCTATTGAGTTGGTGATGCCATCCAACCATCTCATCCTCTGTTGTCCGCTTCTCCCGCCTTCAATCTTTCCCAGCTTCAGGGTCTTTTCCAATGAGGCCACATCAGGTGGCCAAAGTATTGGAGTTTCAGCTTCAGCATCAGTCCTTCCAATGAATATTCAGGACTAATCTCCTTTAGAATGGACTGGTTGGATCTCCTTGCAGTCCAAGGGACTCTCAAGAGTCTTCTCCAACACCACAGTTCAAAAGCATCAATTCTTTGGCATTCAGTTTTCTTTATGGTCCAACTCTCACATCCATACTTGACTACTGGAAACACCATAGCTTTGACTATATGGACCTTTGTCAGCAAAGTAACATCTTTGCTTTTTAATACACTAAGTTGGTCATAGCTTTTCTTCCAAGGAGCTCCTAAGAGACAAGAGCACAGGGATGTCTCCATGTCACCTGTGATCCTCGGCAGGGTCAGGGTGGGCCATGGGGTGGGGCCAGGGGGCTTGTGGTGGTGAGACTGGCCTCCCTCTGCTGCGTGGGATGGCCGAGGACACTGCAGGTACCCTGCTCACACCAGCCTGGGTGACGTGACTTGCTCAGTGTCTTGTCCATCCCAAGTGAAAGCATTTTGATAATAACATTGTATAAAGCACAGAGATTTGAAGAGAAAGAAAAGATCTGACTTGAATAATAGCCTCTGTGCTAATGATAGAAAAGCTGATGGTTTGAAAGGAAAAGAGTTTTCCATTAGGAGGCCTCTAAAAATAGTCATTGTGATTTGAACCACCTTCTTCAGTTTCAGCCCGAATGTTAATTACATTAGCAAATCATTTTGGCAGCGGGAACAGGTATCCGACCTTGTCTGGGCTGCCTCCTGTAAACACTCAACACAGAGGGGAGCCCCCCCTCCTACGGAAGTCCAGCTGTTGGGAACACACAGGCACACACATGCACACACATTTCTAGGGCTTCTCACAGGTGTCTCTCAGCATGAAGTTCACTGTGCTGAACTTGCCGGGGCAGAAACTCATAAATCCTACTGGTGAGCCCCAGATGGTTAGCAGGCTTCCATCCGGCAGCTGCCGGGCAGTCGGAAACTTCCAGTAGAAAACAAGGGCTGGTTATTGCAGGGGAGGCCGCCACGTTAGCTCTGCCCACCCAGAACCACTTGGGGTTCCTTTCATCATTCTGGCTCTTGCTGGCTTGGGACCCTGCTTCGCGCTCTCCTTCTAGAAAGTGCTCAGGAATGCATTGAATCTTGAGGGAAATCTGAGAGGTTTCCTGCAGAGATTTCTTATCTTTGGAAGAGCCCCAGTCCTTGGGGGAACAAAGTTGGGGGAAATTCAGTGCCCGTGGTGAAAATGTAGTATTTATTTAATAGTATTTTTCTGGGGGTTTGGCATCCATGGAGGGGTATTTGCAGTGTGACTTTTATGAAGTATTGGAGTTTCTGGATTTAATTTGGACAATTTTGAAATCATGCACATGGGCCCAGAGGCTCAGAGACAGCTGAGGGAGGCTAACATGATTTATATTGGGGATGTTTGGAGAGGGGCAATCTGACAGACCCCTCAGGATCCTTAGCTGCTGTCTGCTGGAGTGTGGAGGGCTACTGCGGGCAGGCAGGAGGGATGAGAGCCTTGGCTTGGCACCAGCCTGACATTTCTGTGGGGTTTCTAGGGTATGAAGCATCTTTATTCCGGCTCTCTTTTGAACTAGGTAGGTATGACTGTCCCATTTTACAGATAAGGAAACTGAGGCTCGGTACAGTTAAATGAGATTAGTCCACGGTCTTGTCCATGTTCCCCCTTTCTTCCACATTTCTGAAGAGACTTCTGGGATGAAATGTGGGGATGCGGGAGTCTGGAGCAAGAGCAGGTGGAGGGGCTGGCCGGGAGATGCTTCCTGCAGTTGGTGACATGGTTCCTGGCTGGGGACGTGGGTGAGCAGGAATGAGGGGGAACCTTGGGGATGATGTGACCTCATTTCTGTATCTGGACATTGCTGGTGGGATGGAGAGTAGAGGGGAGTGTTGGGAGGTGGCCCAGTGCACGCAGACCCTGGGGTTTGGGCACTGTCCTGTGAATGGCCGGGAAGTACCCAAGGGTGTGAGCTTATCCACTGGCTGAGAAGGTGGGGAAATTCAAGTTTCAGGGAGGAGGATGGAGTGGGGAGAGGCTGGGGGTGGGAGGCAGGGTGGTGGTGAAATCAGGGAGCTCGTTGGGCAGGAGGGGCTGTGATGGTCACACTGGGGTTCACAGGTACAGGGGAGGGGGTCGCTGGGTGGAAGGGAGGAGCCAGATGCGATGGCCAGGGCAGACGAGAAGCAGATTAGACCTGGGGGCAACCGGGAAGCCTGGAAGCCTCTCTCCCTTAGTGAATAAAAACCGAGAGGCTAACAGTGGGGGTGACAAGGACGTAATCTAATCCTTCCCACGGTGAGACCCTAAACTCAGCACTGTACACCAGTTAACTCAGTCACTCCTCACAAATCTGTGAGGTGGGCCCTATTTTTATTTAATCTGATTTGTTTATAATTTAAAAATTCTTTTCCATTATGGTTTATGACAGGATATTGTGTGTAGTCTCCTGTGCTATGTATACAGCAGGATCTTGTTGTTTATCCATTCTATATAGAATAGTTCGCATCTGCTAATTTCAGACTCCCACTCCAACCCTCCCCCACCGCCCTTATTTCTTTATACATTTTCAATTGAAGTATATAATTGATTCACAGTGATTCAGGAGTACTGTAACGAGATTCAGTTATATGCGTGTGTGCGTGTGTGTGCATGTGTATGTGCTTGTGTGTGTGTGCGCTTGTGTGTGTGTGCGTGCATGTGTGTTCTGTCACTCAGACATGTCTGTCTCTTTGCAACCCCATGGACTGTAGCCCACTAGGCTCCTCTGTCCATGGGATTATCTTGGCAAGACTACTGGAGTGGGTTGCCATTTCCTCTTCCAGGGGATCTTCCCGATCCAGGGACTGAACCCACATCTCCTATGTCCACTGATCCAGGGTCCACTCTCTCAGTCAGCCTCTCTCTTACTGACTCAAGAACCGGAGCCATCAGAAAACAGTGACAAGGTGTTCCGGGTGCCATGAAGGAAAAGAAGGAAATGAGAGGAGAAGTCCTCCGTGAGACTGAATTTTCCAGGACGGGCTCCCTGAGCAAGGGACATTTAATCAAGACCTAAAAGCTGAAAGGGATTTCATTTATACAACTAATATCTATGAAGGTTTCATTTGAAGAAGAAAAGCTTTTATGGTGATTTTCATTGCTATGCTATTTTTATTTCACTTTATAAGCCTCATTAACTTTTTTTTTTTTAACAAAGAAAGAGCTGAGAGCCACTTTAGCTGAGATGGGACAAACGCATGAAGCTCCTCTAACTGGGTGGGAATCAATGGGAGACAGACAGGTCCGGCCAGGCTAACCCATGTCAGAGGCCGAAAATCTCCTGTTTTTGTCAAGCTGTAGCTGTGTCTGGCAAACCTTGTTTAATCTGGATCTCTGGGGGGTTTAAAAATTTCTTTGCTTTGGCTCCAGCTTCTCCTCCTTTCCTCCTTCGAGAACAAGATCCTTCGTAAAATTTAAAGTGGCCGGGACAGCTGGGGAGCGCTCTCTGTACACAGTGAAGCCTCTCCCCCAGCTCCTGAGCTCCATCACTGGGAGACAGGGAGGAGGGTTCCCTGGTCTCTGGTCTCGCAGAAGTATCAGGGTTTTCTTCCTCACATGGGGCACCCATCCCTAGGAGGGCTTCACCCATGTCAGTGGAGGACCAGAGGGCTGGGTGGTACAAGATGATAAAGGATAGGCGGGTGTCTCAGGTACCAGGCTGCACTGGAAGGCTGGACGGGTCACTTGGAGAAAAATGCAGTCCAGGTGATATGAATTTCGAGAGTCGATTTCATTGCACGACTGCTTACTGAGCACCTCCAGTACGCCAGGCACTGGGACAGGTATGAAGGGGACCCAGAGAGCACGCAGGCTTTTTATGCTACTGAGAACTTTTCATATAGACACGCAGCCAGCAAGCACTAGGCACCTTCTGTGTGTGGGAGACAAGCCAAGCGCTTTCTGCGCCCTCTCCTTAGAGGAGCTCGTTGGGCAGTGGGAAACTCGCAACTGCCTGAGGGTCGTGGGGGCCACGTGCAGGGTGCTGTGCGACCCTGGCGGGAGGGGAGAGGACCTGCAGTCAGGGAGGGCTTCCCCAGAAGGGGATCTTGAAGTACAGTTTTCCAGGAAAGGAAGGGCCAGAGAGCATCCAGGTGGTGGCAAAATCTGTGCAAAAGTCAGGGGGAGGATCATACCAGGAAAGATGGGGTGCACGGTGTGGGGTCTCCTTTCTCCATTACACAGTGATGAGCATGCACCGTGTCCAATACGACAAGATAAACACAGCAAATAAGAGCAGCAGCTTACCTTCCCTTAGCACTTACTACGTGCCAAGCTTCAAGCTAAGCCGTTATGTGCATCATATTATTAAAGTCTCACCAAGATTCTCTATTAGGTCAGGATCAGATTCTCCCACTTCGCAGATGCATAAACTGAGGCCAGGATGGCACATTCAGCCTCTGCTCCAGCTAGTGAGGCGTAGACTCAGGGCGAGACAGGCCCTCAGGCCCACGTTGGTCTGCCTCTGATGGGTCACCTATTAGTGCCCTGGGTTGCAGGTCCTTGGATGGGCCTCTCCTGGATGGGTAATCATGTTGAGAAGCTGTTTATACATATGAAATTTAAACGCTTGAATACTGAACAGCCCTCACCTCTACCTCTGGGATGCAGAATGGTAACAATAAACAGGCTTTCTGTTTTATCCACTGGACTTTGGAAGCTTGGTTTTAAAAGAGATTTAAGAATTTTATCCAGGTCGTTGCAACGGCTGCCAACTTTGGCTGGATGCACAAAGCATTGGATTTTCAACCTTCTTAGAAGTAGAAATGGATTCTTAGCTAGACTTTATAACCGGATGTGATGACTTACCCTCCTTTCCACATGGAGGAGAGAACGTCCTGAGGGGAAGGGAAAGGAAGTGTTTGTGGCTCGCAGGAGCTCCATCCTTTATGCCTGAGCCCCTCCAAAGCACTCTGCCTTTCAGCATGGGATTTACAGCTTGCATCGAGTCATCAGTGAAACCCAGGTGTGAAGGAATGTGCCAAGATTTTTTTAAAAACTGTGTTTCCTGATTGTGCCCTTAAGGGTAGATGTAATTAAACTGACTCAAAAAGAAACTACTCTGCTCAGGTTTGGATATATGATCAGTGTTGTGATCTCAGTCAGGTGATTGTAGCTTGAGAACAGGATCTACTTCTTTTTTATTGTTCAGGGTTACTTATATAATACAGTCTCTGCATGGCAAAAGGGTATATGTTACAAACACTTTTTAATATATTGCCCTATTTCTATATCTATTACTTCCTTAAAGTCACTAGAAAGTTATGGAAGAATAAAAGGTTAAAATCATTAATTTTGGCTGACTCTAGAAGACGGTGCCGTACAATTGATCGGTTTATTCAATTTGGTGGAAAAGAAAAAAACCAGTTAAGCTGGTCTTCTGTGTTCAAATGGCAAGGTAGACATTGTTTCTGTAATCTGCATCTTGGTTAATACAATATTCTCTGTTGGTACAAGCATTCTAGGGATTTAAAAAATCACTTTTCAGATAAATTTTTCTTTTCCATTGGGTCCATAATCTTTAATGTCTTCTCTTATACACATAAAGAACACAGATATGGTGGGCATGAGTTCATTAGGAATGCATCTGGGAAAATGAGTCTGCCTTCCAGATAGAGGTCACCTGCCCCCATGCCCACCTGCAAAGCTGGGGAGGGGGGGTCTTATAACCTTGCATCATCACCAGCACTTGACACTCTCCGGCTTTCTCATTTCTGTGCAGCTAATAGTTGCCAATTGATGCCTCATCATTTAAATTTCTGTTCCTCTGATTGCTAACAACTTTGAGCATCTCTCTCTTTCCTTTTCTCTGGCTGTGTGGTATGCGGGATCTTAGTTTCCCAATGAAGGATCAAACCCATGCCCCCTGCAGTGGAAGCACCCACAGTCCCCAGTGAGCGCCCTTTCATGCAGTTAGGGACTCCACAGAGATTAATGCTCTTTCTCTTTAAGGTTTCATGCATTAGGTGATCATAGGAGCAGCTCCAGAATTTCCACATTTGAGGAATTTAGATCTTAAGCCATTCTGCTGGAAGGTGGGGCTAAAGGTGTGGCTAAAGCCACCCCAAGAATCCTTTGTGACCAGCACCAGGGGCCTGTGCCTAAGTGCATCGTGGACCACGTGATGGGCCAGAGACTAGTGGGAGCAGGCTTAGATCCGCAGGAAGTCATTACTGCCCATCAGCTTGCAGAACAGGAGCAGAGGAAGAGGCTTCCAGGCAACACAAAGATGCAGCTACCAATTGCACCCCTGGGGCCCAAGTGGGGAGGGCTGTGGAAGGGTTGGGGGGAGAAGTACCTAGATCTCTCTCTCTCCCATCCTCCTATCTCCTCCTGACACCTCTCACTGACCATAACCAATCAGAAATCAGAGGGCAAGGACGCTCACTCCAGCAGGATGCAGACAACGGACCACCGGACCACAGACTCACCAAGAGGGATGGAGATGGGAGGGGATGCACAGAGAGAAACCCTCACAAAGGTCAGAGGTGTTATATCTAACATATTGTCCTGTACGTAGTAGGTGACCAAGAAATGCTGAATCTCCAGGGATGTTGAGCAGCCTCTGACTAATCTGAGTTCAACGTCTCCCCAGGTGTCTGTTGGCATGATTTCTTAACAGTTTTGACAACAGCATCTTAATGTTTACAAGTGGAATATCTCAAGCCAAGGCAAGTTTCCCCAGGTCAAACTAAAGCTGAAATCACAAAGCAGAGGCGGTACTGAAGGGAGAAACTGAGCAGCGAGGGGAGGAGGAACCATGAGCTCAGAATAGGCTTATCAAAAGATGCTGAAGCTAGAGCCTGAGTGAGAACAAGCATGTTGAAAATTAAATATGAAATGGGTAATTATGCAGTAATGAGACTGAGGACATTACAAAGGACACTGCCATCGAAACCACCACATCTCAACAGAGTAATGAACAGGAAAAACCCTCCAGCTTTGTAATTATAATCATCGTTGCCATAACAACTTAGTATCTCTCTTTGTGAGCAGCTAGCTTGAGACTATATTTTTAGCAATGACTGTGCTTCAACGTGTATTTTTCCTTATATAGCAGATAATTTTTCAAATTACTGATCTTAAAAAGAAAAACAATTTCATTTTCATTCTCTCTGAGTGTAAACGTCTCGGGGATAATTAGGGAAATAAGCAGGTGTGAAAGTTCATTATGAAAATGCTATAAAAAGTATTGATGTCTTGACAACATTTGCTTCAACAGAATGTTCTTTGGACCTGTACACTCTTATTGTTCCTTGTCAAGCAGCTTAACATATAAATCTTCTCTGCGGGGTTCATAAATATTTGAAAAATGATTAGCTCTGTAAGGTGTTTGAGGATTATTTGACAAGTACGGATTTATGTTGTGGGACAGAAATTGGCTTAGCAGAATCCTGAGTCTCAGGAATGAATGAATGAATGTATAAACATTGGCTTACCTTGCTTAACAGAAATATACATAACAGATTCCCAGCTGAAGCAAGCAATGAGTTGACCTAAAAAATCAAACAAAATACCATTTGAAGAATTCAGAGAACAGAAGGAGTCCTGAGCTGCCATTTTGGTTTCCAAATTTGCTCCAGCTATTACACCCAGCTGGAAGGGTTGCTCTTATGGCTTGGCAAATATCCAAGATAAGTTAGCACTTTACTGAGCTCTGCTTACACTATTGGGAGATGATCACAGGCCTTTGTTAGGGTCTTAGACTTAAGCTAAATAAATGCTTTATTAGGTTGAGAACAGAAAGGTCTCAGAAAGAAGCACTCTTTCCCAATGCCATGAAAGGCCCTCAGCCAAGATAAGTCATGCAGCAAAGACTTCCTGAGAATTTTCTGTCTTTCTTGTACTCTATTGTGTCTGTGGAGGATAAGCAGATTTCAATAATTACCAATTTATAAAGCGTTTAAAGACTCTGTCAAATTACCGCACAACTGCACTCATCTCACACGCTAGTAAAATAATGATCAAAATTCTCCAAGCCAGGCTTCAGCAATACGTGAACCATGAACTTCCAGGTGTTCAAGCTGGTTTTAGAAACGGCAGAGGAACCAGAGATCAAATTGCCAACATCCGTTGGATCATCAACAAAGCAAGAGAGTTCCAGAAAACATCTATTTCTGCTTTGTTGACTATGCCAAAGCCTTTGACTGTGTGGATCACAAGAAACTGTGGAAAATTCTTCAAGAGATGGGAACGCCAGACCACCTGACCTGCCTCTTGAGAAACCTGTATGCAGGTCAAGAAGCAACAGTTAGAACTGGATATGGAACAACAGACTGGTTCCAAATAGGAAAAGGAGTCCATCAAGGCTGTATATTGTCACCCTGCTTATTTAACTTATATGCAGAGTACATCATGAGAAATGCTGGGCTGGAGGAAGCACAATCTGAAATCAAGATTGCTGGGAGAAATATCAATAACCTCAGATATGCAGATGACACCACCCTTATGGCAGAAAGTGAAGAAGAACTAAAGAGCCTCTTGATGAAAGTGAAAGAGGAGAGTGAAAAAGTTGGCCTAAAGCTCAACATTCAGAAAACGAAGATCATGGCATCTGGTCCCATCACTTCCTGGGAAATAGATGGGGAAACAGTGGAAACAGTGTCAGACTTTATTTTTTGGGGCTCCAAAATCACTGCAGATGGTGATTGCAGCCATGAAATTAAAAGACGCTTACTCCTTGGAAGGAAAGTTATGACCAACCTATATAGCATATTCATAAGCAGAGACATTACTTTGCCAACAAAGGTCCATCTAGTCAAGGCTATGGTTTTTCCAGTGGTCATGTATGGATGTGAAAGTTGGACTGTGAAGAAAGCTGAGCACCGAAGAATTGATGCTTTTGAACTGTGGTGTTGGAGAAGACTCTTGAGAGTCCCTTGGACTGCAAGGAGATCCAACCAGTCCATTCTAAAGGAGATCAGTCCTGGGTGTTCATTGGAGGGACTGATGCTAAAGCTGAAACTCCAATACTTTGGCCACCTCATGCGAAGTGTTGACTCATTGGAAAAGACTCTGATGGCTGGGAGGGATTGGGGGCAGAAGGAGAAGCGGATGACAGAGGATGAGATGGCTGGATGGTATCACTGACTCGATGGACATGAGTTTAAGTAAACTCCAGGAGTTGGTGATGGACAGGGAAGCCAGGCGTGCTGCGATTTACGGGGTCGCAAAGAGTCAGACACCACTGAGCTACTGAACTGAACTGAGCTAAAGACTCTGTACAAGGGACAATGAAGAGTACTCCTATCATTGCTGCTGGCTGGCGTTCTGGGAGAACTAAGTTGAGATGAGTATGTGAGTCGTACGCAGAGGGGTTGGGTTTCCATGGGCTGGGTAAGCTCTTTGGGTTCCTCAATAGGAGAGAAACATTGTAAATGGATGTTTCAGGGAGAAAGTTGGTAGCTTCCCATGTGGGGTGAACAGCAAGTCACAGAGACCAGAAGCAGGGGGACCTGCTAAGCAAGTACTCCAGTAATCTGGGATGGGGTGCTGAACAATGGACCAGGTACTGCCAGTGGGAACAGCGGAAGAGAAGATTAATGTGTCAGAAGAAGCAATAGGACTAGGAGATGCGTCCGCTGTCTCAGCAGGTAGAGCACAGATGGGGCAAAGTCTTCATCTGGGAAGCTGAAGCATGAGGACTCCTCCCTGGCAGACAGGCTGGGGTTGAGAAGCAGGATGAGACTTGGTGAACAGGAGAATGAGGTCAGCTTGGCCACCCCTCGTTGTAAACTTGATAAACTCTGGCTGTGCCCTGCGCATTTCCAGGTGAGTCAGCCCTAGTGATAGAGAATCAGGGCAAGACAAAGGCGGCTCCAGGAACCGTACAGCGGGCTGCTACGTGTTGGGAGAATTGGTGTCAGTGCCAATTCTTGTTCTATTTGTTCTACTTGCTTTAATTATGTGCCTCTCCATGGAAAACAAACAAGCAAGCAATAACGCAGAGAACAGCGATTAGTGGGATTCATTTCCTGATTTGAGGGATGTGTTGAGAATCATGTTTGAGTAGGACAGTCTCTGATTATTTATCAGATGCCACAAGTAGGTGTATGTTATTTTTGCTACCTAAGAGGTGCCAGAAAAGTAACATGTTTTCAAAATGCAGAGTGTCTGACATTAGCTGTTGGATCAACGCAGGAAAGCAGGGTTTAACATGACTGGCAGTAGTTTACTTTGCATCTGTGGGTGACTCTGGGCCTGTTTCCTTCCCTGAAGAATGGGAGGGAGAAAGTTAGTCTCAAGCTTTAACTGTATCAGAATCAGGTGAGGAGCTTCTAGACATGGCGGTGTCCAATCCCACCCCCAGGAGACCCTGTGGGCTTGGGGTGGGGCTTGTATATTTAGCCAGCTCTGGGGTCTCTGGTGGAGGTGGTGCAGGGGGGCAACCCTGTCTAGATGGAGGATTCCAGGCGATTCTCTTGCTTGTGCTTTGTATAGCCAGCTGGAACTTCTGGGTGTATCACTTGCTGACTTTTTGCCAATGAAGCTCCGTGTGGACTTATTTGTTGTCTGAAGTGCCTGGCTGTAGATGAAAGAGTCCCTTGAGTGAGCCCAGGAGATATATCCCAGAGAAGGGTGGGCAAGCATCCAGAAATGGGTCATGGACCAGCTCAGCCCAGGCCACTTGGAGAGTGGAGGGGGGAAGGAGGCCTTCTTCCTCTCTCTGGAGACTTCTGCTGGCTCTGGGCTCCAGAATGTTCTGAGGGGTTTGACAACCAGGTCCAGGGACTCCTGACCCTCGGAGATAGGGCAGGGCCTACTTCAGCTGCACCTCCCACCCCCCAGCCATTCTGCTTTGGCTTAGGCCTGGGAGCCCAGAAGACCTGCCTTAAAGGACGGCCTGGTCATTGCTCTAAGTGGGGACAAGGAGAGAAAATGAGCTGGTAAATGAGGGAGGCCAGAGGCAGAGGAGAGCCCAAGTCTGCCCACAGTGTGGGCTCAGAAGTGTAGCTTCAAAGAAAAGAGGAGGACTTGCCTGGGTACCCAGACCCAGCTCAGTGGCACCCTGGAATGGCAGGGTCCCAAGGACTGGCAGGGGATAGCCCAACCAAGGGTTGAGGGTCAGGCTGTCCCTGGGGTCAGCAGAAAAAGCCCCCAAAGACACTCCTAC
The DNA here is from genome assembly GCF_023091745.1 of Budorcas taxicolor. Classification (NCBI taxonomy): domain Eukaryota; kingdom Metazoa; phylum Chordata; class Mammalia; order Artiodactyla; family Bovidae; genus Budorcas; species Budorcas taxicolor. The sequence continues at coordinate 42,906,830 of NC_068932.1, read as the reverse complement.
CCGAATCCTGGGGCTCTGTGAATTGAGTAGGTTCCCTGGCAAAATGTGGATGAGGTCACCACCTTAAGAGAGGGGAATTATTCTGAATTATGTGTGGACCCATCCAATCACAGAACCACTTCGAGTAGAGAATTTTCCCCAGCTGGGAGGAGGGAAGATATGGCAGAATGGGAGAGAGCTGGGACCACTGGAGCAACTCAGCACGCCAGCACCGGCTCTGAGATGCAGGTCCCACGTGGGAGCACCAGAGAGAGAGGCTGCAGAGAGCTCCTCACAGACGGCAAGAGAAGGGACACAGGCAGCTCCCCGGAGTGAAGACCGGCCAGTGAACAGGACCTCAGGGCTATCACTCTGGGAACTGAACTCAGCCAGCGCCCGTGTGAGCCTGGAAGACTTCCCTGGAGGCCCTACTAGAGAAGGCAGCTTGCGAACCGGTGCCTGGATTTTAGCCTGGGGACGCCCACTCAGATTCTAACCTGTAGACCTGTCCCATAGTAAGTATGTGTTGTTTTAAACCACCAAACTTGTCGTAATTTGTTACAACCGCAATAGGCAGCCAGTGCAGGCCACACTTCCCCACTATCCCGGCCTGAAGGATGAACAGAGTTTTATTGGGGGCAGGATGGTACTTTTTTCCAAAGGTAGTGAGCTCCCTGCCAGCCTGGTGGGCCCTGGAGCAGGAATCTGCTCACCTGATGACCCAAATGCGCCCTGTGGCTCCCGGGACGGCAGTCCTAGGAGGGCTCCAGCTCTCTCCCCACCCAGCAGCCACTTCTCAGACCAGATCAGGGCTCCTGGTGGCTCAGAGGGTAAAGAATCTGGCAGCAATGCGGGAGACCTGGGTTCGATCCCTGGGTCGAGAAGATCCCCTGGAGAAGGGAATGGCTACCCATTCCAGTACCCGTGCCTGGGAAATCCCATGGACAGAGGAGCCCGGCGGGCTACAGTCCATGGGGTCGCACGAAGTCTGACACGACTGAGTCTAGCACTTTCAGACAAGAACTTCCAGGGACGCTAGGCCCCGCCCTCACGAACTTGACTCCAAGGAACCCTGGGGACCTGGGGACCATCCACAGTACCTGAGATAAGATCACGGTCAGGTAGGGGTGGGGGGAAGGTTTGTCTGGCCACTGGGGAATCCGTGTCTGGTGTGGAACCAGGGAAGAGGCAGGGGTCAGGAGAGCTAGAGGCTAGGCTCGGGGCTCTATTTGCTTTAGGACCTTGGGCCATCGGGGGTCACGGTTCCCCAACCTGTAAGGTGGCTGGAGCGCCCTTTCGGATGGACACTCCTTGGAGTCTCTGGGGAAGCAGGCTCCCAGCACCGGCCGGCTTCGGAGGGAGGTGAGGGGAAGGGGAGCGGATTGGAGACAGTTAACGGGATGGATGGTTCCCAGGGCCAGCCACCACGGGGTCGGCAGGAAAGGCAGGGAGGAGGGGAGGGCGGGGCCGCCAACCCCCCTCTCCCCCCGCTGCGCCCGCCCCGAGCCTCGGCGCGCCCCTGCCCGCCTGGCCCGGCCCGGCCCAGCCCAGCCCAGCCCAGCCCAGCCCAGCCCAGCCCGGCGGGCGGGTCACACGCGCCGCCGGCCGGCCGCCGCCTCACCCCGTGCAGCTGAGCGCCCGGCGCCCCTGCCCCGCGCCGCCGTCCGCGCCCGCCGCCCGCCCGGCGCTCCCGGCGCCGGTGACCCTGCCCGGGGCGCGGGGCGGAGCGGGCATGGCCCGCCGGGGGGCTGCCGCGCTGGTGCTGGCCCTAGCGCTCCTGGCGGTGGCCCCGGCCGGGGTCGGGGCCCGGGGCGCAGCCGTCGAGGACCCCGCCGACGACGTGCAGGAGACTTGGAGCCTGGAGCCTTCCTACGCGCGCCTGGAGCCCGAGCCCGAGCCCTTCTCGCCGCCGCTGCCCGCGGGGCCCGGGGCGGCGGAGCGGGGACCGCGCCCACCCCAGCCCAGGCCGCCCAAGAAGGCGACGACTAAGCCCAAGAAAGCTCCCAAGAGGGAGAAGTTGGCTCCGCAGACGCCTCGGCCAGGTAAGTTAACCCGCGGCGCTGGGCGGCCCGAGGGGGCGCCCGTGGCCCTGTGCCTGTCCCAGCGGTGGCCTGCCGGGTCTGGGGCGACAGCTGGCTTCCCTCTGCGTGTGTCTGGGATGAGAGAGCCCCGCGAACTGCCCCCATCGCGGTCCCCACCTCGTTAGGCACTGACCGCGCGTCCCGAGGCCCCTGCTAGCGCCCCAGAACTTGAACCTGACCAGCTGCCCTTCTCAGCTGCCTGGGGAGCGGGTCCCTCAGCGCCAAGTCTGAGATTTGCTGGGAAAGGAGCTTACCGCCTACTTCTTCAGTCTTCGCTCAGGGCGTTTTCTTGAGAGTGAATTTCCAATTTGGAGATGTGACCAGTGGGGGTCTGTTTTGACAGTGGCCTTCTGGGAGAACTCAGCTGGCCGGCCCTTCCCCAGCCAAGGTCCCCTCGCAAGCTACCCCTACCTGTTTTCTGCGGGTGCCTTGAATCCTCTGCCCAGGAGGGGGTTAGGATGGCAGCGCTTCTGCTGGGGAGCCTTGGGCTGCAGCCCCAGGAAGGCCGGGGCTGCTGGACTTCAGGAAGCCCAGAGGCCCCCTGGGACCCACCCACCCCTGCCACCCCTCCCACTTCCTCTCAAATGCACCCCCATGTTCTGCCTGCCAGTCTTGGGGAAATAGCTTCCATTCAGTTTCTTACACTTTGTGAATAAAGAACTTTCTCTTAATTGTCGCAAATGTCCTGGGCTCAAATTGCAAAGGGCTGCGGTCCTAATATTTCAGGATTGAGGAGAGAGAGCAGGACTGTGGCCAAGTTCCCGGGCCTTGGAACGGCCTTCCTTGGAAGGAGATTCGTGCCGGTGGTGGCACCATTACACAGCTCCTGGCACGGGAGGCATCACCTTTGTCTGGTTGAACTGTTCACTGAGGATAGCAGGAGGCCATGGGGAAGGAGCAGAGATGAGGGTCCAGAACTCCTAGGTCGTGGGGGGCCATCACTGCAGCAGCTTTGCACTTACCTGAGGCGGGAGGGGGTCCTGCCGTATTTGTTTGTGTGCTGTGTGCTCAATCTCAGTCGCATCTGACTCTTTGCGACCCCATGGACTGCAGCCTGCCAGGCTCCTCTGCCAGGGGATTTTCCAGGCGAGAATACTGGAGTGGGTTGCCATTTCCTTCTCCAGGGGTTTGAGTTTGTGGGTGACTGTAAACCTGCAGGCCCTTCTTGGAGTTGTTTCACCCTGCACAGAGCCAGCATTCCCCATATTTTCTGGGGAATTATGCCTATCAAGATTGGTAAAAACCACACTGGTTTAATAATAGGAATGGAAGTGGGACAAGGCCATTCGCTGTGACTCTGCTAGGAGTTTTATGGGCAACCATCTCATTTATATCTTTCACGGGCTCGGAGGGGTGGATATTCTTGTTACTTTGCAGATGAGGAAACTGAGGCTCTGACCGTGTCAGCAGTCTACTCAGGGTCACTCGTGAGGTGGTGTGGCAGCTTTGGAGGCCCTTCTCCTGTGCTTTTAAGGGCTTTTTTGTTTGGTCATGTGAATCAAGCTGGCATGTGTTTTTGTTTTTTAGCATCTGCCACGTGGTTAGTGCGGCGCTGGGCATGGTGGGTCGAGTTGGGTGGGAGACACGTCTGTCAGGTTCTGGTATGTACTGGGGGGTGGCTGGGAAGACATGGGGGAGGCCCAGGCTTGACTGAGAGTCCGAGGACTGCACTGAATCCCAGTTCTGGGGCTCAGTACTCAGCTTCTTGACCCCAGCATCTTCATCTGCACGTGACAGCTGCCTCGCTCTCCTCTGTCACTTGTTCTAGGAGCTTTTCAGCAAAAGCTTGTCATGTGTCAGCTTATGCTTGTGCTGGTCCCTTCTGAGCTGTTCTTTATCCTGCAGGTCGTTACCAGGAACCTGCTCAGCATCAGGTGCTGGGTGAGGTCCTGGGGGAGGGGAGAGCAAAAAGGCCCCGCCCCACTCTCCTGGAACACACTGGAATTGGGTGCTTAGAGGGTAGTTGCAAGTGTGGTGAGAGCGGCGTCGTTGATTCCCCAAACTGAAGACAGGTCTCTGGAAGCTCCAGAGACTCAACCCCCAGGCCTGCTACTAATCAGGGTGTGTTTCTAATAAACAGTTTGGGGCATTTTAGACTCCCCCCTCCAACTCTGTCAAGCAAAATGTTACCTTGATCCAATACTTTTAGCTCCGATTCTCCCCATCCTCATCTTTTTGGCCCATGACCAGTGGAACCCTCTATCCTGAACCTGAAGTCAGAGAGGTCAGAGAGTCTGGTTAAGAATCACTTTGCTGAGGGCAGTTAGTGATAGTTCTGTGCGATGAAATTACAGTAAGAGAAAATGATTTTGCCTCCCTTAAGGGGTGGCTTGATACAGGTACTGCTCCTTTCCTGGTGGCTCAGTGGTAGAAAATCCACCTGCCAGTGCAGGAGGCATGGCTCTGATCCCTGGGCTGGAAAGATCCCCTGAAGAAGGAAATGGCAACCCACTCTAGTATTCTTGCCTGGAAAATCGCATGGATGGAGGAGTCCATGGCGTTGCAAAGAGTTGGACACGACTGAGCACCTGAACAACGCACATGATGTGATAGACGCACTCATCTCTGTGTGGGACCACTTCATAAGCAGATGCAATAACACCTTAGGACGGCATTTATAATATTCTTAGGGGCCACAGTGGGAATGTTTATTGTGAGCTTTTGGGCTGCGTGGGTGGTGCACTGTCTAGGCACTGAGGTGGGAGTGAGGGGTTAGATTTAGAGAAGAAGAATGTAAGAGCATGTATAACTGCTCACTGAGAGTTTTCTCATGTGCTTTGTCTCCCCAGATGATAAAATATTTTCCACATAGCTTGTATCACGTAAAGGCTGGGCTCAAGAGAAGGTGGGAGGTAAATGCTCTATGTCTCTGGGTCTAGGGGGAGTCTTGTCTGAATCCCATAGGAAGGTTTACTTAAGGGGCCAAGGGCATTGGGCATTAGATCTTGGTGTGAGTTTGGCTTTGACTCTTGGCTGTTTTTTCATGCCACCAATGTGCAGTGGCTTTCACGGGCCAACATTCTCTTGGAAGTGGCTTGGATAGCTGAATCCTTTGGTTAATTGAGAGTATTGCATTTTTCCATGAGTGACTGATGGATTCCGGAGTAGAGCCCTTATATACCAAATAGAGTGGAAGCTTACAATTTTTAAAGGTTTTTATTTGGAAATAAGCATAGACAGGAAGGAAATTGTAAAAATAGTGCAGAGAGCTCCTGCGTACCCTTCTCCCAACTTCCCCCAATGATAGCATCTACAGTACAAGAACTACAGTACAAGGTTTCTCTACCTTGGGAGTACTGACGTTTTGGGGTTGACGTGTGTGTGTGTGTGTGTGTGTGTGTGTGTGTGTGTGTGTGTGTATTTATGGGGAAGGCTGTCTTGTGCATGGTAGAGTGTTTAGCAACATGCCTGGCCTTGACCCACAAGGTGCTAATCGCACCCTCCGAGTTGTGACAACTAAAAATGTCTCTAGACATTGTCACATGTCACCAGTGGGCTAAGAATCACTGCTATATACAGTATCAAAACAGGAAAATGACATTGGCACAATACTTTTAACTTTCAAATGATGCGCTAAGTCACTTCAGTCGTGTCCCACTCTGTGTAACCCTAAGGACCGCAGCCCGCCAGGCTCCTCAGTCCATGCTTTGGTTTCCAGGCAATGAGTGGGTTGCCATTTCCTTCTCCAGGGGACCTTTCCCACGCAGGGACTGAACCTGTGTCTCTTAGGTCTAACTTGCATTGGCAGGCGTGTTCTTTACCACTAACATCACCTGACATTCCCCAGTTTTCATGTGCACTTTTGTGTGTGTGCAGGGGTGTGTGTGTGTAGTTCTGCACTGTTTCACGTCTATAGATTCACGGAACCACCATCCCCATCAGCATACAGGACTGCGGAATCCTTGTCTGTGATTGAGTAGGACTCAATCTCGTACAGTTTCTGAGACCCTCATTGTGAACATCAGCAAATCCCAGAATTTTAGATCTTCAAGGAACCTAAGTGTTCATTATATGCAAATTCTTATTGCAAGATTCTGCCAGCAGGCTACTTGGTGTTAAAAAATGGTTGAAGAAGACTATTTGGATGATACTGACTTTAGCACTTCATGAAGTGGGCAGGCAGTCTCCTTGTGGGGAATGGCAAAATGGGGCAGAAGGCAGGAAGTTTTTATAGAACAAAGAGCAAGGAGAAGAAAATAGAAAATATCTGGTTGGTTGAGGTGACACAGTCAACTTTGTTTGGGGTGAGAAGACCCAGAGTTGACCTGGCATTTGGGAATTAACTGAATACTTCTGGTCAGGAAGGGATTGTTAGTGCCAAGAAGTTTATGTAAGTTTAAATTTGGTAATATGGCACCGTGGGCAAAAGCAGCTCCATCTTGGGCTTCTACATTGGTCTAGGTGCCTATGTTTCCACTGATGGGTGCTCACCACCTTGAAAGGCTGCCTGTTCATTGGAGAAATACTACTGATTGCTAGAATGTTCTTCCTCACAAGGACCTGGCAAGCTGCTTTTCTCTAATTCCATTTATTCAACTGTCTCTCGCCAAATTCAATATTTTCTAGACCCCTGCAGTTGGAGGTCCAAAGAATGAGTCTCTGGGCTCCGTTTTCATCATCCCAGGGTGAAGAGTGAGATGAGGGACCACAGTCTGGACATGAGAGTGGATGTGGGGTGTACTTTCCATGTCATCTCCAAATTGATGGCTTTGGTTTGGAACCATACTCCTCTTAGAGGGGGAAAAAAAGGCATCAGAGAAGTAAACCATAGTTACATAACTGACTCGCCTTGCTCCCCGCCCCAAGAGGTAGTGAAACACAGACAAGTTCATAAACAAGACTCAGTAGGCGATTTGAAGATGTTTTATTCTCCCTCTTCCATTGGGCTGGAAGTAGCGTTGAACTTTTGGGTTCCCATGTGTTGGTTGCTTCCTTCAAGGGCTGGGGGGCATGCACGTCTGTTGGAATACACGCTCGCCTGCATCACACCCATGGCTCTGACCCTCTGTCTTGAGCCCATGGAATTCGCAGAGTGGGCAGCGAGCCACGTTTGTTTGTGAGTCTGTGCCCAGAATTGGCGAGTTTGTACTTTGTCCTGTGTTCTACTCGGCCTGGGAAGGGGAGGGGCTGGCGATAATCAGAGAGTTGTTATATGAGCATATTTGGTTGTAAACAAAGTCCTTTCTGTTATGCACTGCCAGCTAGTTGCTGGAAAGAGCTTCGCTTTTAAGCTTTTGCTTCAGCACCCTTCGAGGCTTCTTGCACGCTTCGCCCTTCGGCTGGAAATGTCTTCTCTTGGGCCAAGCTGGAGTGTGAGGATTAGGAGCATGAGTTTGTAAATGTTTCCCTGCATACTTTAAAAGCAATCACAAGGCTATCAGCACACCTAAATAGATAACAAGGAATCTTTGCGTCATGGTATTATATGCTCTCTGGAAGAGTTAAATCCAATTTTTTTTTTTTTTTTTGTCCAGATCAACTTCCTAGAGAATTCCAAGGGAAAGGACCTTTTATAGAAAAGGTCTTCTCATGTACATCAGCAAACAGCTTTCCTAAGACACCACCTCTGTTTCCAACATGCTTTCCAAAGTCAACTCTTCGTGCTGGCAGATCTCCCCACCATGCCTGTGGTTGTAGAAACCCAGGCTTGTGTGTGGGTGATGAAGGGGCAGACACCTGTGTGTTTGGAAAAGCTGGGTTGGAGGCCTGGCTTCTGAAGATAGCCGTTGTGTTTCCTGTGTGCCCTGAGCATCCCTGACTCTGGGTCTCATGGAGGACAGTGCCTTAGGTCTCATGGCAACAGCAGCCTGGGCCCTGGAATCTGGATTTTTTTTTCTTTTTCTCTTTTGGCCCTGCTTCGTGGCATGCAGGATCTTAAGTTCCTCAATCAGGGATCGAACTCTTGCCTGCTGCAGTGGAAGCACAGAGCCTTAACCACTGGACTGCCAGGGAAGTCCCCGGGAACCTGGAATTCTGAGGTGGGGGTCTTCTCTGGATGTGTCCGAGGTGGTCAGGGAGCTTGAGTTCTCAGGCTTGGCGTCTCCAGCAGTGGCTCTGCCCTCTCTGGCCTTCTGAGGTTCCTCTGGCTTCCCTGGGATCATGAAACCCATAAAATCGGGGTGTCTTGGAATGGCCATGGGAAGGGCTCATGTCCGTAACTGACTGGCATCCCATTGGCTACTGATCTGGGCATCATAGGAATGTCAGAGCCACACAGGACACCTTCAGGTGTTAATTCAAGGCTCTACATCAGACTTTTATGGAATACTTGGTTCATGAGAGGCACGTGTAAGGGTTTGGCAGAGTTTGTTCAGGATTCAGAGAGATTCAGAATCTGGCTGTGCCACCGTGGGCACAGGTGACATCTTCACGTCTTGAATTCATCACTGTGACAGGGGAGTAAGAACAAGAAGCTTCCGAGGTGGTGTGAGGTTAGAAGGTCAAGGCACAGCCTCCCAGTCTCTTGAGGGATGGGTGAGAGGCAGCTTCAACCTAGGGTCTGCGGGCCTGCAGCCGCATTGAGTCCTGATGGCTTCCTGCCAGCATTGCAGCTCAGCTTGTTGGCATCTTCTTCTCCGCGTCTCACTGTCTTCCCTTCTTCATTTGTGCTTCATGAAATAATCGCCTCCCCCGTCACTCCTGCAGCACAAAGCCTTGTCCCAGGCTGATTCCAGGCAGAACCCAAACTGAGACTGCACATACCTGCAGTGCCCCTGGCAGGGCCTGGCACACCCCGCCTTGCTTCGGTTCTGGGGGTGTCTCTTTAAAAGGCTGAGGGCTTCTTAGTTGGTTGTAAGTCAGCAAGGTAGCTGCCACTGCCCAGAGGCTGGGAGGGGCTGTCCCTTCCGCCCAGGGACAAGGTGGAGACCAAGTCTTCTGAACAAAAGGCCGGCCCACAGGGGGCCAGGGGCTGACTGGAAGGTTTCCCAGGGAAGACAAGGCTGAGTGGGGGATGGGGGGATGGGTGGGAAGAAGCGCTTGTGAGGGATTGATTGGCTGGTTGGTTGATTGATCGATAGACTTTGGTCCAGTCCTGGTTAAAAAAAAAAAAAAAAACTTAAGAAATTACACCCGATGCCTCCATCTCCATCTCAGACCTTTCAGGTCGCTAGTTAACCAAAGCAAGCACATCCTTCCTCCACTCAACCTTTTGGTCCCCAGGCTTTTACCTGATCCCTGGGAAACCTGTTCCCACCAGGACCTTGGCTCTCTCAGGTTTGGGATCTGGAAGAGGGCACAGGGCAGTCCCCGCCCCGTGTCATGACCCTTTTCCTGCTAACACACACAGGGAGCTCCAGTTTCTAACCGCTGAGTTTGGGTTTCTCGTGTCCTCCTGCAAGATCCTCCTTGGTTCTGTGGTATTCGAGAAAGTGAAATTATCGTCGGTCACAGTGCAGTGAGGCGGCCTCTCTGGGGAGCTTCGAGAACCCTCAGTGGCTTGGGGCCAGGACCTTCCTCCCCAGGCAGGGTCCTTCCCGAGAGCTGGTGAGGGGCTCAGGGCTTGGGGCTGCATCCTTCAGGAGGAGAGAGAAAGTGCTGATGGATGCTCCCGGGCTGGAATTTCCTGGGGAAAATGCAAATATGCAGCAAAGAATTTTTTCAGTTTCTGGGGCTGCTACTGTAAGCTCCTTGTATATCGAGAGGGGGGAAAATAGTTTCCTATCAACCAAGAAGTTTGATATTTATCACCATGGACCAGAATAGAATATGCGGCCCCCACTGGCAATTCCGTTTGCTACTTTTAAGGAATTCGGTTTTGTCACGCAGCCCAGATGGAGATGTTGATTTGGCTCTGGCTCCTCCTTTGAGCACTATTTCCACTTCTCTCCTTTCATCTCTACAGACCATATGCTGCCTTTCTTGCTGCAAGAGAAGAGGAGGTTGGGAAGGGCCTAGGCCTGGCATAGGGCTCCCACTCTGCCGCCTCCTGGCTCTCTCAGTGACCTTGGCAGGGTCTCTTCTCCTTTGAGCCTCTGTGTTCCCATCTGTAGGGTAGTGTTCACAGCAAGCTTCCTGCCCTCGATGGGTATATGCCAAGATGGAACGTTTCAATCTATGAGAACCTATATGCGTGTCCGGTTGCTCAGTTGTGTCCAACTGCTTGTGACCCCATGGGCTGTGGCCCACCAGGCTCCTCTGTCCATGGGATTATCCTGGGAAGAATACCAGAGTGGGTTGCTCTTTCCTCCTCCAGGGCATCTTCCTGATCCAGGGATCCAACCCACATCTCCTGCATCAGCAGGCGGATTCTTTACTGCTGAGCCACAGAGGAAGCCCTAATCTATGAGAGGATGCCTTGTAAATTGTGACTCATGGGCCACGTGTCGGCTGTTACTTGCCCAGCCACTGGGATGGTGCTCTGTGACCGTGGGAAGTCGGGACTCATATGAACAATGAGAAGAGGTTGTCTTTTATTCACTGGTCACCGTCTGTCAGGCACTGCCCTTGGTGCTTGGATATATGGCGTCTGTGTGCGCCCCATGACTTCCAGCGAGGCAGGCAGCATGTGTGCTTATTTCACTGATGAGGGGATGGAGCACAGGAGGGGAGAGGTGGGTTCCCTGAGGACACACGTGGTCGGTGCAGAGGAACATCTGTAGGTAACTATCCCAGAAGTAGATCTTCCTAGGTGCCGGGGGCCCTGCCTGTTTCTGCCTCTTTGCCACCCCCTGTGGGGACTCTGTTTCCCATATGTTAATCTCAGGGGTAACAGGACATCTGCCCCACATCTGGGCCGTTCTTGGCTTCCCAGAGCTGAGCGCAGGGCGAGGGTCCAGCCCAGGGGAGTGAGGCTGAGTGTGTCTGCAGGACTGCGTTCTCTGACTCCGTCTCCTGTGTTGCCTGCTGTGGCCCCAGAGAGGATGACTTGGCAGAGGGAGGGCCTGCGATGAATGTCCGGCTTCTGGGAAGTGATGGATGGAATGTTGTTCCCCAGAACTTTGGCTTTTTCCTCTCACATTGTGTTAAACTCCCCTGCCACCCCCGCTACCACCATGTTATCTTTCTGCCAAATCAGGCTCTTCCTTCTTAAAAGTTATGGCGCCCAATTTTCCAAATGATCAAGATTTTTACCGACTCACCATCAGGCTCTTTCAGAAGAAATCGTCTTTGGAGATTACTGGCCGTGACATCCCTCCCCACAAGAGTGGGACAGACGCCAAGTGACATCAGGCTGACGTCATCAGCTGCACTTGGGTTGGCAGCCTTCCTCCTCTGGCCTTTCTGAATGTTTTGGCGTTTTGATTTCCCTGACCCAAGGAGGACTCTTAATTTTGTGATTTTTTTTTTTTTTTTAGCTTATATTACAAATGAAAGATATGCCCAGCAGGTATCACCCAAAAATATGATGGAGAGAGAATTGCCCTTGGCCAGGCACAATGCACCCTTGATTTTTTTGATGATGTTTTCTTGATAAATCTTTCTCTCTCTCTCTCTTTTTTTTTTTTTTTTGGTGGGTCTAGAATTTAATCTTAAATGACTTCATTAATTGGCACAATCCATTTGATGTTTTTGGTATTTCAGCTTGTTTCTTAAAGTCCAAACTAAGTATCTTTCTCCATAGACCTTCCCCTCCCCTTATTTTTGCCTTGTTGGTCATTCACTGACTCATAATCATTCATGATCATTTGTTCATCACAGGCTTAACCAGACTCTGGAGGGAGAGCATGAGCAAAATCAGATGCAGGTCCTGCCCCCGTGCACAGAACAACATGTGTTGCGTGTTTGTGATGATGTTGTCCCAGACCCGGGAGCAGAGCTGCAGTGAGGGCTGCTGACATCCCCCCGCCCCCCCCCCCCCCGCCCCACCCCGGTCCTCTTCCCCCACCAGGCATTGCCCCTCCCACAGCTGCTGGGGCTTGGCTGTGATGACTCAAGCTGCTCCCTTTTCTGGAGCTTGACCCTTGGAAGGTGACATCTCCCACCCCCAGTAGATCAGTCTGTAGCCAGAGACCAACCAGCTTAGGAAAGGTGGCCCCTTGTCTCATGGTGGGGCCAACATTCTGTGCAGTGTCAGCTCCAGAGCTCCCTGTGGTGTCAGGCGGAGTCAGGTTCTCGCTGGGCGCCCAGCCTAGCGTAGCTCCTTCCTCTACCTCATCTTGCTTCCCCCCACATTTTCTCCTTAGACCCCTCCCTCAGTACATTACATGCACGGAACCCCTGCCTCAGGCTCCGCACAGAAGCAGCTTGACCAGAGACAGGTGCTATCAGAACTCATCAAAGGAGGCAGTGGTTTAGGTGGGCAGTTCAGGAAAGCCATCTCAAGGAGGGCATGGTTGAGCTGGGATTTGCAAGATCAGAGGAAGTGAAATAGGTGGAGAGTGAATGGAAGGGTGCTGCAGAGGAGAAACAACATATACTGAGTTCTGGTGGACAGAAAATATGATCTGAAGGCTGAAAAGAGGCTGGTGTTTGGAGAGAATTAGGTGGGAGGAGCCCAGCATGGTAGGAAATCTAGCTCCAGGCTCAGAGGCCTGGAGCTCCAGCTCCGTTTTATCCATTTTATCAGTTAAACGTAGTGTTACTCTTGGAGTGCCAGGGAGGGTCAAAAGTATGCCCACAGGACCTTTTGCAGCCTCAGAAGAGCAGCCACCTGCAGATGTGCCTTGTTTGTTACCGTGTTTATATCCCAGGGCGTTCACCAGAACACACTCCTTTCCTGTAACCACCAGCCTCTCAGAGTTCAAGGTGCCATCACTAGGGTCTGGGGAGGCAGAGGGTGGAGATGGTTGCTTTGCAGGAGAAGATGGTTGAGTCTCACCATCCTGGGATGACTCTGACATATGGGGAAGTGAAGGCATCTCTCTTGGTCTCTCTCTCTCTTTCTTTTTTAAGGTAAAAGTATCAGCAGAAAAGGTGTGAGAACCAAGAGCTCTGAGAAGGCTGCCAGTGATGATCAGGGCACCCCCCTGGCCCGTGACGCTGTCCGAGAGGGTGAGTGAGGCCCTTGATGTGCCTTCTGCCCCAGCTTAGTCTTCGGCCTTGGGAGGACATGGGCCCGGACACAGTAGCCGAGTTCTGAATGGGGGAGATGGGCCTGGGGTCTTCTGCCTTTCTGAACCATCCGTGGGTGAGGAATGAAGACATGCACATCCCTTCTCTTCTGCGTGTACAGTAACTACACAGTCATTGAGTAACTCAAATTCATCAGCTTGACTGAATCTCCTGGAGCTCCCAGTTGCCTTCCCTGCCCTTCCCTCACCCCCTCCCCCTTGAAGACAACCTCATTTCCTTTCCTGTGGGGCCTCATAGCTGTCCACAGCCTTGTGTGTACATTTCTTATCGCCCAACAAAACCCAGAGCCTCCAGGGTCAGAGGTCAAGTCTTTGACTCCCAAAGCACATGATGCTAGGCCTGGTGTTTTACAGTCATGTAAAAATATTAGTCCTTCAATTACTTACCTTAGGATAGTCAAAGCCATTAGTTCTAGACTCACGGACAAGCTCTGGCTAATATTATGATTATTAACTATTACGATTACCATTGTTGTATCTGTTACTCTAAATTGTGGTATTTCAAAGACATTTCTGCTGACATTAGTAATACTGAACATGTATTAAGCACTTACGCTCTCAGTAATTGCTGTGGACTGGGCCTCTTACTCCGCATCTCTTGATGCCCCTCTGAGTATTGTGGATAGTCTTATTATTATCGTTATTATTACCATCATCATATTGCAGATGAGGAAAATGAGACTCAGTAATATGGGTCCTTTGCCTACCGTTGTGCGACCTTCAGTTTGTAAAACAAGGATTTGAACTCCAGATTTTCTGATTCTAGGCGTTCTGCTTAGCAGCACAGCTACTTGACATATACAGAGCATTTCACAAATTTACATTTATAGAGGCAGGATCTGATTTCAGCTGCCATGTGAGCCCATAAACCATGTAACTGAGTTGATTGTCACAGAGGGAATTGTATGTTCCCCTAGGCACATTGTGAAGATCTGGGGTTGGGTTTCTAACCAAGAATTTGCCATCAAAGAAATCATAGAGAGGACTAACAGCGCATCCTGAAATAAAAACAGAAGTTCTGCAGCATTGAACTTCTGCAGCCCTTAATATATGGGAATTCTATTCTGCTGTAAAGTGGGTGGGCTCGTCGCCCTTGGGAGGACCCAGCGTGTCAGGAGGGTGAGTGGAGGACTCAGGAGTGCTGGGGCTGTGTTTCTGTGGGTTTGCCCTGAGAGTGGAGTCCTTTGGGGTTTCCACTAAGTGGGTGGTAATGAGACTCCCACGTTGGGTGGGCCTCGGCATGACTTTTTGTCCCTTGGCCCCAACAGGCTGATAAAACACCAGCTGTTTCTCCAGATTACAAGCCACGGGGCTAGAAGGGCTTCTGGTCTGGCCTTCCCTCTCTAGGTTCTCTTGCTGTCAGATCTGGGACCACAGAGTTCTTTCTTGTCTTGTTCATTCTTTGATGCTTTCAAAAGTATTTTAAAAAATATTTTTCCAGATTTATTTTTTAGTAGCTTAGCACAAGGGCTGGTTTGAATTATCTTATTTCTTCATTACCAGAGTTGGAAGTTGTTATAATTTCAAAAGGCATTTTCACAAAGATTTTTCTTTTTCAATTTATTGAACCAAAGTATAACTGATTTGCTATGTCGTTTTGGTTTATCATGTACAAAGTGATTTTATACATACATACACATGCATATATATTCTTTTTCATATTCTTTTCCATTATGATTTATTATATGATGCTGAACATAGTTCCATATGCTATACAGTAAGACCATATGTTTAGAAAGATCACTCAGAATTTTAAAAAAATCTTGCTTTGTTGTTTATCACAAAGACTTTTCAAGGCCCATTTCTGTACACAAATACATGTACACACAGGCGCGCACACACACACACACACACACTGAAGTCTGAACTTGTTCCCTGTTCTGCCACACGACCATTCCCCATCTCCCACTCTGGACCACTGAGGATTGTTCCCCTGACCTTAGCCTCAGAGCCCTGTCTGAACAGTTGGGACCCCCGTTCTCAAAGGCAGCCTTTCTGGCTCTGATTCACTGGGTGTCCTAGATGTGATTTTGGCCTGTGGACTTTATTCATAATGTTCTTCTATTAAAATGAAATTGAGAAATTGAGGAAAACCCTGGAGGGAAGAGAAGCTGCAGGGGCCCTGATGTGCAGATACAGGAGGGAGAAGGATGGTGATGAGGGGAGGTCATGTGCAGGAGGCAGGTGGCAAAGCCATTGGGGAACATGGGTCTGGACCAGGAGGGGTCACCTCGAGGTGGAGCTGGGAAGAACAGGGCCTCAGATGGGCAGCTGTGCAGGCTCAGGACCCCTCGTCCATCATTCTCAGCATCTCCTACGGTCGTGCTGAGGCCTTGCTGGAGACGTGGCAGAATGACGGGGTGGGGAGGATGGTTGTCATCTACCTCATGTCCAAGGTGGCAGGTGGAACAGATGGCATTTGCTTCATTTTCAGGGTGGTGGACAGAGCAGATATTAAGCACACTGAGCTATGTGAGTGGATGGCATCAAAGGGCTCAGGTCAGATGTGGATTTGAAACCACACAACCCAGATCGGGACTTGAACCCACTGTATTTCAGGTCCTGTCTCTGGGCTTAATGAAGCTCAGGTTCTTTATGTCTCATCACAGAAAGAATTCAGTGAGAGACAAAGTGATAGATAAAAAGTAGACTTATTTAGAGAGATACACATTTCAGAGACAGAATGTGGTCTCTCTCAAAAAGTGAGAAGGGCTTTGGGAGGAATACCCTGCACAGAGTGTGGGCCATCTGAGTAGGCGAGAAGCCCCCAGATATGGGGTGGTTAGTTTTTATGGCCTGGGTATTTCATAAGCTAATAAGTGGGAGGATTATTCCAACTGTTTTGGAGAAGAGGCGGAGATTTCCAGGAATTGGGCCAGCCCCCACTTTTTGAAGGCTTATGGTCTGCCTCAGAACTGCCATGGCTCCTGGGGTGTGTCATTTAGCAACTAATATATTACAGGGACAGGCTTTCCTGGTGACTCAGTGGTAAAGAATCTGCCTGCAAATGTTGGAGACGTGGGTTTGAGCCCCTGGTCAGGAAGATCTCCTAGAGGAGGGGAAGGCTACCCACTGCAGTATTCTTGCCTGGAGAGTTCCATGTACAGAGGAGCCTGGTGGGCTACAGTCCATGGGGTCTCAAAGAGTCAGACACAACTTAGCAACTAAACAACAACAACAGAAAATTACAGGGAGAGTATGATGAGTTTCAAGGTCCTCTGGAAGTTGACTCTTCCGCCATCTTGTACCTAGTTGGTTCTAACCAATTTTTGTCAGAGAGTCCCTTCTTCTACGAGGAGGTCAAACCAGTCAATCCTAAAGAAAGTCAACCTTGAATAGTCATTGAAAGAATTGATGCTGAAGCTGAAGCTCCAGTACTTTGGCCACCTGATGGGAAGAGCCAACTTACTGCAAAAGACCCTGGTGCTGGGAAAGATTGAAGGCAAAAGGAGAAGAGGGCAGCAGAGGATGAGATGGTTAGGTAGCATCACCAACTCAGTGGACATGAATTTGATCAAAATCTGAGGGACAGTGGAGGACAAAGGAGCCTGGTGTGCTGCAGTTCATGGGGTCACAAAGAGTTGGGCATGACTTAGCGACTGAACAACAATGGCTATGTCATTCTTCTAAAGCTTGTGCCCTGCTCCCTTCCCTCCTGTTTCAGACTCACCCTGAGAGAGCCTTAGTTTTAAGGGAGAGATTATGTACATGGCTGTCACCATGACTAAGGATTAGCGTCATCTGTGGCAAGTCTCCAAAATACATCTTGGATATTGTTCTTTAATAGCATATGCAGTGGTTGAATTACTGGTGTAGTCTTCACATCTCTATAAATCTACAGCCTTTGCCATATGACTTTTCAATTTCCTTTGTAAAAGTTGAAAGCCCCTTGATTGTGGGCTGTGCATGTTTTTTGTGGAAGCAAATAGAATAAGGTGGACTGAAAAAGTGCCGTTCTGGGCTGAGTGCTTAAGAGACTTTGCTCATTTTCATTTTCTCCTTATGCCCTGCCATCTCCATGAGAAGAATACACTCATCTAACCCACTGGTTCAAGGAGCCTAGGAGATGAGTGAAGCAGAAACAGGCCCAATCTGCGGCCTGGAGCTACCAGCTGAGCCCAGCTTATCTGAAGGCAACTAAGAAATAAGTGCTTCCTATGTGCCACTGGGAGTTTGTGGTGGTTTGTTACACAGCAGTAGCAGACAGATACAATAAAGAAGATCCTCATTTTTAAAAAAGTTGCATCATGTTCTGTTGAATGGACATTCCATAATTTATTTGAACTCTAGGTGATGGACATTTAGATTGTTTTCAGTATTTTGCTACTGAATGAGGAGTATTGCAATGAACTTACCATGCATTGGTTGCAGAATAGCTCCTTGGCTGACATTCAGAGCCCACCATGATTTGACCTGTTTCTGGCCTCTGTCTCCTTTTTCTGGCCAGATAAGAGCTTGTTTCTCAGACATGCCCTCTGCTGAAAGCTTGCTCGTGTGTTTCCTCCAAAGGGAATTGGGCAAGCATCTCAGCTGGTGATGGAGAAGCAGCTTTGGGGTCAGGCTCCACCCTCACTGGCTGTGAGGCTCCGGGCTAGTTACTATCTCTATGACCCAGTTTCCTTCTCTGTAAAGAGGGGATAATATCTCCTTTATGCATTTTTGTGGAGATGAAATAATGTGTGCAGAGTGGAGCATACACAGTAAGCTCTCAGCGAACATTAGCTGTGATTTTTATTTGCTGTCCTGGGATTTTTTTCATGCCTTAGTTATAGGAGTTGGCAGATATTTTTAAAGGATCATAAATATTGCACACTTTATTGGCCAGCAAGCAAAGTCGAGACTATTATGTCGGTTTTTAAATAACCATTAAAAAATATAAAAACCATTCTTATCTCGTGGGCCATACAGACACAGATGGTGAACTGAATTTGGCCCTGATGAGGACTGTAGCTTGCTGGATTCTGCCTCAGGACTTGTTGTTGTTCAGTTGTTCAGTTGCGTCTCACTCTTTGGGACCCCATGGACTGTAGCACGCCAGGCTCCTCTGTCCTCCACCATCTCCCAGAGTTTGCTCAAACTCATGTCCACCGAGTCGGTGATGCTATCTAACCATCTCTTCCTCGGCTGCCCCCTTCTCCTTTTGCCTTCAATCTTTTCCAGCATCAGAGTCTTTTCCAGTGAGTTGGCTTTTCGCATCAGGTGGCCAAAGTATTGGAACTTCAGCAACACTCCTTCCAGTGAATATTCAGGGCTTATTTCCTGTAAGACTGACTGGTTTGATCTCCTGGCTGTCCAAGGGACTTCTTAGAACTTGACAGCTGTGCTAATGCTGACTCCAGGAAGCCTGTCCTGATCACCTGTATTTTGTTTTCCTGTATCTCTTCCTCCTGGTCCTGGTCCTCTCCTCTCTCACACCACAGTGATTCCTGTGCCTGACTCTTCTGTCCTGGGAGGCTGTGAATGCTTGTGAGCAGGATCTGTGTCTGATTCACCTAAGGCTATGCCCAGTGCTGGAAGAAGCAACTGTTGATCAGAATGCTGTGCTTAGTCGCTCAGTTGTGTCTGACTCTTTGCCACTCCATGGACTGTGGCCCACCAGGCTCCTCTGTCCATGGGATTCTCCAGGCAAGAATACTGGAGTGGGTTGCCGTGCCCTCTTCCAGGGGATCTTCCTGACCCAGGAATTGAAGCCAGGTCTCCAGCACTGCAGGCAGATTCTTTACCATCTGAGGCACCAGGGAAGCCCTTTGATCACGCCTGTTTATCAAGCACTCCGCACTGTGTCGCAGCTAGTGTTCAGGGGTAGAGAACAGGTGTTCCAGGTATGCTGAAGCTGACTGTCCATGGTCCATATCAGCAGGACGGGCTCTGCACAGGAAGTGCTCTTGTTCTGTAGGAAAGAAGCCTCTTTTCCCACCATGATGGAAGTAAGATGGTTTTGCAAAGCAGTACATGTTGTGAATGGAGCACCCTCAGCGCTCTGCCTTTGGCCTGGGTTGGGTGAGATTTGAGGCCCCTACCAGGTACCACTCTTAGAGATTGTGTGTGTGTGTGAGAAACTTGAGGATTTTCTTTGTATCACAGACTCATTGGAAAAGACCCTGATCCTGGGAAAGATGGAAGGCAAGAGGAGAAGGGGACGACAGAGGATGAGATGGTTGGATGGTATCACCGACTCAATGGACATGAGTTTGAGCAAGCTCCAGGAGATTGTGAAGGACAGGGAAGCTTGGCATTCTGCAGTCCATGGGGTTGCAAAGAGTTGGCCATGACTGAGCGACTGAATAACAAGAACAAGTTTAAAATTGTTTCGTATTCATGGAGTATTGTTTTTTTCTTCTATTGTGTATTGACTTTCTTTAAATGACTACTTTTTGACTTAAAAAATCTATTTTGTGTGACATTAAAGAAACTTTATAGCAATTTAAAAAAATCTGTTTAAACTTGGATTATCTTTTTAAAGACCTGGAACCATGTAGGAACATAGAATGATCTGTTCCTTGAAAGTATGAAAAAACTAGGCTGTAAATTCATCTGAGCTGGACACTTTCCATAGAGGAAATTCTTTGATAATGCTTCATTTTCTTTCATGGTTCTTGATCCATCAGATTTTCTATTCTTTTGAGTTTATACTGAAAGTTTTATTTTTCAAGATAAAGTTTAATATATTAAGTTAATATATATTATATTAATATATATTTTGAAACTTGTTCATTTGTTTTAGAGCAGTTTCTTCACACTTAGAGAAAAATGAGAGGAAAGAATTCCCATGTACCTCCCCTCCAGCTCTGGCTTCTGTTATTAGTAACACCTTGCATTCATGTGGTACATTTGTTGCAACTGAGTAGAGTATGGTGCTAGTAGTAAAGAACCTCCCGGCTGGTGCAGGAGACATAAGAGGCGTGGGTTTAATCCCTTTGTCGGGAAGATCCCCTGGAAGAGGGCATGGCAATCCACTCCAGTATTCTTGCCTGGAGAATCCCCATGGACAGAGGAGCTTGGCAGGCCACAGTCCATAGGGTCGCACAGAGTCAGACACGACTGAAGCGACTTAGCACACACCCACCTTCTTATTAGCTGAAGTCTGTAGTTTGCATCAGTGTTTACTCTTCTTGTTAAACATTCTGTGGGTTTGGACAAAGGCATAAGGACAAGGAACTGCCACACATAACGGAATAGCTCCACTGCCCTGGAAGCCTCCTGTGTTCATCCTGCTCATCCTTCCTTCCTCCAGACCTCTGGCGACCCGTGTCTTCAGAGATTTGTCTTTTCCAAAATGTCATGTGGTTGGCCTCATACAGTATGTACCCTTTAAAGAGTGGTTTCCTTCATTTAGCAATTTACATTTAAGGTTCGTCCATGTCTTTTCATGGCTTGCTTGAGAGCTTATTTCTTTTGATCATGGAATAATATTCCACTATATGGCTGTACCACATACATTTGTTTTTTCATCTGTTGAAGGACATCTCCGTTGCTTCCAAATTTTGGCAATTAAGAATAAAACTGCTATGAATATTCATGTGCAGGTTTTCGCGTGAGCATAAATTTTCAGCTCATTTGAGTAAATACCAGGGATAGTGACTGCTGGATCACATGATAAGAGTATGTTTAGTCTTATAATGAGTTTTGTCCCTGCTATAGTACCCTGGTTTACCAAAAAAAAAAAAAAAAAAAAAAATCATTGTTACCTCCCTCCCTTTTTTTGTGTATTTTCAGGGTTTTTTTTTGTGTCCATTCAGCATGCACTTTACACATTTGTTACCACATCACTATCCCTGGTATAATTTTCCGCAGTGGTATTTCTGCTTTGTGTAGAATATTTCCTACTTTTATTGTGAAATAATACATACTCACGGGAAAAGTCCACTAAATACATGTTCCATTAACAAATATTTATAAAACCAATTCCTATGTAACCGTCACCTGGCTCCAGAAGTCAAACCATTGCTAATCTCCCTATCCAGCATTTAACCCTTCCACTTTAGAGGTTACCTCCATCCCAACTTTGTTACCATTTCCTCAGCTTTCTTTATAGTTTTACCACACTTACATTTGTATTTCTAAATTCATGTGTTGGACCTGTTTTTGGAATTTATCTCAGTGCAATTGTACTGTGTACATTTCTATCACTGCTCTGCTTTTTTGGCTCATTCCATCATAGAAATACTCGGCAATTTCTTTATCTATTTTAATGCTGAAGGACATTTGACATGTTTTCAGTTTCTCTCTTTTATGAAAAGGGTTGCCAGTGAAAACTCTTACACACACATCCCGGTGCCCGTGGGCTTGAGATTCTCCTGGTGTGTGTGAAGTTAGCTGTGGAAAGGCTGGGTTCACTTGGCTGTTGAACAGATGCTCGGTTGTTTTCCTCACCGATCATTTCATCCTCGTTTTCCATCAGCATGGTGTGGGGCCGCCACGGTTCCACATCCCCAACAGCTATTGTGTGATCATACTTTAATATTTTGCCAATCTGTTGCTGTTGTTTAGTTACTAAGATGTGTCCGACTCTTCTTTGACCCCAAGGAACATAGCTTGCCAGGCTCCTCTGTTTCTGGAATTCTCCAGGCAAGAATACTGGAGTGGGTTGCTATTTCCTTCTCCAGGGGGTCTTCCCAACCCAGGGATCGAACTCATATCTCCTATGCTGCAGGCAAATTCTTTACCACTGAGCCAGCAGTGAAGCCCAGTCTACTGGGTGTATAATGGTAATTCATTGTGATTTCATTCTATTTCCCAAGTACTAATGAGTTTGAGCATCTTTTCATGTATTTATTTGTCATTTAAATATCTTTTTGGATGAAGCTCCTACTCAATTTTTTTGTTATAAATTTATCCATTCAAGTATGAATTTTGACTTTATATTGTTTGTCCCAAATATATTCTTTTTTTTGTAGCTTAATTTTTGTTCCTATGGACTCTTTTAATAAGTGGAAATTCTTAAGTATGATATAGTCAAATATATCAATCTTCTTATGGTTGCTACTCTTTATACTGCTTTGTAATGCTTTCATATACCTTTGTTCTCTTTCTCATTTAGGTCTTTATATACTGGGAGTGGATTTTGTTTGCTTGTGATATGAGATTGAAGTTCAGTTTAATTTTTTTTCTTGTAAGTACCTAAAGGGAACAGTCATTCTTTGCCCACTGTTTTGCAGTGCTACCCTGTGTGCTGGATATCAAGAGTCTATATATGCTTGGCTTTGTTTTGGGGCTCAGTTCTGTTTTTTATCATTAATTCTTTTTTATACTCATGCATAAAATACTTCATCATTATAGCTTCATAGTAAATCTTGATAACTGATAGAGCAGAACTTTGTTATTCTTCAGTAGTTTTGGTTACTCTTGATTCACTGAGTGTGTGTCTGTACACAGATATTTCCACCGTCTAGTCAAGTTCTTTGGGCTTCCCTGGTGGCTCAGACAGGGAAGAATCTGCCTGCAATGTGGGATACTCAGGGTCTATCCCTGGGTCAGGAAGATCCCCTGGAGAAGGGAATGGCTACCCACCCCAATATTCTTGTCTGGAAAATCCCATGGACAGAGGGGCCTGGCAGGCTATAATCCATGGGATGGCAAAGAGTTGGACATGACTGAACAACTAACACTTTCACTTTCACTTTTTCAGTCAAGCTCTTTACAACCTTCCCTGGAATTTAGACTCGAGTTGCATTAATTCCAGAAAATCAGTTTGGAGAGGATTTACATATTTACATTGAGTTTTCTAATCCATGAATGTGATATATCTCCTTATTTCTTAGATCTTTTAAAATATCTCTCAATATATGGGTCTTCTATATTTTTAATAGATTTATTCTTAGATGCTCTTCTGTGATTCTTTTAATTTCAGTTTTCTGATGCTTTATTGATAGTGTTACAGGAGTACAATTGGTCTTTGAATGTTGATTTTATACTTGATAACCTTGCTAAAGTCTTATTAACTATAAATTTATTTGCATATTAACTTAGATTTGGGTACAAAAATCAGTATATACTAAATAAGGACAATTTTCTTATTCTTTTCCATTTTTTGAGGTTTTAATTTATTTTCCCCCTACTGCATTGGCAAAGACCATAGTTCAAAAATAGTATATCTTTCTTTGTATGTTTTAATTATGTCTTTGGATTTTTAGTTTTCTTTGTTTTTTCCCCCAGCATGTCTTTTTTTTTTTTTGGCAAATGCAGGCCTTGTCTCTTGCGCTGTACTTAGGATGAACAATTTATGGGGAAACATTTTCCTGGTTATTACATCAAATCACATGATTTCTTTCGGAGTTTCTTGGGTGGTGTACCTCTTTCAATGTCCTTTGTGTGGAATTTTTGTTCCTCACAGACTAAAAGTTAGTATCTGCTCTTCAGTCAGCTTCAACTGAGGCAGTATCCAGGCAGATTGCCTTCCCTGGAGACAGTCTGAGGCTTTCCTCAGATCTGGAGACGTTGGCCCAGTCAGTGTGCAGACCCCCAGTACAGTTTCCGCTTTCTAGCAGCCTTTTTGCTTTCACGTAGTCTGGACTTCTATGGTGCCAGCTTCTTCCCTCGCTGCTGGCTCATAGACAGTCCGACCCAACGGAACTCATGGGGAATTCTAGTCACCTCCATACGCTGTTGGCAGTGTTGTTTTTGTCCCCACACTCAGACAATCACACCTGCCCCTGCATCCTGTCCAGTTGTGTTTTAAGGATTTCTGATACACACAGTTGTGAAAATGTAGCTAGGGGGCGAGGTGAGCACTTGGCCACCTCAGAAAGCCACGTCTAGGCTTTAGAGATAGGGTTAGATTTTCTAGTTGCTGCAGACCCTGGCTTTCACGAATAGAGGCATGCAAGTGGGCTGAAGGGTTTTCTGCCCTTCCTGTGGTCATCTGCATTTTTTCCTCACTTGTCTCCACTGCAGTCACATATGGTGAGTGTCCTTCCACCTCTGGCATTAGGTTGAAGCATTGTTGGGGGTCTTTCCTCATCTGCATCTTTATAGGTTTTTAGGATGGGTTTGGGAGAGGTTGCAAAATTTTAAGCTGGAGTTCCCCAAAGTCTGTGATGCCTGTACAGCTGGTGACTTTATCAGTAAATAACCCTGAACACATTATGAGAAGGTTTTTCCTTTTGATATCCCTTAAAAAACTTTTTATTTGAAATAGTTATAAACCCACAGGAAGCTGCAAACAAATGGGCCTTATGCAACCTTCAGTGCTGACATTTTGTGTAACTGGCACAATAACAAAAGCTGGCCATTGGTATTGCTGCAATCCCCAGAGCATGTTCAGACTCTGCTGGTTATACATGTACACACACATGTGTGTGTGTGCGTGTGGTCCGGTGCAGTTGTGCCCTGTGTACTTTCACTGAAGTGAATGCCACAGATCCAGACAGTTCTGTCACCTTAGTGCTTGCTGGTGCCGCCCCTTTGTATTCACACCCTTCCTCCCTGAGTCCCTAACTCCTCAACCACTGATCTGTGCCCCATTTCTGTAAGTTTTTTTTTTTTTTTTTTTTTTTTTAAGTAACGTTAGATACATGGAATCATACAGTATACAGCTTTCTTTTGGGGGGAGGGGTTTATCCTTTCAGCATAATTCTGAACTGGATACATAGACTTACTTTTGTATTAATACGTTGTAATGAACTTTCCAGGTGGCATTAGTGGTAAAGAATCTGCCTGCCAATGCAGGAGATATAAGAGACGTGAGTTTGATCCCTGGGTCAGGAAGATCCCCTGGAGGAAGGCATGGCAACCCATTCCAGGATTCTTGCCTGGAGAATCCCTATGGACAAAGGAGCCTGGCGGGCTACAGTCCATAGGGTTGCAAAGAGTCGGACGTGACTGAAGCAACTTAGCAAGCACACAGTATTTTGTAATAGACAAAAAAAGCTAAGCTTGTTAAAAAAAAATATTATTGATGTGTACCACGCATGCAGAAAAGTCTAGGAATCATAAGGGCATAACTCACTGGTTGTCACCTACACCACTCTGATATAATGAGAATGTACCATTGTAACTGTCTTTTAGATCAGAAATAGAATGTGATCAGAATCTCTGAGACTCCTTCTCAAAGATAACCACTGTCAGGGATGATTTTTACCTGTTTTGAACTTAAATGCGTGCATTGTATGACTCATACATTGTACTCTCTTTGTGGCTAATTTCTTTCAGTCAGTATTTTGTTGATGAGATTCATCCATATTGTGTAGAGCTATGGCTCATTTGTTTTCATTATAGTTTTCTATTGCATGACTGTGCTACGCTGTGCTTAGTCACTGATTATCCCACAATTTATTCATTCTCATATTAGCGGACATTTGACTTGTTTTCAGTTTTTAGCTATTACGTATAGTTCTGCTGGGATCATTCTTGCATGAGTCTTGGCATATGCAAGAACATGTTTTCTGTTGGGTAGATACCTAGAATTGCTTCCCTGGTGGCGCTAGTGGTAAAGAACCCACCTGCAGTGCAGGAGACATGAGAGGTGAGGGTTTGATCCCCTGGTTGGGAAGATCCCCTGGTGGAGGACACAGAAATCCGCTTCAGTATTCTTTCCTGGAGAATCCCCATGGACAGAGGAGCCTGGCAGGCTATAGTCCATAGGGTCACCATGAGTTGGACGCAACTGAGTATCTGGATACAGCACAGGGCATGAGTACCTGGAGCAAGTACTCCCAGAGAGTTTTCCAAGTTGGTTGTACCGGTTAACACTTGTGCCAGCAGTCTTGCTTCATTTCTGCACCAACATCTGATAGTACGTCTTCCTTGTTGTGCAGTCCCAGTCGAGTCCAGCTCTTTGTGACCCCATGGACTGTAGCCTGCCAGGCTTCCCTGTCCTTCACCATCTCCCAGAGCTTGCTCAAACTCATGTCCATTGAGTCAGTGATGCCGACCAACCATCTCATCCTCTGTCGTCCCCTTCTCCTTCTGCCGTCAATCTTTCCCAGCATCAGGGTCTTTTCTAATGAGTCAGCTCTTCTTATCAAGTGGCTAAAGTACTGAAGCTTCAGCTTCAGCATCAGTCCTTCCAATGAATATTCAGGACTGATTTCCTTTAGGATGGACTGGTTTGATCTCCTTGAGGTCCAAGGGACTCTCAAGAGTCTTCTCCAACACCACAGTTCTAAAGCATGAATTCTTCAGCTCTCAGCCTTCTTTATGGTTCAACTCTCACATGTATACAAGACTACTGGAAAAACCATAGCTTTGACTATACAGATCTTTGTTGGCAAAGTAATATCTTTGCTTTTTAATATGCTGTTTAGATTTCTCATGTCTTTGTTGAGTGTGTACTGGTATCTCATTGTCATCTTAATCTTCAGCATTCTCCTGAAGGCTAATGACTCCTGTTTACTCACCTTTAAGACATCTTCTTTCGTGAATGCCTCTTCAGCTCTTTTGCTCATTGTTCTTATCAATAATAGAGGTTTTTTTGGTCTGTTTGCTTTTCTTAAAAATATTGTGGATGTGAGTCTTTCATTATACATTTGCATTGTTGTCGTCGTTCAGCCACTAAGTCCTGTCTCTTTGTGACCCCATGGACTACCGCACACCAGGCCTCCCTGTCCCTGACTGTCTCCCAGCGTTTGCCCAAGTTCATGTCCATTGAATCGGTGATGCTGTCCAACCATCTCATCCTCTGCTGTCCTAGTCTCCTTTAGCCTTCAGTCTTTCCCAGCATCAGGGTCTGGGCCCCGCATGGCTCATAGCTTCATTGAGTTATGCAAGCCCCTTCGCCAAGACAAGGCAGTGATCCAGGAAGGGCACACATTTACATAGTAAATACCTTTTCGCACTCTTTGGGTTTCTTTTTCATTCGGTACTCGTGTCTCTCTTAAATCTGGTGTAGAACAATCGTCACTATTTCCTTTCTTACTTTTGTTTATGTTTAAACCATTTTTTAATGTATACGAAGATTATGAATTTATTTTTTTGTGTTATTTTGTAGCAATGAAATTTCTTTTGACATACATATTTCCATCAAAATTACTTGACATAAACAGAATTAAGTAATAGTAATTAATTAATAATGCATAGAAGGATTCATGAAGATGATACACAAGGGACTGAGGTTTGAGAAAAGCTTTTTCAAACCAGTAATTTCTATTTTGGCTTTATAAGTGATATGTAAAAAGCAGACTATTAATTTTCCATAACAGTGCAGACACAGTGATTGTTAGTTCTGCTGGACTGTAATACACATTCATTCATTTACACAGGAAACATCTATTGGGCTTTGGGATTCAGTGATGAGAACTCACAGTTTCTGCCCTGTGATATTCAGTGTGGTTTGTATCTTTTTTAGCATGAGAGGGGTAGGTGTTGAGAGAGGAAGTGTCTGGAGGCTTTGCAAGTGGGGCCGCCACTGATCCGAGGTGGGAGCCTCTAGACTGCTGCGGCTCTGGGCAGGCTCCAGGTGTGAGAGGCTTCCACCAGCGTGAGCTGATACCCTTTCCCTGAAAGTTTCCTCTGCTTGTCCCCTGGGGCCTGGGACTGAGTGACTTGACTTTCACTTTTCACTTTCATGCATTGGAGAAGGAAATGGCAACCCACTCCAGTGTTCTTGCCTGGAGAATCCCAGGGACGGGGGAGCCTGGTGGGCTGCCGTCTCTGGGGTTGCACAGAGTCGGACATGGCTGAAGCGACTTAGCAGCAGCAGCATAGGAAAACCAACTCACTGGAAAGACCTTGATGCTGGGAAAGATTGAAGGCAAAAGGAAAAGGGGGTGGCAGGGGATGAGATGGTTAGATAGCCTCACTGACTCAATGGACATGAGTTTGAGCAAACTCCGGGAGATAGTGAAGAACAGGAGAGCCTGGTGTACTGCAGTCCACGGGGTTACCAAGAGTCAGACACGACTTAGCGACTGAACGACAGGAAAGAAATGCCAGCCAACCAGGTTCTGAGGGTGTCAGAAGATTCACTTGGGAACTTTAAATTAGGGCCTGGGCCCTTCTATAGTCCCATGGATCATGGTCTCCGGGGAGCGGTCTGGGCGTCTTTTTCCCCCCCCAGAAGATTTTTCTTTCATGATCATAGGATTTTGTTTTAACTGGAAGATAATTGCTTTACAGTGTTGTGTTAGTTTCTGCCGTGCAGCAGCGTGAATCAGCTGTGACGTTGCTTGCTGTTCTTTAGTCACTCAGTCGTGTCTGACTCTTTTGTGACCCCATGGACTGTAACCCACCAGGTTCTTCTGTACATGGGATTTGCCAGGCAAGAATACTGGAGTGGGCTGCCATCCCCTTCTCTAGGGGATCTTCCCAACACAGGGGTTGAACTCGAGTCTCCTGTACTGCAGGCAAATTCTTTATCATTGAACCACTGCTGCTGCTGCTAAGTTGCTTCAGTCGTGTCTGACTCTGTGCGACCCCATAGAAGGCAGCCCACCAGGCTCCCCCGTCTCTGGGATTCTCCATGCAAGAACACTGGAGTGGGTTGCCATTTCCTTCTCTAATGCATCAAAGTGAAAAGTGAACCACTGGGAAGCCCAAATCAGCTATGAGGATCCATATATCCCCTCTGTATTGAGCCTGCCTCCCACTCCACCTCCCATCCCACCCCTCTAGGAAGAGCACTGAGCTGACCTCCCCGTGCTACACAGCAGCTGCCCACTAGCTAGCTGTTTTACGTACACTACTGTGTTTATCAGTGCGACTCTCTCATTTCTTCCCATCTTCTCTTGCCCCCACTGTGTCCAGTGTCTCTCTTCCTGCCCTGCAAATAGGTCTGTCTTACAGAGTGAAGTAACCCAGAAGATTCTGGTGTTGGCTCAGGGTGAGAACTGCAGTCTTGAAGAGTCCAGAAGTCAAGGAGGAGCTTTCCAAGGGTGATTAGATAAGGCTGGGATTAGCTCCTTTGAAAGGCTCTGAGGGAAGCATCCCCCTTGGGAAGTCAGCGGCTTCTGAGACAGGCAAAGAGCCACTGCAAACACTTTTTCTCCAGTGCACCAGGCCGGGCCTCCGAACTCTCACTGATCAAAGGGAATGTTAGGTTCAGAAAGGCAAAGAAAGGAATGTCCTAAGTCAGAGCTATTTGGTTTATAGGCGACCACGAAAGCAAAGTTCAGGATGGCTGTGAGCTGGCCCCTGGCAGTGCCCTTGAGGTCTTGGAGAACTGTTTGCTCTGTTTCCAGCAGACACCACTGCAGGCCAGAAAGCCTCGGACTCAGCTCCCCTCTGCCAAATGGTGAAGCCTGTTTCAGAGCTACTTCCCGTCTTGCATGTGACCCCAAATGCCTTCACAAAACTTGCATTTGTATCACATTCTTGAGTTTCCAAGTCAAAGAGAGGTGGTGCAAAGACTGTGCCTGGCATTTTAGGTCACACTTGACTTTCAAATTCTAGCTCAGGCACTTGTGTGCTCACTTAGTCCTGTCTGGCTCTTGGCGACCCCCTGGACTGTAGCCTGCCAGGCTCCTCTGTGCATGGAATTTTCTAGGCAAGAACACTGGAGTGGGTTGCCATTCCATCCTCGAGGGGATTCTCTCAACCCGGGGATCGAACTGGTGTCTCCTGCATCTCCTGCATGGGTAGGTAGATTCTTTACCACTGAGCCACCTGGGAAGTCCAGCCGCTTAGGAGCTGCTTAACTCTGTAAGCTTCTTTGAGTCTTTGTGTGTAGAATGGGGATGGTATTGGCCATCTCTCATGGTCCTTGTGAAGGTTAAATGGCAAAGTGTCTGCAGAGGCTCTGGCTCACGGTGGTTGCTTGCATTGCTCCCAAAGTCACTATCCTTTTAAAATAATTTTTCTGACTTGACTTTCATAACAGCCTTCCCTCCAGACAGATTGAAGGCTTGGGAAGGGGATGTTGGAATTGATGTCCCCGACTCCGAATTCCAGGTTCTACACTCTGTTCTGACTGTGCCCTGTAACTTCTAGGTCACAGATTAAATGCCACGAGCACTTCTGATTTGTTAGAGAGCTGGTGTATGCATGTGGTAATCGTCAGGGTGATAATAATGAATCTTTGCCACACTGCATGTGCTAAGTCACTTCAGTCATGACTCTTTGAGACCCTATGGACGGTGGCCCACCTGCAGGGCTCCTCTGTCTATGGGATTCTCCAGGCAAGAACACTGGAGTGGGTTGCCAGGCCCTGCCAGGGGGTCTTCCTGACCCAGGGGTCGAACCCGCATCTCTTATGTCACCTCCATTGGCAGGCAGGTTCTTTACCACCAGCGCCACCTGGGCAGCATGCCCTAGTGGTGATGTCCATTTTGTAGAGTGGCTGCAATGCAGAGAATTTTAGTTAGGGACAGATTTGATTGAACGCATGTGCGCTAGTCAGAGGGGAGGTGTAGAATGAGGCAGAGGGTCCCCTCTTCGCGCACCTCCTGGGCATGGAGGGCAGGCCTGGGAGGCAGGGCCCCCCCATTGGGCACAGGGTGTTCTCAGAGAGTGGCATTGCCTGGAAGAGAGAAGTCGAGTCATCTCTGATGACTGTCACTCTTCCCTCCAGATTCTGACACGTCTCCTGTCTCTAATTAATATTTTCCTAAAGTGTTCTTTTCACACTTTTAAATTTTTTTTATGTTCTCCTCACCCACATGCTTCTCAGGATAAGAGTCTTTTTCCTCTTAGAAATAACACAAATGTGATTTGATGACAAAGGGTGTTGTTTGTTTTTGGAGGAGGAGCAGGGAGCTTTCTGGAGGGCTCTTCAGGGGCTGCTGCTGGAGCGAACTGGCCCAGGAGTCCTGGCTGAGTTACAGTCAGAGCTGCTTCAGTGCAGCCTTGCTGGGGCCTTAGATCCACAGGGGCAGGGTGAGGAGCTGGGAGTGCATTTCCCATTGATTTCAAGCACTCTTTAAACCTGGTAATTACCTCCTCCATCGATATTATAATCTTGATGATAATGCCAACATGTCAGGATGCCAGTGCTCTGCCTGGCCTTGGTTCTGATGGTGGAGATTTAAATTAGGCTTGGAAACACGAGCATTTCCTCCATTTATTCGATCCTCAAGGCGGCACTCCTGGCTTTCTCAGAAATATTTTCTAAAGATAGAGGAAAGTCCTGTTTGTCGTGTGGTGATATCACAATTGACAGCTCTTTGGATGGAGCCGAATGTATCTTTGAGAATTTAGAGCCAAAGGAATTCTTGCCTCTTGCTCCAACTTTGCATTGCTTATGGAGTTCTGTGGTGGGTCGAGTCGACTGGGCTCTTTTGTGGAGAGTCGTTGCACAGGGCACCCGGCTCTTATTGTGCTGCTTGGTGTCTGCGTGTCTGTGTGTGTTTGTGTGTCTGTCACTTTATTCCAACAGTGTGTTTTTCAAGAATCTGAGGTTATGATGGGAGGTGGGTAAATTTTCTAAGCATTTGTCTGAAGATGCCCTTTCTTTTGGTGGCGGGTGGGGGGCAGGACAATATTTGGAAAAATTTTTTAAACTTTTTATTTTATATTGGAATATAGCCGATTAGCAATGTTGGGATAATTTCAGGCGCACAGCGGAGTGACTCAGCCATACATAAACCTTTGTCCATTCTCCCACAAACTCCTCTCCCATCCAGGCTGCCACATAGCATTGACCAGAATTCCCTGTGCTGTACAGGAGGTCCTTGTTGGTTATCCATTTAAAATATAGCTGTGTGTACATATCTGTCTCAAACTCCCTATCTATCCCTTCCCCCCATCCTTCCCCTCTGGTAAACATAAGTTCATTGTCTAAGTCTGTGAGCTTCTGTTTTGTAAATGAGTTCTTTTGTATCATTTCTTGTTAGATACCACATATAAGGAATGTTATACAATATTTATCTTTCTCTGTCTGGTTTATGAAGATGTCCTTTTGATTGTTGACAGATAGTGGGTTTCCCGCGGCCTTTGTCCCAGCAGTCGCCAGTGAGAAGCCCCGTGTTAGGATGATTGTCACTTTCTAATCTCTGGGGAGTCATGGATAAGACAGGAATTGTGGCTGGGATGGAGCCTCTCGGTTCCTTTCTGTCCCCTCTGCCCTTCTGGAGTCCCCTTTGAAGATGGCTGATTCATCCTGTGGGTTTTCTTTGGCTGCTCACTTACTGCCTCTGGGGATGTGTTAGCAGCAATCTCTTACTGTGTCCAGGTCCAGGCAGCAACTGAGCGGCTGAAGTCCCATAGATATCCCATCAAGGACCAAGAGGTGGCCTTTGCTGCTGGCCGGGTTTCTTAATCATCTGCATTGCTTTCTTTCCCCTTATTGTTCCATGTTTTGAGTGAGTTCAAGGGGGAAGGACAGCTCATTTTTGCTTCTGTTGGATGTTACATAGACCTGCCAAAAATCTTGAGAATCACCACGGGGCTACCTGAAGCCTTCCGAGTCCTCAGGCAGCATGGAGCAGGTGACGAAATGTCACCTCCCTCGTGCTCTTTACCTTGCTGGTCACTAGTACGCTGCCTCTTCGTGCCAAGCCTCTCTACCAAGCCTCCTGATAGATACGGGCAGAGGAGCAGAGTGGCATCACTTCAGAGCCTGCAGCTGAGACCCTAGAGACTAGGATGTGAAGTGCACTCTGTTGCTGGCAAGGATACCATGGATGGTTCAGCTCAAGTCTTGGGGCCTCAGTTTCCTCTGCTGAAAACTGAAGGGGAGGACTTGACGGGATCTCAGGTCCTGGCAGGTCTGAATTCCTCTGACTGCAGTACATGGGCCAACTTCCTTACCTGGCGCCTTCGGAGCATCTCCTGTGGTCAGTGTGTTGCCAGCCTCTTTCAGCATCCCAAGACCAGAAGGGCCTTGCCCTGCAGGGGTCTGTCATGGATGGACAAACACCTCCGCGTCCCCAGGTGTTCCCGGGATCCCCAGGAGGCACTCCCATCTCAGGAGTGACCCATGGGGCTTTTCAAAGTTGTTATGTTACATCAGGGATTTCTGATACTTCTTATGGAAGTAGATTTTGTTCATTTCTACTTCCAACTGTTTCTTTCCTTTCCCCAGAGTCAGGTGTGAAGAGGAGAGCATCACTTGGTCATTTCCAGCCCCGTGGCAGGGTGGGTGGTGAGACCAGCAACCCAGGAGTCAGGAGGCCCCAGAGCTGCTGTTAAAGCTCATATCCGCAGGGACAATGGGCTGGACTGGGACGATGGCCAAGGAGCTGCCCACGTGCCAGCATCGTATTCTAGGAGCAGCTTGGACTAAACTGTGTTGGGTAGCCATTCTCAGAATTACCAGTTTTGCCAGGAATGGAAGGCAATAGGGTTGTTTTTTTTCCCCTCTTTTTATTGCTGTGTTCATTAGTATGCACGATACAAAGGCCAGAGTTGCTGAAGCAAAACCATCAAGTTCTGATTAATTTGCAGAACTCAGCTATGGAATCGCTCTGATATTTCTAACCAATAATGCTCCCTGGCTGAGTCACTCAGCGGAAGGATCCTTAATTGGAAACAGCCTCAGACAGTAGCACGGAGAGCATCAGACAGAGGAATATTAGGGCAGAAACACCCAGAGAGGAAATGCCGACCAGAAAGAAAACTGGCATAACGTGGATGGCTGAGTCGACAGTGTTTGTCCGGAAACACCAGGCGTCCCAGGGAGTGGGGCTGACACAGAGCTGGAGTTTAGGGGAAAGACAGAGAAGCAGGTGGCCATATTTTTCAAAATCAGAAAGTTCGTTTCTGTCCATATCTGTCCTTGTTTTTAATGAGCCTTGTCCTTTCCAGGTTGCCCACCTCTTGGTCTGGAAACCTTAAAAATCACAGACTTCCAGCTCCATGCATCCACTTCCAAGCGCTACGGCCTGGGGGCCCATCGGGGGAGACTCAACATCCAGGTACCCACACGGAGGGGAGGATTCAGGTTGCACCGCTAGTGGCTCTGGCCACCGACATGGCGAGGGTTCATTGAGCTTGGGGCAGGCTCCGTGCCTGGCATTTAACACGAATCAGCTCTAGTTCTCACGCCAGGGAAGAGCTTGCTGCTTAATCCACATTTTACAGAGAAAGAGTCCTGAGACTCAGGACACGTGTCTTCTCCAGAGACTGGTTGGTGAAACGGATGCTGCCAGTTCCTGGGCCCAGCCTGGACTGACTCCATGTGATCTGTGTGGAAAGGACACGTGGGGACACTGGCCGCCTGTGACCATGGGCAGGCAGTGACCTTGGTCCTCTCTCGCCTCCCGGCCCGTGTTTTTCCGCCACTCACGCCTCTTCCAGGCTCTTCTGTGGCTCCTTCTGCCGTGTTCTGCCAGCTCAAGCCCTTAGTGGCGCTCATCGTGTCTGGCCTCCCACCCTGAGGCTCAAAGGCCTCTGTAACTTTGGCCCTTGGTGCTATCCCAGTCCTGCTCCTGGAAGGTGGGGTCGTCCTGCCTCCCTTTCTGCACCGTGTGCTTCTGGGCTGCAGGCCTTTTCCCAAGCGGGGCCCCTGCCTGCAGCTCCCCACCCGCCGCTTTGTCCAAGCAGTGTAAACCCTGGTTCATCCATGGCTTCACATGCTCGTGCTTTTCTAACGTCATACGTGTAGCCATTAAGCATCGCAGATTTATTCTCCTAGAGTCCTGGAGGATAGACATCTTACTGGGCTCAAATCAAGGTAAGGGCAGGACTGCGTTCCTCCTGGAGGCTCTTGGGGAGAATCATTTCTTTTCCTGGTCCCGCTTCTCTAGGCGTGTGCATCCCTTGCTCGTGGCCCCTTCCTTCCTCTAAGCCAGCGATGGCAGGTCGAGTCTCTCTCAGGCTGCCATCTCTCTGGTTCTCCCTTCTGTCTCCCCCTTCCACTTTTCAGTTCAGTTTAGTTGCTCAGTCGTGTCCGACTCTTTGTGACCCCATGAACTGCAGCACGCCAGGCCTCCTTGTCCGTCACCAGCTTCCGGAGTTTACTCAAACTCATGTCCATCCAGTCAGTGATGCCATCCAACCATCTCATCCTCTGGCATCACCTTCTCCTTCCGCCTTCAATCTTTCCCAGCATCAGGGTCTTTTCAACTTTTAAGGACCTTATAAGTACATTGAGTGCCTCTGGATGAGCCAGGACCATCTCCCAACCCCAAGCAGCCTTGGCTGCCTCTGCAGCCTTCATTTCCCTTTGTCACAGAACCTTGAGGATTCACAGATTCCAGGATGCGCGTGTGGACATCTTTGTGGGGCAGGGGGCATCACTCTGCCAACCCGTCTCAGATGCCTTTTCCCTCCTCCTCCAACTCCAGCCGATCCACCCCTTCTCAACTTGGCATTTGATCCCGTGCCATTCTGTGCGTTTCTCCAGGAACATAGTTCCCTAATATTTTTGCAGTCTTTCCCCAACTGATGTGTAACTGTGGGTGGTTTGCAAACCCTTTGGTAGATGTACCATCTTAGCCAGCCTCCTGGGAGGGAGGTGTTCCTTTCACACCCACAGTGGGAGACCATCAAGGTTGCACTCAAAGCTTCCAGGTGGCGGAACTGACCTCTTATTTCCCCAGTGGTCACTGTAAGCATGCCGCAGGTGGCTGCCATGCAAGAGTGGACGAGCCCTCTTCCCAGGGAGCCCCTGGGCTTGATGAGGGGACATCTGAGTGGAGCTCTGACTCCAAGCTCTCTTCCTTCCCCTTAACCACATCAGGCCTCATCACTGCTTCTTAGTTCAGACAGATTTGGTAATATGAACTTTCATGAAATCTAAAGTTGTTTTAAAAATATCCATTAAAAAAAAAAAACCTAAACAGCTGTTAAAATATTTGGGTGTGTACAGCTAAACACTGTTTTACCAGTGGGTGAACTTTCAAAGTTTAAGTAGGAGTAACTGTTAATAATTCGAGGGCCCCCAACACCTTGCATGGGCCGAAGCCCTCCAAGTAAATAAAGTCAGACCCGAGCAGGCCTATATCCAGATGGGAGTGGGGCTGCCTCCTGCATCACTCAGAGGAGCTGTCATGTGGTGTCTCTGATTCCCTCTCTAGAAATGAAGTCATCCTTCATTAAAGAAGACGCGTTCGCATTGATAGCCCAGCTGGTAAAGAATCTGCCTGCAATGCAGGAGACCTGGGTTTGATGGCTGGGTTGGGAAGATCCCCTGGAGGAGGGAACGGCTACCTACTCTCCTATTCTGGCCTGGAGAATTCCATGGACAGAGGAGCCTGGCAGGCTATAGTCCATGGGGTCACAAAGAGTCGGACATGACTGTGTGACCTTGATGTTCACATTGATCTACACTTTCGATCAGAAGTGGAGAGGCCCAGCTAGTCCTAAATTTGTGGGGTGAGGGTGGAGGATGGAAGCTGTGTGCTTCCCAGTGAGCTGAGTGGACAGGTGGAGTGTATCCCAGTCAGGAAGGCTGAGTTCAGACTTGGCCTCGACACTTAGAGATTCTGGGACCTTGGAAATAATTACCTCCCGTCTCTTGAGCCTCAGTTGTCTCATCAGAAACGTGGGAGTCTATAGCACTCACTGGATTCCTTGAACAGTGAAACTGGGTGATTTATAGTCAGTGAAGTTAAGTGTGATTTATCCCTGGTGGCTGAGTGGCAAAGAATCTGCCTGCTAATGCAGGAGACACAGGTTTGATCCCTGGGTCAGGAAGACTCCCTGGAGAAGGAAATGGCAACCCACTCCAATATTCTTGCCTGGAGAATCCCACACACAGAGAAACCTGGTGGGCTCAATGGTGTCTCGAAGAGTCAGACACGACTTAGTGACTCAACAACAGCAACAATTTTAAAGCATTTACTGGATTATCTCACTCCTCTGCTGAAGCTGTGAGGACCCCTTTGGTGGGTTCCACCTTCCAGAATCAGTGCCACATGAAGCCTGATTGCATCCCAACAGGTGCCCCGGAATGCATCTTCCCACACATGGAGGTTGAATGCAGTTTAAAAATAACTAGATCTTGTCTCACATCTGAGTATTTGGTAGGCGTGTCAAGCTAATGGGATTTTATGTGTGAGAAACAGCAAGGTTTTGGCATTAGAAACTATATTTAAATGCATTAAGCACAGGAGGTGAGCAAGGTCAGTCCAGCCCTTCGCTGCTCTGGCTCCGTGGGCGTGAATGTGGTCCACTCAGAACGCAGGCTTGGCGTGCACCCTGGTCCTCCTGCTAATGAGCTGAGGGGCTTTAGGCAAGATGCTCACCTTAGCTAACTTCTCAGAATATGAAGATTAAAAGGAGGAAGAAAGAGAATTGTCCTCCTTGATTCTCAAATGCCATTTTCCTTCCCATTAGATCCATTTCCTCACCTGACCATTTCAAAGTGCCCTTTATGTGTCAGAACTGGGTGGCCCTAAAAAAAAGGCAGAGGAAAACAGTTCCTGCTTATTCCTTTTCCCCAAGATGCCTTGGTCTCCAGCAAGAAGACTAGGAATCAGCTCTGATCTGGTGCTGTGCTGGGTGCTTTACCTGTTTCGTTTATTCCTTGACGTGAGACAAGGACTATTATTTTTATCACCTCTGTCTCTAAGAAAGCAGCTACATGGATTGGTAGAGTAACTTGGTTAAGATTTCTCAGGAGAGGAAGGATGTGACTCCAAGCAGCTTTAAACTTGGAGCTGTGGCTCCCAACGACCCCATAAAACAGCCCCAACCAACAACTAAAGTGTTCTATGCCCCTCTGGATGCTTATTAAGCCGTGTGCCAGTCTCTCTTCTGACTTTTATCTCACGTTGATTTACTGGGGGGGTTACCTCCTCAGGTCATGTGAATCATGTTTGTCCGAGAGTCCCACACTGTGTGGACACCGTGTCTGCACATACGTGTGTGCCTGGTGCAATGTGGCTGCCGAGAACGGTGGCATTATGACCCAGAGGTAGCGTTGGTCCCTGTACCAGTTTTGCCAGTACATCAGTGTCTTATGGGACCAGCTACCTGCCCTGACCCCAGGGCACTGTCCACACAGCTGTGGGCAGAAGCCTCTGAAGAACTCAGTCCTGTCCATGATGCTCGTCACTCGGTGCTACTCTGGCTCAGGGTGGCCATGTGGTCCATCCTAGGCTGTTGGCTGCTCAGGTCCTTTGCCCATTTAGCCGTTGTGCCCACAACCCACCAGCTTCCATACTTCCTGACACCCTCTTCTATCATACTGCTTTCACCGTGTTTTTTAAGGTCAAGTTCTATCATTTAATGATAGAATTAAATGATATTAAAATTTTTCAAATTTAAAAATGTATTAAAATTTTTATCTTG
Organism: Budorcas taxicolor; assembly: GCF_023091745.1. Classification (NCBI taxonomy): domain Eukaryota; kingdom Metazoa; phylum Chordata; class Mammalia; order Artiodactyla; family Bovidae; genus Budorcas; species Budorcas taxicolor. The sequence goes on along the minus strand of NC_068932.1, from coordinate 42,868,711 downwards.
GCAATTTAACGTGTCTCCTTACCAGAACTAATTTTTTTTTTTAGAATTGATTGAGTTTTTTTGTTCTTCTGATTACAGAGTTGCATAGATTTTGAACCTTATTTTTTCCTGTGCGCTTGGTTTTTATGAGTGCAAGAGTTTGCAGACTATGAGCATTCACTGGATTGCATTTTCCACGCTATAGCAGAAACACCCGTCTCTGTGGTAGTTCGTTGGAGAGTGCAGTGCAGTGCAAGTCCTGTCCGACTCTTTGCCACCGTGTGGACTATACAGTCCATGGAATTCTCCAGGCCAGAATACTAGAGTGGGCAGCCTTTCCCTTCTCCAGGGGATCTTCCCAACCCAGGGATTGAACCTAGGTCTCCTGCATTGCAGGCAGATTCTTTACCAGCTGAGCCACAAGGGAAGCCCAGGAATACTGGAGGGGGTAGCCTATCCCTTCTCCAGCGGATCTTCCCAGCCCAGGAATTGAACTGGGGTCTCCTGCATTGCAGGCAGATTCTTTACCAACTAAGCTGTAGTTCATTGGGGGCTGCTATAAAAACATGCCATACACCAGGTGGCTGATAAACAACACAGGTTTATTTCTTACAGTTCTGGTGGCTGGAAAGTTCAAGACCAAGGTCCTGGCATATTTAGTGTCTGGTGAGGGCCTGCTTCCTGGTTCCTAGATGACTGTCTTCTATGTCCTCAGGAGGTGGAAGGGGAGTTTCTCAGGGTCTCTTTTAGAAGAACACTAATCTTAACTCCTGGGTGAACACCGGGAGATAGTGAAGGACTGGGAGGCCTGGGTGCTTTAGTCCATGGGGTTGCAAAGGTTGGATAGGACTTAGTGACTGAACACAGCAGTCGCATTCAAGAGGGCTCCACCTCTGTATCCTGATCACCTGCCAAAGGTCCCTAAAACTATCATCGTGGAGATTAGGGTTCAAGATATGGATATTGAGGAGACATATGCATTCAGTCTATAGCATTCTTTTTCCTCACTTTAAGCATAAGACTTCGATAGATTAAAAGCAGCTTCTAATTCGACTTCTAAATTCTCCTTTTTGCAAGTGGAGTTTTGCTTGTGTCAATTTAATAATATAAGCTCAGAGGAAAAGCCCAGGTTTACGTTTCACAGGTATACTGGACACGAGAGAGTTTTAGGAATTCAAGGGAGGGGTCCAGTTCATCAAAATAGTCTTCAGTTCAGTTCAGTTCAGTTGCTCAGTCCTGTCCGAACTCTTTGCAACCCCATGAATCACAGCACGCCAGGCCTCCCTGTCCATCACCAACTCCCGAAGTTCACTCAAACTCACGTGCATCAAGTCAGTGATGCCATCCAGCCACCTCATCCTCTGTCATCCCCTTCTCCTCCTGCCCCCAATCCCTCCCAACATCAGGGTCTTTTCCAATGAGTCAGCTCTTCCCATGAGGTGGCCAAAGTATTGGAGTTTCAGCTTCAGCATCAGTCCTTCCAGAAAACACCCAGGGCTGATCTCCTTTAGAATGGACTGGTTGGATCTCCTTGCAGTCCAAGGGACTCTCAAGAGTCTTCTCCAACACCACAGTTCAAAAGCATCAATTCTTTGGCACTCAGCTTTCTTCACAGTCCAACTCTCACATCCATACATGATCACTGGAAAAACCATAGCCTTGACTAGGCGGACCTTTGTTGGCAAAGTAATATCTCTGCTTTTGAATATGCTATATAGGTTGGTCATAACTTTCCTTTCAAGGAGTAAGCGTCTTTTAATTTCATGGCTGCAGTCATCATCTGAAGTGATTTTGGAGCCCCCCAAAATAAAGTCCGACACTGTTTCCACTGTTTCTCCATCTATTTCCCATGAAGTGATGGGACCAGATGCCATGATCTTCGTTTTCTGAATGTTGAGTTTTAGGCCAACTTTTTCACTCTCCTCTTTCACTTTCATCAAGAGGCTTTTTAGTTCCTCTTCACATTCTGCCATAAGGGTGGTGTCATCTGTATATCTGAGGTTATTGATATTTCTCCCGGCAATCTAGATTCCAGCTTGTGCTTCTTCCAGCCCAGCATTTCTCATGATGTACTCTGCATATAATTAAATAAGCAGGGTGACAATATACAGCCTTGACGGACTTCTTTTCCTGTTTGGAACCAGTCTGTTGTTTCTTGTCAAGTTTTAACTGTTGCTTCCTGACCTGCATACAGGTTTCTCAAGAGGCAGGTCAGGTGGTCTGGTATTCCCATCTCTTTCAGAATTGTCCACAGTTTATTGTGATCCACACAGTCAAAGGCTTTGGCATAGTCAATAAAGCAGAAATAGATGTTTTTCTGGAACTCTCTTGCTTTTTCCATGATCCAGCAGATGTTGGCAATTTGATCTCTGGTTCCTGTGCCTTTTCTAAAACCAGCTTGAACATCTGGAAGTTCATGGTTTACATATTGCTGAAGCCTGGCTTGCAGAATTTTGAGCATTACTTTACTAGTGTGTGAGATGAGTGCAACTGTGCGGTAGTTTGAGCATTCTTTGGCATTGCCTTTCTTTGGGATTGGAATGAAAACTGACCTTTTCCAGTTCTGTGGCCACTGCTGAGTTTCCCAAATTTGCTGGCATGTTGAGTGCAGCACTTTCACAGCATCAGAATAGTCTTACCCAGGTTTATATTGGCAGTGTCCCAGGGTCCTTTTCTACTAACGTACTTGTGAGGATGTCTGTGGTCTCATTTAGAAACAATCATTGGCTTCTTCTGCTCTGGGACCAGTCACAGGCAGATTGGAAATTAACATCCCAGGTCTCAAAGAAAAAGTTTCAATAATGATCTCTAAAATCACCCTTCGAGCATTTGTTTGCCTGTGCTTGGTCTTAGGAGATAGCCCTGTATTCAGGTGGGCCATTTAACAGTAGCCATTGCCTGTCCTGTCCCAGCAGAATCTTCTAAGGGCTCTGAGAGATTTTCCATGGCTTGTAAATTCAGCAAGGTGGTGTCAGAGACAGTGCTAGTCTTTGATTTATCCCATGACCACTGTTTTTGGCAGAAAAGCCTTGAGCAGCTTATGGCAGCACTTGCATTTCAAAGGGCTGGGTTTCAGTTTCATTCGTAAGACTCTAAAATGATGGTAAGTATAAGCCTGACATGTGATGCAAAGAAATGAAATACTGAGAGCCTGATTGGACCTCAGGATGTCATCGTGATTCCTGCCGATAATCAGGAATGTAAGAGGGTGATGTTCTGATCAGAGTTTTGAAGAAAGAGCTGATGTTTTGAGGTCACAAGGGAAAACACGGAACATCAACACCTTCAGATGTCTTTGCGATCCCCGGTCGTCATTTGACTCTGTCTGGCCCATGACTTGTCTCGTGTGTTAGCTGTCTTTCATGAGGAAATATAGTTATAATAATAGCATCTGTCTGAGCCACTTCTCAGCACCGCTGGAATGAAACCCAGCTCCTCTTGGAAGTCATTCCATTCAAGGAATTCTACAGAGGAGCCAGATCCTGATATTAGAATCCGCTGCCAATGTTCTGAACATCTTTTTACCTGAAATGAAGTGTAAGCCAAGAAGATGGTCGCTGCCCATGGCTTCAGATATGTGAAAGTGAAAGTCACTCAGTCATGTCCGACTCTTTGCGGCTCCATGGACTGTCCATGGAATTCTCCAGGCCAGAATACTGGAGTGGGTAGCCTTTCCCTTCTCCAGGGGATCTTCCCAACCCAGGGATCGAACCCAGGTCTCCCGCATTGCAGGCGGATTCTTTACAGCTGAGCCACAAGGGAAGCCCGATATACCTACGGGGAGTTGGTTACAGAGCACTGAACCAATTTTTATCCTGGTGTTGAAGTTCAGGAGCCTGAGCACATCCCACATGTCTCTCTGCCAGTCCTCTTGGGCCCTGGTGGCACCTGGTGTCCCACCCTGGCCAAATATGCATGCATGCTTGCTCAGTCCCTTCAGTTGTGTCCGACTTTTTGCGACCCCATGAACTGTAGCCCACCGGGCTCCTCTGTCCATGGGATTCTCCAGTCAAGAACACTAGAGTAGGTTGCCTTGCTCTTCTTCAGGGGAGCTTCTCAACCTAGGGATCGAACTCGCATCTCTTACATCTCCTGTGCTGGCTGGTGGATTCTTAACTGCTAATGCCACCTGGGAAGCCCCATCTGGCCAAAAATGGAGGCCACGTTTAACTTGCGGACCCTACCCAGGGCAGCACCATTTTCTCAGGCATTGCCCTGGGCACCCTGACTCCTGCCTGTTCCTGGAATCATTTGCCCTCAGGGTCTTCTGACCCCAAAGCCTGTCTGTTCCTTCACTCCGTCCCAGTTCTCTGGGCAGCAGCCTCTCATTTCTTTCTGGTTGCACAAAACCTTGCTGTAAGTCAGGAAGCCCTCCCTGGGGGCTGTTTACATGCTGGGTGCTGCAGAGGCAAAAATCATCACAGTGGATATAGTTTCCAAACCCAAGAATGTCATGCTCGTTCCCATAAAGGGATTTTGTTCTGCGTCTGGCTTCAAGAAACGGTCCGGGACACAGTGTCCAGATGCCAGGATGCAGGAATTTGGGGTATTTGGATTTTTATGGGAATAACAGGACCAAATATTTTGAATCATGACTTTCGGAAAATTCTAAGTGAGAATTTGCCATAATGAGATTGCTATTGTCATTCTCGGTTGCATCCTGAAGGCAAGTGTGGTGAGAAGAGCTGGGCGCAGAGCAGGCTAAGGAGGACAGGGGAGCCCCGAGGAGCAGAGACGCCGGGCCTGTGTCTCCGACCATTCTGAAATCACTAACCCCCTGGTGCTGAAGCAGCCCCTGCGCCACTTGCCATCTGAATCTTTTCTTTACTATTTTACTAAATTTCACTTAATTGTTATTCCATTTCATCTGCAGTGTACTCAGAGGGAAACTCTGGTTTAGAGAAGAGGAACTGAAGTCAGGGGCTGAGTGACCTGCCCTAACCCGATACCTAGTAAGCGCAGAGCTGAGATGCAAAGGGAAGGGTTTTCCGTGCTCCTTTCTTTGCATCTCATGCAAAGGTGCCCATGGGAAGGTTCAGCTTGTGGTCTCCTCCAGCACCCCACCTTCTGACTCATCTCCCTGACCGCTGAGTCTCCTAGTACCATCCTGGCAGGACCCAGAGACGTTTGAGGGGTGTCAACAGTCATCCCCATGGGCCTCGTGTCCATCCAGCTGGCAGAACCCACTGTGCCTTCTCAAATAATGCCTTGTAAAGATGGGCCTCTGGGCTGTCAGCCCAGCCACACTGTCTCCTGGGCACATACGCTTGGGAGGCGGGAGTCCATGTTCTTCTGAGCGAGGGTTTCAGTGGACACAGCACACACTGCCCAGGCAGAGAAGACTTGTGTGAAGAGAGGATGAAAGACAAGGAAGGGAGAGGAGGTGCGAAAGACAGATCAGAGCAGAGTTCTTCTCATCTTCACTCATTTCATTCAAAACCCCACCTCCTGGGAAACTTATTGGTGCCAGGCAGACACTGTCAGATGTCTTGGGGAGACAATGGTGAACAAACCCAGAAATGCTCTCTAATCTTTTAGCAAATATTTAAGGAAGGCCTTCTGTGTGTTGGGTCATGTCCTAGGTCCTTGGGATGCCTCTGTGGCCGAAACAGAGATCTTCACCATCTGATAACTTACAATCTAGTGGGAGTTGTTTAGTCCCTAAGTGGTGTCTGACTGTTGTCTGACCCCATGGACTGCAGCCCTCCAGGCTTCCCTATCCGTCACTATCTCCCAGAGTTTGCTCAAATTCATGCCCATTAAATCGGTGGTGCCATCCAACCATCTCATCCTCTGTCACCCCCTTCTCCTCCTGCCCTCAATCTTTCCCAGAATCAGAGTCTTTTCTAATGAGTTGGCTCTTCACATCAGGTGGCCAAAAGGAGGCACATAAAAGCAAGAAATGTAACAGGATGACTTTTATAGTATTTCAAAGGGTGATAAATGTAACAAACACATAGCCAACAGTGGGCTCGGAAGGGCCACCTCTGGGGAGGGGTCAGGTTATAGTTAAAAGTGATCAAGATCAGGTTCGAGGCCAAGTTGGCTTAAGGATCAGCAGGGGATCAGGTAGCTGTGGGAGGAACATTCTGGCAGTGGGAGTGACTTGAGTGTCTTGTAATGACAACAGGCTGAACATTACCAGTTAACAAGGAGCAGGGGTGGCTGGGGCCCAGAGAGTGCAGAGGGGAGTCGCCAGCCCAGATGTCAGTCTGGGAGGACTTTGACTTTTACTCTTGAGCCAACTGAGGTGCTGTGGAAAGGTTTTGGGGTGCAGGAATGCCATGCTCTGCTTTGCAAGTGCTAAGGAGTAACCCAGTCTCTGTGTTGACTTAGGGAAGCAGGCGTCAAAGCAGGGGGCCTGAGAGTGGTGACGTCAGCACCCTATGTGAGAGGTGATGCTGGCTCCAGCCAAGCCAGGGGTGTGGAGGCGGTGAGAAGTGTTTGGGTTTTGGATATTTTGAAAGCAGGCTTTTCTGGCAAGGAGGAGAATGAGGTTTGGATGCGAGAGAGAGAAAGAAGAGTCCAGGATGCCTCCTCCAGTGTTATTTTGGCCTTGGGTCATGAAATGGGGAAATGAAATTATTTTGGAAAAAACTCAAGGGTGAGATTGCCCAGTGACAGCCTGTGATGAATGCACAGAAGGAGAGGACCAGGTGCGTTAGCTCTGGGGGCCTCCATAGCAAAGTGTCACAAACAGCGTAAAGCAACAGGGATTTACTCTCTCACAATTCCAGAGGCTGGAAGTCTAAAATCAAAGTGCTTGGGGGTCTGAGCTCCCTCTTACGCTACTCGTAGAGGATCTTCCCTTGCCTCTTCCCGCTGCCAGTCCTCAGGCATCCCAGGATGGCTGTTCCTGGCTTGCAGTGGCATCTCTCCAGTCTCTGCCTCTGTGGTCACAGGCGGTCTCCCTCCTACATCATCTCTCATCTCAGTGTGTCTGTCTCTAACCAGAATTCCCCTTCTTTCAAAGACAGCAGCCATCAGGTTTAGGCCCTCAACTTCGTCTGCTAATTTCATCTGCAACAACTCTGTTCCCAAAGAATATCACCTTCTGAGGTTCCAGGAGTTAGAGATTGAACCTGTGTTTTTGGAGGATATAATCCAACCCATAACACCATAGTTTTCTAACTCAACAAACCTGCCTCAGTCTGGAGATCTGGAACACTTTCCTGAGGATGGGCTACAAGGTTTGAAGCAGGATTAAAAGTTAAGAGTTTATCAGACAAAGAGTTGACAGAGGGGACAGGAGAGAATTCCTAGTTGAAGGGAACAGTGTGTGCAAAGGCCCCATGATGGAGGGAACATGTTATATTTGAAGAACCAAAGCCAGTGTGACTGGACCTGTGCTGTGCTTATGGAGCAATATCATGGCCAATAAACCTAAGAAAGTGCTCTTTATCTTTAGTCTTTAAGTAAATATAGATTAAAATCACAATGATATGTAGGTACTAGAATGGCTTTTTTTTTTTTTTAAAGGAACAGCATCAAGTGTAGGCAAAGATATGGAGCAATAGAAAATTTTATATAGTGCTGGGATTATGAAATAGCACAACCACTGTGGGAACCTGTTTGGCAGTATCTACTGAACTCAACATTCTTGTACCTGTTAGTCTAACAAATTCTTTCTTACACCTAAAAGAAATGCATTCATATATGTACAAAAAACATGTACAGATAGGGTCATAGCATTGTTATTCATGATACTCCCAATATGGTAGTAATCCCCATGTCCATCAGACCGTATAATGGATAAAATCATTTGTATATGTGTACAGTGGAATACTATACAGCAGTGAAAAGGAATAAGTTACTGCTACCTGTAATAATATGGATGAATCTCACAGATACCACAGTGACCAAAAGGAGCCAGGCACAAAAGAGCTGTCACAGAAAGTTCCATTTATAGAAAAAAGAAAACAGGAAAATCAGTCCAGGGAGATGGATGTCAGAACAATGGTTATGTTAGGGAAAGATAATGCCTGGGTGGGGCCACCAGTGGGAACTTGTGGCATGCTGGTCATGTTCTACATTTAGATCTGGGTGTGAGTACCTGGGTGAGTGCACTTTGTAAAATTTTTTTAAAAAATTATTTATTTATTTGGCTGCACCAGATGTAGGGCCTTTGATCTTCATTGTGGCATGCAGGATCTTTTGTTGTGAATTCTTAGTTGTGTCAGGGAACTCCCTGATAGATTTTGTTTTAATCATTTTTCATTTCAAACTCGAGATGTTTATTGTTTTCCTTAGTTAGTGCAAGACATTTTTAAAAAATGGATTTGGGGTTTAAAAATGGACTTTAAAGCAATGAGTATTTCTTTTTAATCAGCTTTATTGATGATTACCCCTTCATGGATCACAGACTTGTTGTGGTGAAGAGGTTTGCATAATTCACTGAAGATATGAGCCATGACATCCAGGGCCACTCAAGACAGACAGGTCATAGAGAAGAGTTCCGACAAAACGTGGTCCTCAGGGATAGCAAAGCACTCCATATTCTTGCCTTAAGGACCCCATGAACATTATGAAAAGGCAAAACACATAACACCTGAAGATGACCTCGTATATGTGAACCGAGAACTTCCAGATGTACAAGCTGGGCTTGGAGAAGGCGGAGGACTAGAAATCAGACTGCCGGCATTCTTTGGACCATAGAGAAAGCCAGGAAGTTCCAGAAAAACGTTTGCTTCTGCTTCACTGACTATGCGAAAGCCTTTGACTGTGTGGATCACAAAAACTGTTGAACATTCTCAAAGAGATGGGAATACCAGACCAGCTTACCTGTCTTCTGAGAAACCTGTATGTGGGTCAAGCAGCCACAGTTAGAACCTTACGTGGAACAATGGACTGGTGCAAAATTGGAAAAGGAGTACGAGGCTGTATATTGTCACCCTGCTTATTTAACTTCTATGCAGAGTACATCATGTGAAATGCTGGGCTGGATGAATCACAAGCTGGAATCAAGACTGCCAGGAGAAATATCAACAACTGCCGATATGCAGATGATACCATTCTAGTGGCAGAAATCGAAGAGGAACTAAAGAGCCTCTTGAAGAAGATGAAAGAGGAGAGTGAAAAAGTTGGCTTAAAACTCAACATTAAAAAAAACTAAGATCGTGGCATCCAGCCCCATCACTTCATGGCAAATGGAAGGGAAAAATTGGAAGAAGAGACAGATTTTATTTTCTTGGGCTCCAAAATCACTGCTGAGGGTGACTGCAGCCATGAAATTAAAAGATGCTTACTTCTTGGGAGGAAAGCTATGCTAAACCTAGATCAGTTCAGTTCAGTCGTTCAGTCATATCCGACTCTTTGTGACCCCGTGAATTGCAGCACACCAGGCCTCCCTGCCCATCACCAACTCCCGGAGTTTACCCAAACTCATGTCCATCGAGTCAGTGATGCCATCCAGCCATCTCATCCTCTGTCGTCCCCTTCTCCTCCTGCCCCCAATCCCTCCCAGCATCAGGGTCTTTTCCAGTGAGTCAACTCTTCGCATGAGGTGGCCAACGTACTAAACCTAAAAAGCAGAGACATTCCTTTGCCAACAAAGGTCCATATAGTCAAAGCTATGGTTTTTCTATTAGTCATGTACATATGTGAGAGTTGGACCATAAAGAAGGCTGGGCACTGAAGAATTGATGCTTTCAAATTGTAGTGATGGAGAAGACTCTTCAGAATCCCTTGGACTGCAAGGAGATCAAACTAGTCAATCCTAAAGGATATCAACCCTGAATACTCATTGGAAGGACTGATGCTGAGGCTGAAGCTCCAGTACTTTGGCTACCTGATGCGAAGAGCTGACTCACTGGAAAAGACTCTGATGCTGGGAAAGACTGAAGGCAAAAGGAGATAGGGGCAGCAGAGGATGAGATGGTTAGATAGCATCACCCACTCAATGGACATGAATTTGAGCAAACTGGGAGATAATGAAGAACGGGGAAGCCTGGTGTACTGTAGTCCATGGGGTTGCAAAGAGTCAGACACGACTTAGTGGCTGAACAACAACAACACTGATGATTAAGGTCTGAAGCGGCAAGAAGCTCTGCTTATTTGCCAAAGGATCAGCTGATTGGCACCCAGGCAGTGTTATGCGTTTATCAAAAGTTTATCACAGAGGTTTACCAAAGGTGGATATTCAGAGAGCATTATGGCCTCTTTTGGGAGAATAGTTACTTACCTATATCAATCAGATATCACAGCTAACATTTTTAGGTAATCACTGCCTCCAAAAGGGGTAACTTGTTGGTAACTATAAAGTTTCAGCCTCTAAGAATTTTCTTTTTCTGAAAAAGATTCTAAAAGAACTATTACTTTATTCTGTTTCAGTCCAAATAGCCCTGGGTTATGTTTACAAAGTGGCAGCTGGGTCAATTATCTGGGAATTGCTAATTGCTAAATTGCTACACTCACTTGGATATAACTTTAATTTGCTTCCAGATGTTTCTGTACTGAGGCAGCCCATGATCATGAAGTATGTACAGTGCAGATCAATGGTTTCACGACAGCAGAGTGATTTTGAGATTCACAGTTTTCTATATATGCCATAAAGCAAATTACATAGTACCTAGCACATAGTAGGTGCTCATGTAGACACCTAGAAAATTAAAGAATAGTTTAAAAAATTGGTTGTATATCATATTTCTGCATTTGTCCGTATTTGTCTTTGAAATTAAGACACTTGCTCCTTGGAAGAAAATCTATGACCAACTTAGACAGCATATTAAAAAGCAGAGACGTTACTTTGCCAGCAAAGGTCGGTCTAGTCAAGGCTATGGTTTTTCCCGTAGTCATGTATGGATGTGAGAGCTGGACTATAAAGAAAGCTGAGTGCTGAAGAGTTCATGCTTTTGAACTGTGGCGTTGGAGAAGACTCTTGAGAGTCCCTTGGACTGCAAGGAGATCAAAGCAATCAATCCTAAAGGAAACCAGTCCTGAATATTCATTGGAAGGACTGATGCTGAAACTCCAATACTTTGGCCACCTGATATGAGGAACTGACTCATTTGAAAAGACCCTGATGCTGGGAAAGATTGAAGGCAGGAGAAGAAGGGGATGACAGAGGATGAGATGGTTGGATGGCATCACCGACTCGATGGACATGAGTTTGAGCCAGGTTTGAGAGTTGGTGATGGACAGGGAAGCCTAGCGTGTTGTAGTCCATGGGGTCGCAAAGAGTCGGACATGACTGAGCTGAACTGTATTTGTGCGTCTATCTATCTATATTTGTGCATCTCCTTTTCTTTTATTTTAGTCAGTTTTATAAGCAAGGAGTTAAAGAAATCAAAACATTAAAGGATTATATCAGATAAACAATAGAATGGTTGTTGCCAGGGGCTGAGCAGGAGAGGAAATGGGGAGATGCAGGTTAAAGAGTATATACTTTGAGTTATAAGAAGAGTAACTTCAAAGGATCTAATATATAGCATGGTGATTATAGTTAATAATACAGTATTGTGGAATACTTGAAAGTTGTTGAGGAATAGATCTTAAGCATTCTCACCACACACACAAACAAAAGAGTTAACACTTGAGGTGATGGCTATATTAATTATCTTGATCTTGGTAATCCTTCTGTAATGTATATGCCTTTCAAATCATCAAGTTGTACATATGTGCAATTATATCTGTCGATTAGTCCTAATAAAGTTGGAAAAGACAAAAATAAAAACAAAGCGATGGTCTCTGTAGAGGCATTCCACATTCCACCCTACTCCCTGACCCCCATCAAATGCTGTGAATGGGGCAGCTACTTCCAGCCTTTTTCACTTGTTTCTTTGGGAATTTAAATCTTAATTTCCAAATAATGTGCATGTATTGATATATACTGATTTATAAATTTTGGACTTTATCATTTGAATCTTTATTATGGAAGATGGTGATTTCAGCTCATTTCTAATCATCCCTATTTAATCTTCCCAACAAAATTGTATCTCAAATTTTGGACAAAAACCTACATTGGAGATTTTCATTGTTATGACTGTAAATACTGCTTACTACTGAGCCAAGAATTATTGTAGCTTTAAGTCAAGAATTAATTCCCATTATATAATTTCTTGACGACATTTTGTTTTCCTCGAAACGCTCATGTTTTAAAAACCATGCCACACCCTGCAATAGTCTGGGCCTGTAAAGCCGCCTTCAGTGTAACTTCCTGTTAGGTCAGGTCTGCTCAGGCATTTTTAGTGTGACCTTTGCTTTTCCTGTCTCTGTGGACATCCTTTCAGGAGCCCTTTGACCTGCTGTGTTTCCGGATCTTCTGCATCGCTTGTGTCGGGATTTCTTCCCCATCACCCGGTTTCAGAGCCTCTGATTTCTCAGTCTGACATCTTCCTCTTTTTGGTGTTCTGCTTCCTTTATATGGAGCACATCCTGTAGTAGCTTCATGGAAACGGTACGAGAGAAACTTTTTGAGGATCTGTGAATCTGAAAACTGTCTTTTGTGACCAATAGTCTATGTATAAAATTCCAAGTTGGAAAATCTTTGCTTTCAGAATTTTGGAGTTGTTATCGCTTCATTCTCGTAGCTTCAGATGTTGTTATTGAGAATTCTGGTACTCTTCTTAATCTTTTATTTTAAATTTATTTTTTAAAATTAATTTTTCTTGGAGTACAGTTGATTTACAATGTTGTGTTAGCTTCTATTGTGCATCGAAGTGGATCAGTTATACATATTCATATATCCACTCTTTTTTTTAGATTGATAAAGGTCATTACAGAGTACTGAGTAGGGTTCCCTGTGCTATACAGTAGGTTCTTATTAGTTACCATTTTTATGTATATTATAGGAGTGTATATGGTGTATACATATCAGTCCCAATCTCCCAATTTTCCCTTCCCCTCTGTTTTATTGTTTCCTCTTTGAAAGCTTTTTATTTTGAAGTTCACAATGATTTCCTTTGGCAAGGTTCTTATTTCATTCAATGTCCCATATTCTTAGTTCTTTGGAGCCTTAAGCCATAGAGATTTGGGACATTTTCAGATAATAGTTTTTTGCAATTTCTTCCTCTGGGGAAAAAAAAAAAATCTCTGACTTTACACTCTGCTCTTCTTCTTTTTCTGGCATTGTTTATTGTTACTGGAATTTTCACATTCCAAGAGTTCTTTCTTGTGTACTACTGTTTCCTCCCTATGACTATCCTATTTTTGATTCATGCAAACAAGATCTTCTCTTTCAAGGGATCATAATTGTAGTGTCTTTGAGGTTTTTTCCTGTTCTCCAGTATATTCTTAGCTTATTTATTTTTTGTTTGTTCTACACTTGGATGCATTGTGTTCTAGAATTGCATGGAGAAAGAGAGGTGGGTCATCTCATGCTTATTATGTTGATTGAGTTCCACTGAATTCCCTGTACTTGTCTATCATATCTTCCCTCCTCTGTGTCCAGGGTTTCCAAGTCTAGTCTCTCTGGTTGCCTTTTTTAAGAGAAAAAAAAAATCAAGTTTTTGCAGAAGAGAAGACTCTATACATGGACATCACCAGATGGTCAATACAGAAATCAGATTGATTATATTCTTTGCAGCCAAAGATGGAGAAGCTCTATACAGTCAGCAAAAACAAAACCAGGAGCTGACTGTGGCTCAGATCATAAACTCCTTATTGCCAAATTCAGTCTTAAATTGAAGAAATTAAAAGAGGAGAGTGAAAAAGTTGGCTTAAAACTCAGCATTCAGAAAGCTGAGATCAGGGCATCCGGTCTTATCACTTCATGGCAAATAGATGGGGAAACAGTGAGAGACTTTATTTTGGGGGCTCCAAAATCACTGCAGATGGTGACTGCAGCCACGATATTAAAAGACACTTACTCCTTGGAAGGAAAACTATGACCAACCTAAACAGCATATTAAAAAGTAAAGACATTACTTTGCCAACAAAGGTTCATCTAGTCAAAGCTATGGTTTTTCCAGTAGTCAGGTATGGATGTAAGAGTTGGACTATAAAGAAAGCTGAGTGCTGAAGAATGGATGGTTTTGAACTGTGGTGTTGGAGAAGACTCTTGAGAGTCTCAGGGACTGCAGGGAGAGCCAACGAGTCCATTCTAAAGGAGATCAGTCCTGGGTGTTCATTGGAAGGATTGATGTTGAAGCTGAAACTCCAATACTTTGGCCACCTGATGTGAAGCGTTGACTCATTGGAAAAGACCCTGATGTTGGGAGGGATTGGGGGCAGGAGGAGAAGGGGACGACAGAGGATGAGATGGTTGGATGGCATCACCAACTCAATGGACATGAGTTTGAGTAAACTCTGGGAGTTGGTGATGGACAGGGAAGCCTGGCGTGCTGCAGTCCATGGGGTCGCAAAGGGTCAGACATAACTGAGCAACTGAACTGAGCTGAAGGCTGGGAAGGTGGGGTGGATGTGAGAATCTAATTTTTTTGATTCACATTTTGAATCAATTCCTCGTTTTTAGTCCTCTCTCACTCACCTTCCAAGATATCTAAGAATCCAGTTTTTGAGCTTTCTTAAATTCGGTGTGGCTTACTTCCCATTGGTGTGCACCTTGGAAGTTAGCACTTCCTTCTCTTACTGAGTTATTCAAGAGCCCTGCACCTCATTTCTGTCTTCATATACTGTGATCTGAATTTTATAAACATCTCCTAGTTCTATCACTGGTCAAAGCTGTGTTTCTTTATCTTGTTTTCTTTGTTTAGGGGAACTAGTGAGAGAAGAACCTGGCAAAACAAACATATTTACTCCATCATTTTGAAACAGACAATGCCCATTTGATTGATCTTAAATGGAGAGTTTCAGGTTTTCTCTTTGTTATGGAATTAATAATTCCCCCTTTTATCTTAAGCAAAATCTTTCATCTATTAGATGTCTTGATAGGGATTTTTAAGGGAAAAAAGGATGCATATAAAAATTGCCTTGAGAAAATTACATTAATTCCTAATTTATTTGGTACTGTAGAAGAAACAGTCATTCTATGTAAGTGGTATTTTGAAAACTAGCTTCCTTAAAGTTTAAGGAATCAAACCTTCCAACAATTTCTGACTGAAATTTCTCCAAAATTTATGAAGTACTTCTCTGCATTATTAAACAAAAAGGGATGAATGTTTCCTGGTTTCTCAAACGTGTTACTGATATCATTTTTGGCACTCTGCTGTAATTTGGTGACATCTCTGAGACTGGTACCCCCTCTTTCATTGAATTCTCCTGGACTCTTGCTTTATAAATTTGTAATTGATTTTGCAGAGGTGACTGTCATGTCCCAAAGAGTCAGCTTTGCACAGGGCTCTTCAATCCCCTGACACCTTATTACACTTAATTGACTGTCTGGTGTGCTTAGGAAGAGCTGAGATTGGCCGCAGAAGTAGGATATCCAGGCTAGTAAAACCAGGAACAGGAAATCGCATGTCAGATCTCAGACAGTAGACTTTGGTTGAATGGCATAAGGACAGCTGCTCCAAGCTTTCATGATCTTGGAGGGGTAAACATCTCGAGCTATATGGCAGCTCTTTCTTGTCTGCTTAGCCCAGGAGCTGGCATGCTTAAGCTCTGCATGATCAACATTTGGGGCTGGGCAGCTCTTTGTGGCTGGGGCTGTCCCATGGGTTGTAGAATGTTTCCCAGCATTCCTGGCCTCTATCTGTCATTGCCAGTTGCACACACTGCCCCCAGCTATCACAGCCAAGCACAGCTGCAAGCATTGCCAGTTGTGGGGGGAGACAGCATGGACTCCTGTTGACAACTGTAGACAGTGAACCTCCCCTTTTTTCAGATTTTATAACTCTCTTCTGGATGTTTGGTGTTGTACACACCATGACACCAGTTGACTGGAACAGTGTTGCAATTCCAATGTGAACTAATTCTTAAAACATCCATATTTTCATGATTTACCAAATATTCATTGTTTTAGATGTACTGATTTGTTGTTTGGTCGCTAAATTGCGTCTGACTCTTTGAGACCCCATGGACTGTAGCCGACGCCAGGCAGTCTGCTCTGTCGGTGGGATTTTCTTGGCGAGAAGACTGGAGCAGGTTGCCATTTCCTTCTCCATGGGATCTTCCTGAGCCAGGGATCGAACCGTGTCTCCTGCTTGGCAGGTGGATTCTTTACCACTGAGCCAGCAGGGAAGCCCAGATGTACTGATAACTAGTGTTAGCTGGGTGTTCAGTTCTTTTGGCATCCATGTTAACCAAGTGCCAGCCCCTGCTGAAAGCACAGTCAGCATCCTAAGGGAGAATTGAGCATTGCTCTCACTTGAACAGATGGGGAAACCGAGGCACAGAGCAATTTAGGCAAATTGCCTGAACTTGTACAGTATGAAGTTTGCAGACCTGAGATTCACACCCAGCTAGGGCTTCAGAGCACAAGCTGTTAATCAGCCTGCTGTGCAGTGGTTGATCTTGATATGCTAACACCAGAAGATGCCGTGAGGGGACCTTAGTCCATCTGCCTGTTCTGAGTTCCGGAAGGCAGGTCTGACCTCATGTTGTCTACCCTTGTATTCCTCCTGCCTGGACCACTACTTGGCAAATAGCAGAGGCAAGGTGAAGGCTAATTTCAATAAATAAATGAAACTGTTCTAAGCACCAGTCTCATGGGTGGTTTACAAGAACAGAGGAACCTCAACAAAAACTCAGTGTATATTAGAGTTTCTTGAAAGAAGATGAATTGTGATACTGTAAGTCATTAATGGGTTGCAGGCCTCTTCCTTTGGGGGGATAAGTGCCGTAGATGAAGAAAGGGAACAATTGTGTAATTATAGCCTTCAGACAGGGTTGGTGATCTCCCTGATGACCAGCAGTCCTGGGAAATGAGACATTATACTTAAGAGTCGGCATCGCTTTAACAAAGCTCACTGAAGCGCAGGTAGAACAAGTCACGCACACTTGCAAAATTGAGCTTTTCTCTGGTGACTCTGGAAGGCAAAATCTTGCAGCACCTCTAGGTCTTTATTATAGACACCCTGTGTGCCTTCAGACACAGAGGTGCTGGTTAGCTGAGAGTGTGGGTTTCTGGAGAATGTTGACTAACAGCCATTTTATTCACCTTCATTTGAGATGGGTGTGCTTTTAGGAGAGCATCTGGTGCTCAGTTGCTCGGTGGTGTCTGACTCTCTTTGACCCCATGGATGTAGCCTGCCAGGCTCCTCTGTTCATGGACTTTCCCAGGTAGGAGTAGAGGACCACGGTTTATTAGTTCCAACGTTTGCTCTCTGAGCTCTTTCGGGACTGTTCCAGGAGTGGACTGGGAAGCATACCCTGTGTTGGTCCTGATACAAGGCTTAAGAGCCAGTGCAGTGCTGGATGAGTCCTGTCGATAGGACCCCTTGCCAAGCTGTCCCTCTGCTGTAGCTGGGCTCTGGGCTCCACATCACGGTTGGCCATTAAAATAAGGCTGACGCAGAATTTGAGCTGAAAAGTGCTCAGAGGTAGGGAAGATGGACTGGCCTGTCATTTTCATCTCTTGAGTATCATTCAGACTTTTTCTCATGTGATTATGTACCTGTGAAATAGGCATGGGAGAATGAGATTGATGCAGAAAGGATTTTAGCAAATTTCCCCTGACTCCTTTGACTTCTTCTTCTTCTTCTTTTTTGTTTAAACATCAGGGAGTTGTCTCTTCAAATGGTGATAATATAGGGAAAATTCTAGAGCAGAAATTCATCCACGTTGTAAATTCAGATCAGGAGAATCCCTGGTGGCAAAAGCAACTGATACTCAGACCCATCAAATGGCTTAAATGCTAATAAGTAAATTTCACTAGATAAACCTAACCTTTAACATCTGGTTCAAATATCTCCTCTGCCTGGCGGCTTTCTGTCCATCATCTCCCCCAGCTCAAGGTAGCTGTGCTGTCCTTGAAGACTCCCAAAGCAGTGTGTTCCTACTCCTGAAATGACACCTGCTCTATTGTGTTCTCACTTATCTATTTTCATATCTTTCTTCCTGCCTGGATCTTGAGGTTCCAGGAGGGAACGATTCACCTTTGTGCTCCCAGCACCTGGCGTGTGTGGGCTGGTATGTGGGAGACAGTCTGTGTCTATTGGATGAATGAGTAACAGGAGAACTCATTAAATTTCATCTTTCACACTGGGCAAGAGGAGGACTTATCATATTGAAATATTTCCAACTTGTTAATAACAAGCAGCTCATTTTTATGATTTGGAATTAAGAGTTCAGGGCACAGTGACTTTTTCCTTTATCTACTTCCTCATTCTCTTCTATCCCTCCCACCCACCTTCTTAGAAATGTCACAAAAAACTTGTCTACATTTTCTTTGAGTATATTCTGGGTCTTTCTGAAGAATGCCCTCCCTTTTCTTTTCTTTTTTTTTTTTAAAAAGTATCTGTGTGTATGTTCAGTCACTCAGTTGTGTCTGACTCTTTATGACCCTATGTCTGTCTGTTTATGACTGTAGCCTGCCAGGCTCCTCTGTCCTTGAGATTCTTCCTGGCAAGAATACTGGAGTGGGTTGCCATGTCCCTCTCCATTTTTAAAGTGTATTGACTGACAATGTTGTGTTAATTTCAGGTATACAGCAAAGTGATTCAGCTCCATCTTTTCAGATATAGCTTTTTCAGATTCTTTTCCCTTATAGATTATTGCGAGATACTGAACGTAGTCTCCACTGCTACACAGTAGGTCCGTGTTGGTTGTCTGTTTTATATGTAGTATTGAAGAACACCCCTCTCTTTCTTTTCAGGCGGGCATTAATGAAAATGATTTTTATGACGGGGCATGGTGCGCAGGAAGGAATGACCTCCACCAGTGGATTGAAGTGGACGCCAGACGACTGACCAAGTTCACGGGTGTCATCACTCAAGGGAGGAACTCGCTCTGGCTGTAAGTGTGGCTGGACCCGTGCTTAGGCTCTGGGCTGTGGGTCTGAAGTTCTAGGGTTCAGACAGAGTCAGGGAAGTCGCAGAGAAGAATCTGGTGACCGGCAATAGAAGGGAAGAAAGCTACAGGGAAGACGGGAGGCTGGCCTTGCTGTAGACACCCTGGGAAGGTGCAGCTTTTGGTCAACACCCTCCCCAGCACAGGAGCAGAGAGAGGGATCTGCAGATTAGACTGAGGAGGCAAAGGTACTCTTTGGCAAGTAGCTGCCTTCTTGGATGTGGGGTGAGTCACTGGTGCCCTGGCAGATGGGCTGAACTGGTGTTCAGTGAGCAACCGGTAGCTGGCTCCACCCACTGTCCTGGGGTAGAAGGAATGAGTCTTCCCGATCCTGGGAGGAAAGAGGATGCACAGGCAAGTTCCTGAATAAAGAACTTCTGGAGGAGGTGGGGAATTGAAGGATGAACCAGCGAGAATAAGATGGAATCCCATTGCTCAGAACAGAGCTTGAGATCAGGGCCAGGTCAGTAAGAATGGTAATCCCCAAAGAGGTGGGCTATAGTCCCTTACAATACTTCATCTCATGGTGCTGTGCTGTGATCGATCACTTCAGTCATGTCTGACTCTTTGTGGCCCACCAGGCTCCTCTGTCTGTGGGGTTTTCCCAGCAAGAATACTGGAGTGGGCTGCCATGTCCTCCCTCAGGGGATCTTCCCAACCCAGGGATCAAACCTGCGTCTCCTGTGTCTCCTGCACTGCAGGCGGGTTCTTTACCACTGAGCTACCGGGGAAGCCCAGTCTCACGGTGGATATATACAACGGAATATTATTCAACTTTAAAAAGGCAGGGGATTCTGACACACACTAGAATATGGATGAACTCTGAGGCCGTTATGCTCAGTGCAATAAGCCAGACACAAAAGGTCAAACACTGCATGATGCCGCTTCCATGAGGTTCCTAGGGCAGGTCAAGTCATAGAGACAGAAGGGACAAGAACAGTGGCTGCCAGAGTCTGGAGGGGAGGGGAATGGCGTTATTATCTAATGGCTACAGAGTTGAGTTGAGGATGATGAAAAGTTCTGGAGATGGATGGTGGTGATGGTGTCACAGAATTGCACACTTCCAAATGGTTAAAGTGATACATTTTGTGTTACGTATATTCTGCTACAGTAAATGAAAAAATCTATACAAACAAAACAAACCCTTTCACTTCATCCCAGGGCTGTTGGTAGAGACAGAGGCAGGACAGTATCTGTGAGGTTGTTCTGTGGCTCACGTTGTGTCCAGAGCAAACGTGCAGAGACTGGGGGCTGGGCGAGAGTCAGGAGGGGCTGCAGAACCTTGGGCGTTTTCTGAATTTAAATAAGAATTTTCAGTTCCTCTAGCATCTGTCTTTATACTGAGAAGCCAGGAGCACAAACACCCCACCCTTAGACATCAGGTAACTGTGCACCTAGTTAGCCAAGCATCGTCCTGTCCTGGCGCCCCTCCGTCTGCTTGGTCTGCACACTCAAATCCCGTGTCTTGACCCCTTTCGGTTTTACTGACTACTAGTTGGCAACCAGGCTTCCCTGATGGTTCAGCGGGTAAAAAAATCCATCTGCAATGCAGGAGACACAGGAGACGTGAGTTCAGTCCCTGGGTCGGGAAGATCCCCTGGAGGAGGAAATGGCAACCCACTCTAGTATTCTTGCCTGAAAAATTCCGTGGACAGGATCACAAAGAGTAGACAGGACTCAGCAAATAAACCGACAGAGACAGTTGGCAGCCATTTGAAATCTATCATTGGTTGATTAGATTAATTTTAACTCCTAGAAAGGTCAACATTCATAAGTAAAGCAGGATAAGAGAAGGGAACCTGGCATTTGTGCTCACATTTAAATGCCTCCCATTGTCGCTGTAAAGGGGACTTTCTTATTAGATGACAGTTGTCAGGCAAGGACTCATCCTGTTTTCGTCTGAATCTTTTTTATTGTAAAGACAAGACTGTAACCACTAACGACGTTTAGAAACACTACTGATGATTCCACTGTCCTTAGGCAAACAGAATTTTTCTACATATTTGTAATCATATTACCTATGTGATTATTGTTTTTAATTTAAAAAGTATCCATAACATTTTCATGCTGGGACTCAGATTTCATAATGATCATTGTTAATAGCCTATAATTTACTCAGCTTTGCCTCACTCACCATCTCAATTTTCTGCTGTCACATATCATTTTGCAGGAGAGCATTTATATACTTTTTTTCTTCCTTTGAATTACTTCCTTCAAACAAATTTCCAGGGCAGGGATAATGTGTGTATTTTGATGATGTTGGGTTATGTATTTGTGCTACTTTGCGTATCAGATTTTATTCACTTTACTTTCTAGTAACACTTCTGTATTTGTTCATTTGTGCTGATGTTTGCTCTTCAGTGTGTGTTGTGCTCAATCAGTGGCTTATTACCGTAACTATTGTTTTCACTGTGTAGGTTCTTAAAGGTCAAGGAATTTAGAAGAAACAAAGTCGAGTTGCTTAGGGAGAATAGAAACTCAGAAAGAAAGACTGATTTGAGATGATCCGTGGGGATGAGAGAAAGGGCTTTACCTTAATGCTTGGATATTAGGCTGTCTAATCACTATCATTAGAGGTGCAGTAGTTGGGTTATTATCGGATCAGAAAGAAAGAGCTGGGTAGGAGTGCCGCTCACATTCCATTTCAGCTGGAAACACAAGAGGGTTTGGAGTGAATAAGAAATTAAGTAGAACAATATCTTTCCTTGACTTGGCCTGGGACAGGAACATCTAGAGGGAGGCAAGGGATAGAATTGCTTTTAAGAGTCAGTTTTTTAATGTCTAAATGTATTTCAAGTCAAGGACAATGAAAAGAAATCCAATGAGTTTCAGTTTATCTTACCTCCTGGAATAGGGCTGTGCACTGAGGAGTGAGGAGGAAATGGTCAAGAGCACATTTTGGTATCTGAGCCTCTTTTCCCAGAGGCATGAATAATGCTGGAGGCATTGGCTATATTCTATTATGAGCAGAAAACTTGCCAACAACAGGAACCAGCAAATCCCCGTAGTAAAGAAGGCAGTACTTGCCTTTCTTTCCCTCTCCCAGGCTGTCCTTGAGTTGTTCCCCTGTGGCCATCGTATGACTTTTAATATTTTTGTTTATTGGTTTCCATATTTCTCACCACTAGTCTATGGACACAATAGAGGCAATGCTTTGATGGTCTGTGTCTCTGGGACCTGGCCTAGTACCCGGCATCCGGGAGATGCTCAATGAATGATTCTTAATGAACACTGTAAGGAAATAACAAATTAGCAAAGAGCCATTCACACCGAATACTGATGCGTCAATTAATTTACGAGTGAAAATGACTGAGCGCAGGCTTAAATTGTAAGGGGAGAGGAGAGGGGATGTGGAAAGTCGAGTTGAGGAGTGACGAGGATTTTTAGAGATGGAAGCGTGGAAAACAGCGTGGCTTTGGAATTACATCATGGCTGACTCTTGCTGGTTATGAGATTTTTCTTCTTTGAACCTCAATATGCTCTTCTTTAAAATGGGTTAACTACTGTCTAGCTCATAAAGATGTGGTGAAAGTTAAATGCAATTATGTTAATGATGTTTCAAAATTACCCAGCACATAGTAAGTGCTCAATAGATGGGACTTTCTTCCCTCTGCACCTCCTTGGGTTTATCTAGAACAGTGGTTTTCAAGCTTATTTTTAGTCACAGGTCTTCCTTCTTATAAAGTCTTTCTTGGAAACATTTAGAAAGCACAGACAGAACTTCCCCAGTGGTCCAGTGGTAAAGAATCTGCCTGCCAATGCAGGAATCCCGGGTTCAGTCCCTGGTCCCGGAAGATCTCACATGCCTCGGATCAGCTAAGCCCATGGGCCCCAACTGCTGAAGCCTGAGCGACCTAGAGCTGGTGCTCTGCAGCGAAGTAAACCACCGCAGTGAGGACCCTGCACACCTCAGCTGGAGCACAGCCCCCACTTGGCGCAGCTAGAGAAAGCCTGGATGCAGCAACAAACACTCAGGGCAGCTATAAATAAATAAATAAACCAGAAAGAAAAAAACAAATACAGATAAATAAACCAAAAAGAAAACAAAATACAGACAGGTGAAGCTGCTTCCTGTGCATCTGGTAGAGGGGAGCATTGCCTGCCGGACCCTCCCTTCGCCCTCTCACAGGCGTGTCCTTGGAGGATGTATCCATCCAAGGATCGCTGTGTCACAAGCATGCTACTCAGGGAGCCTCTCTGTAGGTTACAATCCTGCCAGCTCCTCCAAGCGCTGATTGCTTCTTCCTGACTCCAGCTGGGTAACAGGCGGATGTGGATTTCAGACCAAAACAAGCAATGGCAGAGTTGGAGTTAGAGTCTGATTTCTTCGAGTTAAACAGGAAGAACATCCGCTAATCTCAGAGTGCTGTGTTTGGTTGGTGATGTTTTAGAAATGGAAGGAAAATGGGGTGATGGCTCCTTCAGGGTGGCCAAACAGATGTTATTATTTGTGAACAGCGCCTATCTGATTGTTAAAATGTACAAGCACTTTGGCGTATTAATCAGTTCAGTTCAGTTGCTCAGTCATGTCCAACTCTTTGTGATCCCATGGACTGTAGCACGCCAGGCATCCCTGTTCATCACCAACTCCCGGAACTTGGAGTATTAATATCAGAACACTGTGAATATTTTTCATTCATAAAACTTTTGTGGTTGATATTTTAAAATAGTCATCCATCATCTTATTTGTTCCTGACCTCTTCTTTATGTGTTTATGATTTCACTCATCTCTTTATTGAGCATTCTGATCTGAACACTCTGTACAAGAAGTGGCCTGCCTGCAGGGAGCTCTCAGCCTGGAAGAACCTGATATGTTGACAGATCCGCTAGAATCGGCACAGTCCATACTGGTAGGACGGGAAGAGGGGTGCAGTTCTCAGACCTGTGATTCAGATGTGAAGGGCAATACAGGGGATGGTGATGCTTAGCCATGACCCGGGACTAGCTCATAACCAAGTTGATGAAAAACTCTATGATTCTAGTTTTGATAATTTTCAAATAATTCATGCTATTTGAAAGTAATAAAACATAATTGTTTCCATGATACTGAATAATTTACATTTTTCACCAATATAAATGATTCTTTCCCATTGCATTGCAGTTTAGTGGAATGTTAGTATGCTAGAAAAAGCCAATTTTGTTTTGCTGATTTCAGAGAGTATATTAGATGTGTGAATGTTGCAGTTATAACCAGTATGGTGACTGAAAAGTTAATTATTCTGCCTGAGGTGAATAGATGTATCTAATGACTTGGGCAAAATACAGGCAATTTAAAACAACCAAATGGTTTAGACTTTAATTATTTCATAAACAGGACAATTCTCATCCTCTCTTGAGAGTGTAAATGTGTCCTTAAAGAGAAGCAGCTGTTTGATTGATGGATTTGTAAGGTGAGGGCTGGGGAAAGTCTGTCTGGTTGGCTGAATTTTTTAAAAGCAGTTCGGCTAATTAAGCAGGATGAATGGCTTATGGCTGAGAACCCAGAGATGGTAGGAAAAATAGCCGCAGCCCGAAGAAGCTGGCTTTCAGTCTGTTGGTGCAGAATCTTGGCTGATATTCTGAATGTGAGTGTCCCCTTCGAGAATTCTGAGGGTGGAGAAAATGAGCAGATGGGGTACCCAAGCCAGATGAAGACAAGGTCAAGGAAAGGCCTGTTGCTGCTCTTTTCCTGGACACACCATGGTCCCGGGAAGGACAGGTGGCCGATGGAGTGGGTCCCTGAGGGGTGAGGGTGGTGGTGAGCGGTGGGGCTGATGGGGGTGCAGAGCCTCAGCTGGAAGGAGGGCATCCACCCATCCCGAGAGAGCAGAGTTGGGGAGTTGGGGAATAAGTGCTGAAGTGGGTTCAGAGCCTTCACACTGGAGGGTTTTCTACTCCTGATGAAGTAGGAGGCAGGTCCTCTGCAGACAGTGAGTGAGACAGATTCAGGGATTGAAGATGTAAGGACAGGGGGCTTTGCTGTCCCATTAGAGAAAGGGCTTGGCTGGCCTCCCAAGCTCAGGAAATTGTAATGGGCTCAGTGGTAAAGAGTCTGCCTGCGCATGCAGGAGACTCAGGAGATGTGAGTTCAATCCCTGGGTCAGGAAGATCCCCTGGAGAAGAGAATGGCAGCCCACTCCAGTATTCTTGCCTGGGAAATCCCATGGACAGAGGAGCCTGGTGGGCTGCAGCCCGTATGGTTGCAAAGAGTCGGACACAACTGAGCATGCTGCACTCATGCATTTCCCCAGTGTTAGTCACTCAGTTGTGTCCGCCTCTTTGTGACCCCATGGACCATAGCCCACCAGGCTACTCTGTCCATGGGATTCTCCATGCAAGAATACTGGAGTGGGTAGCCATTCCCTCTCCAGGAGATCTTCCCAGGGATCAAACCTGGGTCTCCTGCATGGCAGACAGATTCTTCACCGTGTGAGCCATTAGGGGAGCTCGCACATATGCATTAGGCACCACTGATGCTTTCTCCACTAGAGGGTGGTGGAGTTGGTTGCAGTGCAGCTGAAATCCTGGGACCAGGCCATTGCAGGACCCGGTAGGACACAGCGCATTAGGAGTGAAGGGTTGTGAGGTTGAGATCCAGGGCTGGTCAGGAAGGAGTCCATGCCAGAGGGCTGATTCCCTGGAAGTTAAGATCAAGTTCACAGAGCCCCTGGGGGAGATGAGGTTTCAGAAAAGACAGAAACTTGGAAGGGGAGGACACTGACCATCTGGGGGCTCCACGGGGGCAGTTGAGGTGATGACTGGGGTCAGGGAGTGGGGCTGGAGAGGAGCAGACGTCTGGGAATCTTGAGGTCGCAGGCTTGGCTGCTCAAGGCTGTTCGTGTTGGGAGAATCTCCAAGGCGCGCTGGACCCTAGATCAGGAAGGGGGATGAAGAGGCAGCTGAGGAGGCAGCGGGGTCTGTGTGGGAAGGAAAATGAAGGTGAGGAGGGACAGAGGCCTGTGCAGAGGCCGCTGGAGGACGTTCATCCAGAGACCAGGGAGAGAGATGGAGCCTTCCCAACAGCTGGCTTGGCCTGGGGCTCCGCCCAGGGGCTGGACCTCTGGTTTCCACAGTGAGAAGTATTCACCCGGCCCCTCCCTGTCTCTTCAACTTCATCTGGTTTTCCACTCCCGGAGGACTCGGGCCGCAGCCCTGCAGCAGCGTGCCAGGGTGCAGCGGGAAGGGGCGCCGGGCTGGGCCGGGAGTGCGGAGGCCCTGGAGGCAGGGCTCATGGGGCCACCGCTGCGCTTTGTGAATCACCTGCTCATCTTCTCGCAAAGAGTCGGACACAACTCAGCACGGCACACAGCACATCTCGGGAGAGAGCCTGTGTGTGTTTTCAGGACGTGGCCCTTTGCGTCTCCTCCCTCACTGGCAAAATGAAGTGTTTGGCACCTGTGGGGGCTGGGAGACAGAAGTTTCCGAACTCCTCTCTAACCTCTTTGAAAACCGTCAGTTTCTGAACTGCTGAGTTTGGCTAAAATGGAGGGGTTTCAATGACATCTCCAAGTGTGAGTAGAAGGCCAGGCATGCCATCAAATCGCCACTTGCGTTACGTTCCCACAATGCCGGGAGACTTACTTCAAACCGAGTCAAGCTCTCTCCTGTGGCTCAATGGCTCATCCTTGGTTTCTTGGTGCCAGGTGACTAAGGAATCTGTTCAGAAGGTAAAATCTCTGAGAAGGAAACAGCACTGGAGATGAAGCTTCCACCATGGATTATTCCAGGGTTCTTGTCCCTTGGCTCTCACTCCCCGGGAACCCCTCTAGGAGGTTTCTGGGCACACTCATCTTTTTTCTCATCTCTTCCTGGTGGCCAGGGTCCCCTTGAGGGGGCACCCTCCCCAGCTGGGCTCACATAATGCTGTCACAGGCCTGCACCCACAGGGCCTGTGCAGACTGACTCCCACTGCCCGTTTGACCTCCTTCCCTTTGCTCCGTCATTTCTAGCCCAGGAGCCTCGTCTTTGTTCTGCAGATAAGCCAGCATGCTCCTGCCTCGGGGCCTTTGCACCTGCCATCCCCCCCGCCCAAAGGTACACCCTGCCATGCGCTGCCTCATTCTATCATTCAAAGCAGTTTGTCCTGATTCTCTCCTCTTCTGAGGCTGGCCAGCAACCCCCATCCCAACCCAGGGCCTGCCCACCAGAAGGGGCTCTTTAATGAACAGACCACCGGGAGAAAATAAGCCACACCCTGTGGGGACGCAGCTGTCGGATTCCTTTGGTGTCCCTCCCGTTCAGATGTCTCAATGGTCACCTGGTACAGCCGAGCAGAAAAAAGTGCAGATTCTCCAGTGAGACTGGGATTCCGGGCTCCCAACTGCATGGCCTCGGGTGTGTTTCTGAGCCTTTCTGTGCTTCAGTTTCTTTATCTGTAAAATGGAGGTGATAATAGTGCCTGGCACATAGAATTGCTGTGGGGATTAAATGAGTTAATGCCGGCTTCCCTTGTAGCTCAGTTGATAAAGAATCCACCTACAATGCAGGAGATCCCGGTTCCATTCCTGGGTTGGGAAGATCTGCTGGAGAAACGGATAGGCTACCCACTCCAGTATTCTCGGGCTTCCCTGGTGGTTCAGCTGGTAAAGAATCCACCTGCAATGCGGGAGACCTAGGTTCAATCCCTGGGTTGGGAGGATCCCCTGGCGAAGGGAATGGCTACCCACTCCAGTGTTCTGGCCTGGAGAATTCCAAGGACTGTATAGTCCATGGGGTTGCAAAGAGTTGGACATGACTGAGCGACTTTCACTTCACTTCAATGCGTATCAGGCTGTAAAGACCATCCTTGGCACGTGGTGAGTGCCTGACAAGTGTCTTAGGATCCCTTCCCTTCTCTGGTTGGGGGGTCCTGCTCACATGCTCCCCTCCACCCCAGCCCCCCACCCCTCTTTCTCCTCTCCAGTCACGCCTTTGCTGTTTCTCCTCTCCACGAAGGCCCTTGCTCCCTCTGTGTGGTCTTAGAGACATTAATGGAGGGGGAGGGGAACCTGAATGGGTACGGGTGTTCCTGGTGGTCTTCTTAGCCTTCCAAGCCTCAAGTTTCCTGGTTGGTGAGAAGAGCTTATTTTGAGCCTTCAGTGAGACACAGTTGGAAAGTTCTGGCACATTCTGGACCCAGCAGATGCTCAAGGAACCATGGCTGCTGTTATTTATGAAGCGGCCTCATCACACCCCTCCCTGTTTCCGAGCCCCCAGCCCCACAACCATCCAGGGTTGAACCTCCAGAGACCCAGTGCCCCCAAGGGTGCCAGGAAAGACTTCGGAACCAAACCAATCCCACTGCAGCTGAGGAGAGCCTGACACTTTGTGGAATTCTTCCTGTGACTCATCTGTATTTTTTTGGACACTTTTGGTCAGCAGGAAATTCCTTTAAATGAAACGCCTAGCCTGGGGCTGCTGAGTTTGTGTTACCTCACGTGGTGTCTCAGTGACTCTGCCTGGAAGGTCCCTTTCTTGTCCCCATTTTGTGGATGAGTAAACTGAGGCTTGGAGAGCTTGTGATAATGCTTGTCCCTTCTGCTGCCTCCTTCCTCTGCTATCACACTTTCATCAGGCCTCAAGCCCCATGAGTGGCTCGGGTGTACTTCCTCTTAGCACTTTATCAAGGGACATTGAATGGCTACCCCTAAGGCTGACCTAGCTGTCAGACAGCAGGCACCATGCCTGGGACCTTGTGACCCTTAGGGACTCAGCAAAGGGTTGGACTTCTCTTATAATCTGGAGAAAGTAAATGAACTTTCAGGTCAAAGAAAATGTTTTAATATGTAATGTTAATACATTCATCTTTATATCAATACAGTCGGTGGCTCAGACGGTAAAGCATCTCTGTCTGCAGTGCGGGAGAAGCAGGTTGATCTCTGGGTCAGGAAGATCCCCTGGAGGAGGGCATGGCAGCCTGCTCCCTTATTCTTGCCTGGAGAATCCCATGGACAGAGGAGCCTGGCGGGCTACAATCCTTGGATGGTCGCAAAGATCTGGACATGACTGAGCAACTAACACACGCACACAGTCATAAAATATGATTAATTATTTTATTTTAAAGAGGAAGGGATCTCTTCTTCCTTCTTGTTGAAAACCGAGTCCTCAAAACCTTGAATATGTAGGTTTTTATAGCAAATGGGACTCAAGGTTGCAGGTGGAATCACGGTAACTAATTAGCTGATCTTTAAATAGACAGATGACCCTGGATTATCTGGGTGGGCCCAATGTGCTCATGAAAATGAAAGTGAAAGTCACTCAGTCCTGCCAACTCTTTTAGACCCAGGGACTATAAAAGCCCATTGGATTCTCCAGGCCAGAATGCTGGAGTGGGTAGCCTTTCCCTTCTCCAGGGGATCTTCCCAACTCAGGCATTAAACCCAGGTCTCCCGCATTGCAGGCAGATTCTTTACCAGCTGAGCCACCAGGGAAGCCCAAGAATACTGGAGTGGGTAGCTTATCCCTTCTCCAACAGATCTTCCCAACCCAGGAATTGAACCGAGGTCTTTTGCAAATTGCAGGTGGATTCTTTACCAACTGAGCTCTGAGGGAAGCTGACACTTAAGGGTCCTTAAATGTGGAACAATAAGGGGAAGTGAGAGCCAGAGAGCTGGCAGCATGAGTGAGCAGGGCCCCCTGTTGGTTGCTGTGAAGACGGAGGAAGGGGCCATGAGCAGAAAGCGTGGGTGCTTCGAAGCTGGGAAAGGTGGGGAAACAGTCTCTCCTAGAGTTTCCAGAAGAAACGCAGCCCTGCTGAACACCTCTATTGCAGGACTTCTGACCTCCAGAACCGTAAGCTGATAAATCTGTGCTGTATAAACCGCCGAGTTGGCAGAAAATTGACAGTGGTCCTAGAAAACTAATAGATCCACCGGGGCAGAAGTAGCCATAGACCACGAGATCCCTCCCATGCCCTGGCTGCCCCCTGCCCCATGCTGTCTCTGGTGTGAGGCTGTGGTGGAGACCTCCAACTGTGGACCGTGCCTGCCAGGCAGCGTCATGCCGTCATACTCCGCTCATGATATCACAGCAGAATTGGGGTCAGTCCTCCCCTCTGCGTTCTTTAGGTTTCCTGTGAGCCGTTCCCTTGGTTCCTTTCTTCTCGATCTTTCAAGCATCTCTTTCAAATTTGGGGGAATTTAAAAACCTTTTATTCTTTCTTTTAGTTCTCTGCAGTGGGGCTTCGCTAGGAACTACCTCCCTCTTTACCCAAATTTATTGGACTTGGCCCCCAAAGTGGCATTTCCCCCCCTTTCCCTGGTAGACAATTTTTACTGGAGGTAATGGAAAATAGATAATATTTCTAAGTTTATAACATTCCCTCCAATGGTCTGGATTCTCAAATAGCCATGGAAACCAGTCTGAAGTGAAAAAATCTAATAAATCAATGGGCTGGTTTCTCAGTGTCTAACATTTGTCTGCTCTGAGAATGTGGCAGAACTATTTAACTGTGTGTGGTTCCAGCAGACAGAGGAGGAGAGAGAGAAAGAGAAAAGAGAGTCAGTATCACTCATGTTCTTGAGTGTTGGGGGGTGCCCACGCTTGCTGTAGACCCCCAGATAAACCTTTGCCTCCCGCATTGTTTCTGGAAGTCACAAAGGCAAGGTTAGACCTCTGGGGAGTAGTGGTCTTGCCCAGAGTTATAGCTGGGCCACAGCCAGGATTTGAGGCTGCTAAGTTCTGTCAAGGAGGTGATGGACAGGAAGAAGAAGCTGCCAGCTTCCAACAGAAAATTGGCATTAAAAACTAGGAGAGAAAAGGGATTTAACAGTGCTTTCCCTACTTGGGATTTGGCCTTCCCTAGCTCAGATGGTAAAGAATCTGCCTGCAATACAGGAGACCTGGGTTCAATCTCTGGGTCAGGAAGATCCCCTTTAGAAGGGCATGGCAACCCACTCCAGCATTCTTGCCTGGAGAATCCCGTGGACTGAGGAGCCTGGCAGGCTACAGTCCATGGGGTAGCAAAGAGTTGGACATGACTGAGTGACTAACACTTTCACTTTCCCTACTTGTATGAGAAAGCGGACAACACCCAGTGCTATTCACAACGGAGTGAATTAGTTGATGGATGCTCATTTACCTAATCAGATGGTGTGTGCTGAAGCTCTTGATGGTTGTTTTCAAGGTTTGGGGAGATTCTATCTCTTGTGAGGTGGAGGGAGAGAAGAATCTGATTTTTTGTTTGTTTTGCTCAGTCACTCAGTCGTGTCTGACTCTTTGTGACCCCATGGACCGCAGCACACCAGGTTTCCCTGTCCTTCACCATCTCCCAGAGCTTGCTCAAACTCATGTCCATTGAGTGAATGATGCCATCCAACCATCTCATCCTCTGTCATTCCCTTCTCCTGCCTTCAGTCTTTACCAGCAATAGAGTCTTTTCTAATGAGTCAGCTCTTCTCATCAGGTGGTCAAAGTGTTGGAGCTTCAACTTCAGTATCAGTCATTCCAGTGAATACAGCTGACTAGTAAGAGCGATTGCCCTGAAACTCCAGTGTGACAGACCTCCAGTGTGCACCATCAGATTTTACCTTACATCCACTTGATATTAGTCCTTTGACTGTGATTTGAGCTACTCATGCTTTTCCCGATTATTCTCTTTCTTATCATTTTGCTTAGAGGACCTTCCCATGTACCAAAATTTTGAATTGTTACATGGTTACCATAATCATTCTCTTAAGATTGATGTCATGCTTAGAAAAACCTTGTCTCTGCTGACAATACAAGTAATTCCCCCCGTATGTTCTTCTAGTATTTTTGGACTGCAAATTTTACATTGACATTTTAAATCGTGTGGCATGGATTTTGATGTAGGTTATACGTAATAGATCAGGCTGTTCGTGCCTTCAGATGGCCACTAAGATGTCCCAACATTATTTTCCATATTATCTCCAACTGCTGTGATCTGAATATTTGTGTCCTCCCAAAATTTAAATTCTCATGCCTGATGTGAAGGTACTTATAGGTGGAGCATGTGGTAGGTGATTAGGTCATGTGAGCGGAGCCCTCATGGTTGGGATTAGTGCTCTCATAAGAGACCTCGCAGAGGTCCCCAGCCCCTTTGGTCCCATGAGGACACAGCATAAAGTCTGTGACCCAGAAGAGGGCCCTCACCAGACAGTGCTGGCACCCTGGTCTTAGACTTCCAACATTGTGAAAAATCAACTCTGCTGTTTATTACTCCCTAGGTTATGGTGCTTTGTTACAGCAGCCTCAAGGGACTAAGACATCCCCTAAAGTGCCCTAACATGATATTCTAAATTCTTGTCTTCTATGGGGTTTGCTTCAGGACTTTTATTCTGTCTCTTTGCTGTCTCTATGAACCAGTCCCACACTGCTGTCTCCTTACTACAGCGTGTCCTCTTACAATTTCCTACATCTAGTTCCTGCTCCTTATTAATCTTTTCAGAATATTCCTGGATATTCTTGCCATGTTCTTTTTTCATATGAATTTTGCAATAAGTCCAAATTATCTCCAAAAAGAATTCTGGGTGATGTCTTAGAGGAGAACGCCTTCACTAATTGCGCTCCCTTCTAACTGGCATCCTCAAGATCAGAGTGTCTTCCTCTTAAATGGATTTTTCCTTGTGTTCACATATCCCATTCTAACTCTGTGCTGTTCTGTGCTTTTTAAAAACTGTTTTCCCCTAGTAGTTCTCTGTGTTAATTGCACAGTTAGTTTTGTAAGAAAGGCTGTGTTATTTTCCAAACAATGTATGTGATCCAGGTTCTCTGAATCCTCTCTACTATTTGGTCTTGTCATTATTGTATTATTTTAGCTGTTCTTATAGGTGTGTAGCGGAGAAGGCAATGGCACCCCACTCCAGTACTCTTGTCTGGAAGATCCCATGGGCGGAGGAGCCTGGTGGGCTGCAGTCCATGGGGTTGCTAAGAGTTGGACACGACTGAGCGACTTCACTTTCACTTTTCACTTCATGCATTGAAGAAGGAAATGGCAACCCACTCCAGTGTTTTTGCCTGGAGAATCCCAGGGATGGGGGAGCCTGGTAGGCTGCCGTCTCTGGGGTCACACAGAGTCGGACATGACTGAAGCAACTTAGCAGCAGCAGCATAGGTGTGTAGTGACATCTCATCATGGTCTTTATTTGCGTTTGTCTAATAGCTGATGGTGTTGGACATCTTTTCACGTACATATCTGCTGTCTGTATGTCTTCTTTAGTGAAATGCCTCTTCATATCGTTTGTCTATGTTCTAATTGCCTTGTTTGTGTTTTTACTCTAACGTGTTAAGAGTTCTTCATCATTCTAGATATGTCTTTTGTCAGATAATGTGGTTTGCAAATATTTTCTTCCAGTCTGAAGCTTCTCTTTTATCTTCTAAACACTAGCTTTCACGCTGGTTTCTTGGAGAAAAAGTTTGTAATTTCAGTCGAGTCCAGTTAACTGATTCTTTTCCTTTATGGATTGTGCTTTCGGTGTCATGTCTAAGAACACTTTACTAAACTCTAGATCCCAAAGATTTGTCTCCTTTATTAACTTCTAAAGTTTTGCAGTTTTATATTTTACATTCAGATGTGTGATTCATTTTGAATTAATTTTTATATAAGGTGTTAGGTTTAGTGAAATTTAATGATACATGTTGCAAACTAATGATATGTGATTGTCTATAGATACATATTAATGGTTCCAGTGTCATTTGTTGAAAAGACTGTCCTTCCGCCATGGAACTGCTTTTGCATCTTTGCTAAGGATTGGTCAGTCATATGTGTATGGATTTATGTCTGGGTTCTTTCTCATGGACAGAGGAGCCTGGAAAGCTACAGACCATAGGTTTGCAAAGAGTTGGACATGACTTGCATAGACCAATGTATCTGTCCCTCTACTAATAATTAGTACAGTCTTGATTACTATACCTATATACTATCTTGAAATAGGGTAAGTGGATTTTTCCCACTTTCAGTTTAGTTTAGTTCAGTTGCTCAGTTGTGTCTGACTCTTTGTGACCCCAGGAACTGCAGCACACCAGGCCTCCCTATTCATCACCCACTCCGGAGTTTACCCAATCTCATGTCTATTGAGTCGGGGATTCCATCCAACCATCTCATCCTCTGTTGTCCCCTTCTCCTGATTTCAGTCTTTCCCAGCATCAGGTTCTTTTGAGATGAGGCAGCTCTTTGCATCAGGTGGCCAAAGTATTGGAGTTTCAGCTTCAGCATCAGTCCTTCCAATGAACACCCAGGACTGATCTCCTTTAGGATGAACTGGCTGGATCTCCTTGCAGTCCAAGGGACTCTCAAGAGTCTTCTCCAACACCACAGTTCAAAACCATCAATTCTTCAGCGGTCAGCTTTCTTCATAGTCCAACTCTCACATCCATACATGACTACTGGAAAAACTATAGCCTTAACTAGACAGACCTTTGTTGACAAAGTAATGTCTCTGATTTTCAATATGCTGTCTAGGTTGGTCATAACTTTCCTTCCAAGGAGTAAGCGTCTTTTAATTTCATGGCTGCTGTCACCATCTGCAGTGATTTGGGAGCCCAAAAAGATGAAGCCTGACACTGTTTCCACTCTTTCCCCATCTATTTCCCATGAAGTGATGGGACCGGATGCCATGATCTTCGTTTTCTGAATGTTGAGCTTTAAGCCAACTTTTTCACTCTCCTCTTTCACTTTCATCAAGAGGCTCTTTAGTTCTTCACTTTCTGCCATAAGGGTGGTGTTATCTGTGTATCTGAGGTTATTGATCTTTCTCCCGGCAATCTTAATTCCAGCTTGTGCTTCATCCAGCCCGGCATTTCTCATGATGTACTCTGCATATAAGTTAAATAAGCAAAGTGACAATATACAGCCTTGACGTACTCCTTTTCCTATTTGGAACCACTTAATTCTTTTTAAAAATTGTCTTAGCTATTCTAGTTTCTTTGCCTTTCTACATTAATGTTAGAATCATCTTGTTTGTATCTGTAGAAGAATCTCACTGAAATTTGATAGCAATCTCATTAAATTGTGTATCAATTAATTGTGTATCTCATTAATTATGTATCAATTGTGTATCGATTCTTGGGGAGAATGGACAACTTTACCATGTTGAGTCTTCCATTCCACAAATACAATGTTTTCCTATTTATTTAGATCTTATTTTGGTCTCTTTTATCAGCACTTTATAACTTTTATCATATAAGTCCTATACAGGTTTTATTAATTTGCACTTAATAATAAGAATTTCATGAGCAGTTGTGAATGGTATTATTTGCTAATATTTTATTTAGGATTTTTGCATCAATATTCAGATGTGACCTTAGGCTATAGTTTCCTTTCTGTGAACAATATTTATTGCTTTTTGGTATCAAGTCTTCCAAATGAGGGGATATTTCCTTCCTTTTCTATGCTTTTCCATGAGGTCTCGAGGGAGCTGGTAGGGAGCTCTTTGACAAGTGGCCCTCTTTTCATTGTAGCACTCAGGCTGTTCAGATTTTGTCTCTTCCATCAGTTTTGATAAATTCTTTTGTCCTAGAAAATTTGTGTTTTCAAATATGTTTGTGTTTGATTCAGCAAAGCCCAGAATTATCTTTAGGGTTTTTAAACTTTTTTTCTGTTTGATTATTATTTTCTCAGTATTTTAAAGTATTTGTGAATTTCTTCTTTTTCTCACTCAATCATTTGCCTATTATTTCTTTTCCCTTTTTTAAAGAGCAAGCATTCCTTGTAATTATTTATTAGTTCTGCTATTTTTCTGTTTTTGAATTCCTTATTTTTTTAGATCGATTCTTTCCCTTTGTAAGAATTTATTTTATTGTTCTGTTAACTTCCTGAGTTGAATTCTTACTTTATTTTTCTTTCTTATTTAGTGATATGTTTATAAGGTTGAGAACCTTGTGCTGAGTAGTGTTTCTGCTTTATCTTGTGGGTTCTGATATAAAATGTTTTTATCACTGATTTCTAGATTCTGCAGTTTCAATTTTTATTTTCTCTTTCATCAAAGATTGTTCAGGAGACTGATTTAAATTCCCTGAGAAAAGAGGGTTTGAGAATTTAAATTTTATACATTTCTCATTGCATATGAATATCATCTCTACTTTCTAATTTCATAATGTTTTGAAAGTTTCTTTTGAGACTTAAACTGGAGACAGTTTTTCTCTTAAAGCTCTATGAATGTTTGAATAGAAAGACTATTTTTGTTTCCAGACAATAGAACTTTATGTATAATAGTTAGATTTACATTATTGATTATAGTATTTAGTCTCCTTCTTATTAATAATCCATCAT
The DNA here is from genome assembly GCF_023091745.1 of Budorcas taxicolor. NCBI lineage: Eukaryota > Metazoa > Chordata > Mammalia > Artiodactyla > Bovidae > Budorcas > Budorcas taxicolor. The sequence continues at coordinate 42,832,701 of NC_068932.1, read as the reverse complement.
GGCCTAGCAACACCTGCTCTCTCTCCTTGTATCTCCAGTAATTTGTTTCATTAATGTTGATGCACAATTGTACTCATCTCACATGCTCGCAAAGTAATGCTCAAAATTCTCCAAGCCAGGCTTCAACAGTAAGTGAACCATGAACTTCCAGATGGTTAAGCTGGATTTAGAAAAGACAGAGGAACCAGAGATCAAATTGCCAACATCAATTGGATCATCAACAAAGCAAGAGAGTTCCAGAAAAACATCTATTTCTGCTTTATTGACTATGCCAAAACCTTTGACTGTTTGGATCACAGCAAACTGTGGCAAACTCTGAAAGAGATGGGAATACCAGACCACCTGACCTGACTCCTGAGAAATCTGTATGCGGGTCAAGAAGCAACAGTTAGAATTAGACATGGAACAACAGACTGGTTCCAAATAGGAAAAGGAGTACATCAAGGCTGTATATTGTCACCCTGCTTATTTAACTTATATGCAGAGTACATCATGTGAAATGCTGGGCTGGATGAAGCACAAGCTGGAACCAAGCTTGCCAGGAGAAATATCAATAACCTCAGATACACAGATAACACCACCCATATGGCAGAAAGTGAAGAAGAACTAAAGAGCCTCTTGATGAAAGTGAAAGAGGAGAGTGAAAATGTTGGCTTAAAACTCAACATTCAGAAAATGAAGATCATGGCATCTGGTCCCATCGCTTCATGGGAAATAGATGGGGAAACAGTGGAAACAGTGTCAGACTTTATTTTTGGGGGCTCTAAAATCACTGCCGATGGTGACAGCAGCCATGAAATTAAAAGACGCTTACTCCTTGGAAGAAAAGCCATGACCAACCTAAACAGCATATTAAAAAGCAGAGACATTACTTTCTCAACAAAGGTCCGTCTAGTCAAGGCTATGGTTTTCCCGTGGTCATGTATGGATGTGAAGTTGGACTATAAAGAAAGCTGACCGCTGAAGAATTGATGGTTTTGAACTGTGCTGTTGGAGAAGACTCTTGAGAGTCCCTTAGACTGCAAGGAAATCCAACCAGTCCATCCTGAAGGAAATCAGTCCCGAATATTCATTGGAAGGACTGATGCTGAAGCTGAAACTCCAATACTTTGGCCACCTGATGTGAAGAACTGACTCATTGGAAAAGACCCTGATGCTGGGAAAGATTAAAGGCAGGGGGAGAAGGGGACGACAGGGGATGAGATGGTTGGATGGCATCACCGACCTGAGTCTGAGTGAGCTCTGGGAGTTGGTAATGAACAGGGAAGCCTGTTGTGCTGCAGTCCATGGGGTCGCAAAGAGTTGGACACAACTGAACGACTGAACTGAATGTTGATGCTGTGGTCTGGTGGATTAACTGTTTAATGCCTTATTGTGAGCCGTATCTTTTGGAATCATGTATTGCCATTCTTTGTCTGGTTTAATGCCCTTTTCTCAGTGAATTCAACCTCCAGGTTTTACATTTGCTGTCTCAGCTCTCTCTCTATTTGTATGGGCTGATACTTCTGTGCCCATACTTCTGTTTCAATCCTGCTGAATCATTTTGTGTCTCTTGTGTATATCCACAGAGTTGTGTTTCCTCTGATAATTAAGAATATAGCTCTGTAATGTAGCTCCAGTGGCTTTCTGGCTGATTACAGTTTTATATAATGTTCCTAATACAGTAGATCTCCAGACACTGTCTGTTAACACTCTGTTATGAACCAATAATTAAATTTATGTAATTCTTCATATCGTATCCTCACCCTCTAACTCCTTCCAATTTTAGCTAATTACCTTTCTTAGTGTTTAGCTTTGCCTTTTAAATGTCCCTGAACTCTACTGCCTGATTTGTTACCTTTAATATGTTTTAACCACCCTTCTTCTTCAGCTATTAAGGGCAGGTTAAAGAGAGCCAGGGTACCTGGGTGTGGGGTCTCATCCCACTGCTAAGTGAATGGGGAATCCCCTTAAACTCTGGCCGGTGGGGAGGAGGCCAGGCAGAGGAACGCTTGCAGAGGAGACCATACGCCTACCAGGGAGAGGCAGGAGAACTTTCCACTTTCCCCTGACCTTCAGTGAGTGACAACTTCTTGTGCCTCTGTTTCCTTCTCTGTAAAACAAGAAGAAAATAGCACTTACCACATAGTGTTGATTATTTGGAATACAGTAATTAACATGGTTAGAGCTGTGTCTGGTCCACAGTCAGCAGCTGGAGGAGTTCATAGTTACACCGTAATGATCGTGATTACTGGAACTGGACAAAGCTTTATGGTGCAGAGGATGGATCACAGAAGATGTTTACGTTAACTGCAGCTGAGAGCAGTTAGGAAGCCATGGCACCCTTCTCATGCCGCAGAGCCCTTTGTGCGGTAACACATCAGCCTGTAAAGACCTCATATTTTTGCAGAACTGTACACTTAATAGAGCTTATTTGGGCTGGCCTCACAAAACCAAAGCAACTTGGAACCAGAACATCACTGAAACCAACAACAATCCTAATAAAAACATCAGCACAGCGAAAGACATGTTGCATCCTGTGTTCAGATGCTTAAAGGGCACTACTTTTCACCACAAAGTGGAGTTGCTTGGAAGGGTGGAGAATACTGTGTCATGCTCACGGAGACAAGGATACACGGGCCTTATCCTCTGAGGGCAAGTAGGGAGGTTCGCAGCTGCAAACTTTGGCGAAATGTGAGAGCAGAGACGAAGACTCCGGGTGCTTGTCTTTTGCATATTCTTTCTGAACAAAGGTAGTAAATAAGCATGCATTCAGCACTTCCAAGTCAGAGCACGTGGCCAAACTGAGCAGAGGAAGGTGGGCATTGCACACCATGCTGGAAACTTCTGTGGCCTCTGCCTTCAGTTGAGTGGGTGTGTCTTCCATTTGGTAGCTGTCACTTGGTGGTTCAACCATGGACAATGCTAGAAAACCATCAAGTATGAACCAAGATGACTCGGGCCTTTTATGCATTATTGCTGCCCCCTTTCTAATGAGTATCTTCCATGTATACTCATTGAATATCTGTGTGGAACACATGGTGTGATAGGCCCTCATGAAGCCTTGCCAGTGGATTCTCCACATTATGAAATCCATTCTGAATTGTGGTTAAGGCACAACGTAGGTCCAGAAGATGAATGCTTTCCCGTCATCATCCTCTACCCAGAAGCTTCTGGTCTTCCTGGAACTTCTGGTAGGTGTCCAAGCATTTCAGCAGAAGTTTCCAAACCATGTTTAGTAGTTTTGATTTGGGAAAAGGAGACTTTCACATAGGCAAAGACACGATTCCTCTGGGTGCAGGGCCTTCTGCGTTGATCCCGCCCCATCCGGTCGGTCAGGCGAAGCGCCCGAGTCCTTGTTGCTCGGTGTCCTTCAGCCCTGGAAGATGTCCCGTTTCTTTCTCAAACAGTCACAGCGAAAATATCTACCTCGTGTTGAGCTGCTTCAGTAGTAAATGTATTGTACGTTAACTTTGTTCCTTATGGCATCCCGGCAGTCAGCATTTATCTGCTTACTCTTGCAGAGAACTGCAAGGGCCAGAGGTGGCATAATCAGTAGTGGCCCAGTGAGTCTGTGAGCCCAGTTCTTCTTGTTTCCAAGGTGCCATCCAGCATCAGGAATTGTCCTCAGATCTCTCTGCTCCCTCTCCATGCTCCAGTTGAGCCTGAGAATGTACCAGTCTCCTGTGTGGATTTTGCTTTTTCAATACCCTCTCTCGTGCCTTGTAGGATTCTACCTATTTTCTGCGGAGACCTTTCTTACTTGGAGGGGAGAGTTTTCATTCTTCCTTAGCTCCCATTCAGGTTGAGAGAAGGTTGAACCCATGATTTTTCTAAGCATTTTTAGAAGTCCAAACTCTTTGCTAAGTTTCAAAGCAGTCGTTATTTTTCTTCTTTCTCAGTAACCTTCTGATCTTCAGTTTTTCTTTAAAGTCTGTCTGAAAAATAACATTTAGTGTGGCCAACAGAGTAGTCAATTGGCAATAATACATTTAGAGCACAAAGCGGGCAATGGGAAGCAAAAAGCAAAGCGCTTTCCAGTTTCGCTCATGTCAAATTCCACTGACTTTCTCTCCAGAGTAACATAGTAAAATGCGAACCCTTAAAAGAAAAAGAAAAAAGAAACTCAACTTTTTAATCCTGCTTTCAGTTTATAGCTGAGATACAAATTGGCCTCAATTCATGCCTGCATTGGAAGGAAATGACCCTGAACTGAGTGGAAAAAAACTGAGAAAGTGCCAGAGGAGTGAAGCAGAAATGAGAAATAAATATGGGGGTTTATTTTGTAATTAACAAATCATGTGTGTAATTTAAAGATCAACTGGCACTACTTATAATTAAAAATAGTTGCCCATGTCCCCATACCTCTTGGTCCTGGTTCCTGGTGTCTTAAGGCAACTACCGCAATCCCTTTAGCTGTTTCTCCTGTTTTATTTTTCTTAAACCCTGTGTATTCTGAACAAAATAATTTTAGCACTCTTTCTTGATTCATTTAAATTATTTATTATGTGTTGACTTTCAATTATGAGAGGGGAGAATTTAAGTCTCTTATTGAGTTGGCTCTAACACACACATACACACACACACGCACATGTTCTCATTCTCTCTGTCTTTGTATCTCTCTCCCTCTCCTCCCAAAAGAGTTAGTTATATTAGCAATTCTAGCTAAATCAACATTTAGCTAAAATGTCTCCCACACTGTAGGTGGATTCTTTACCAGCTGAACCACAAGGGGAAGCCCAGGAATACTGGAGTGGGTAGCCTATCCCTTCTCCAGGGGGTCTTCCTGATCCAGGAATCGAACCAGGGTCTCCTGCATTGCAGGCGGATTCTTTACCAACTGAGCTATCAGTGAAGCTCCAGTTATATTATCAATTTTAGCTAAATCAGCATTTAAATTTTGCATCGTGATCATTGTTGAGCTGTTATTTATAGCTGGGTCTCATGGTATGCTGTTATTAAATTTCCTTTCCTGTGCAATGTTTTTGCTTTTACTGGAAGTGATAATCACTACTTTTTCATGGCTTCCTTCGTTTTCTAGTTACCTCTTACTAATTCATTCTAAAACCTTCTGATAGATCTGAAAACCTCCTCTGAATGTGTGCCTACTAAGAACAAGTCACTCTTTCTTTTCCTTCCCTGGAGGTATCCTTCCTGAAGCCATCTGGGCTCTGCTGGCATCTGAATTTGTTTGGTTTTCAAGCCTATCGCATTGCTCTTGTCTCTTCACCATGCTTGTTGGAATTCTCTTCCTGTCTTTCCTGAGTTCTAGTCTCTATTTCTTAGATCCCAGGACTCTCTGTTTTTCTGTTTATTTTAGTGGTGCATAGCTTCTGGAAATGGAACTCAGGAGATAGAATTTTGGATTCCTTAAGTGTCTGAAAATGCGTTTTTGTTGACCTCACTCTTGACTGGTAGTTTGGAAACGATTTTCCCTCACAAGTTTTAACAGCTTTACTGAGAGAATTCCCATATTGTACAATTCACTCATTGAAAGTATGCAGTTCATTGTGTTTAACTTAGTTAAACACAGTTGTGGTATCATCACAACATTAATTTATAACATTTCATTGTCCCCAAAACAGACTTCATACTTCTTATTTCTTATTTTTTCCATTTCCTCTTTATCTTCAGTTTTATAAAGAGCTGAGGATATTCATACTTTAAAACTTTTGAATTCTTTTTCTCAGTAAAGTTTTAGGACTGTTTCTATATCCCTTGCGCTAACAACTGTTCACTGTTTTGCCATGTTCTAGTTGGCACTTCTTTTTCATTAATTTTTGGCCGCACCGTGTGCCCTGTGGGATTTTAGGCCGCTGACCAGGGATTGAACCTGTGCAGTGAAAACACCAACTCCTCACCACGGCACCCCCAGGGAATTCCCTGTAGGTAGCACTTGATGTGATCTTGAGGTATGGAAATTTGTATTTTTCAGTTCTGGGAAATCCTTCCCCTTCTTCTTCCTCCTCCTTTTTATTCTATCTTCATTGTCTCCTGTCAACTTTTTTAAAATTATTATTTGCTTGTGAAACTCTCACATTGATTTTTTTTCTTCACCCTGTTACTTCGTTTTCATCCTTCACATTTCAGCTCAGACACCACCTTCCGGGAGCCCTTTCTCCATCCAGCCTTAGAAAAGTCAGCACAGCCCTCCATTTAGAAGTGCTTTCTTTATTTCTCCTCTGAATGACTTCAAGGTTGCAGCTTAGTAAGTAATCGTACAGTTGACTCTGCAGTCTCCGTCTTCCCCAGTAGACCGTGAGCTCCCTGAGGCCAGTGTTTGTGTCGAGACTCACTCTGGCACAGCGCCTGGCGCCCTCCCCCTTCCTGGGGCTCCTGTGTGTTTGGTGCTCGAGGGAACACGGGTAGCAGCTCTGCTGGGATGAACGTGGTGTGCGGTGAGGTGGGCACAGTCTGTAAAGACAAGTTTTGATAAGCAAAGGCACAGTGTCACCTTGTTCAGGGGTGTTCCAGACCACTTGAAAGAAAACCAGCTTCTGTTCACTGAACATCTGTTCGCCACAGCTTCTGTTCGTCACAGGCATCTGTCAGGCAGCTAGCCCCCTTCCGTGAACTCACTCAGCCACCACTTTCTGCCTCGGTCAGGTATGTGAGTCCTTCCTGGTATTTAGGCAAATCGACAGGAGAATATGGAGCAAGTTTTATTTGCCAGTATCCATCCTGGTATATAAACTGTCATGAACCCCCATCTCAGGTTCCTTGTCAGGAAATTGCCAGTAGCATTTATCTCAAAATAGTTTGAACGAATCAAATGGAGAATTGCCATCTCATTTTTGACTTGTTTGGAGTGGGGTTTCTCGGCCTCCACACTCTTGGTGTTCTGGGCTGGATAACTTCACTCTGGGTGTCTGTTCTGTGCATTTCAGGCTGTGAGTGGCATCCTGGACTCTATGCACTTGATGCCCCCCATTGTAGCCCCCGGCTTCGCCCCCTACCCCTAGTCATAACACTCAGGAATGTCTCTGATCTTGCCAAATGCCCCCCGGGGAGCGGAATCACCCCCCATTGAGATCCACTGGTGTACGTGCAGACTTGGGGTCTCTTCCCAGACACATACAGTTCGTAGCACTGCCCAGGGCCTGTTGGCATTCCCCAGAGCAGTGGGGGTCCACCCATGTGGTGGGTGGAGTGCTCAGAAGAGCATATCGGGTCTTGAGCTGCAATTGGAAGTGTTTCCAGAAGCCTCCAGTGCCAATACGATGACCTGCTTGTTCTTGCTAGTTGGGCTCATGATGGGTAAAGAACAGAGCATGTGTGTTTCTGGCACGTGGCTTCCAACATCCCATAGAAGGAACTGAATGTTTTGAGAAATACCAGGAAACTCAACTCTGATAAGTGGACCATGAAGTTAAACATTGATTTGTCAGATGGGAAGGAATTTCCTGAGTGTTGATTTGAATTCTGATTCCACCTTGAGAGAGAGACTGATATTTTGAGACGGGCAGGGTGACTTAGATTTCTATGGCTGTAGTTTTCTGGCTAAGCCCTGAGCTTCCCTTTCATTGCATGCAGCTAGGGAACAAGCCTGGACCCACAAGCCTGGGGAAGAGAGAAACGATTGGAATGAGTCTAAGAATAGGGCTACAATCCAAGTGGGGCCCTCACGGTGAGCAGGTGTCCCCCCACGAGATGTCCACGTTTTGATCCTGGGACCTGTGAATCTCTTACCTTTTATGGCAAAAGGGACTTTGCAGATGTGATTAAGTCAAGGACTTCGAGATGGAGAAAGTGTTCTAAGCTATTTACGTGGCCCGATCAAAATATGGGTGTAGTTCAGTTCAGTTGCTCAGTCGTGTTCAGCTCTTTGCAACCCCGTGGACTGCAGCACAACAGGCCTCCCTATCCATCACCAACTCCTGGAGCTTACTCAAACCCATGTGCACTGAGTCAGTGATGCCGTTCAACCATCTCATCCTCTGTCAGCCCCTTCTCCTCCTGCCTGCCTTCAACCTCCTCCAACTGTGGCCAGAGGAGATGTGACTTCAGAAGACATTGGCCACAGAGATGCAACACCACTGGCTTCAAAGATGGAGCAAGGGGACCACCAGCAGAGGAAAGTGGGCGCCTCGAGAACCTGAAACAGGCGAGGAAACAAAAGTCCTTCCCCAGGAACCAGCCCTGCTAACACCTTGACCTTAGACCAGGGAGACCTGTAGTTTGCAGAACTGTGCAATAATATATTTCTTTGGTCTTAAGTTAGTAAATGTGGTAATTTATTACAGCAGCCATAGGAAGCTGACATAGCTCTCAAAGCCTAGAGGTCAAAATGAGAGTCCAGTGAGCATAAAGCCCAAAGCAGGGGGACTTGGGAGCAGACATTTCAGAGTGAACACTGATCCTTTGATTCATGTGATAATTGTGGGTCTATTAGACGTGTGTGTGTGTGTGTGTGTGTGTGTGTGTGCATGCGTGTGAGTGGGCATGTTTGTACTGGCCAGAATACAGAGCTTTGCAAGCTGGAGAGACTTGGCCTGCTCTGGGCAGAAACCAAAATTCCAGACTACTTGGAAAGCTTTAAATCCTATAACTTGCAGTCCATCATCCAGACATATCTGTTCCACTTTGGTACCTAATATTCCTTGTCAGCCCCTATTATTTTTATCAGGGGGTTCGAAAGAGGATGGGATTATACTTCCAGTATATCTGCTATGTTCCTGAGTGCCGGAGTTGATGCATATCTATACGCGAGCTCATTTAGTCTTCACAAATGACAGTTGTTAGAGGATAGTGATGATGCTGATCTACTCTCTGACTGCATTCCGTGTTTCTCGGAAGCAAAGTGAAAGATGCTGGGAAGGATTCATGAGATCAGGCGAGATCAGGTTGGCGATTGATCTGGGGGTACTAAAATTCTGCACGCAGAGCCAAGGGAAAAGAGTATGACGAAAACCAAAGACTGGGAGACTGGAGCTTCCAGGATGAACGAGCAGGAATGAACGTAATCTGACCCTTTCCTCCCAGTTCACACACACATCCTTGCTGAGACACTCGACTTGTTCTTCTGAGACACAGTAAGGTCATGTGTGTGAAAGCAGTTCGTAAACTGAAGGCTGGGGATGTATGAGTTATTATTAGGAAATGTTAGTATAGTTGCTCTTTCAAAGAAGGGGAAAATTGTATATTTATAAAAAGTTGGTGGTGATGGTTTAGTTGCTAAGTCGTGTTCGAGTCTTGTAATCCTGCGGACTGTAGCCCAAGCACCTCTATCCATGGGATTTCCCAGGCAAGAATACTGGAGTGGGTTACCATTTCCTCTTCCAGGGGATTTTGGGTCTCTTGCATTGGTAGGTGGATTCTTTACCACTGAGCCACCAGGGAAGCCCCTTATAGGAAACTACCAGGGTAAGTATTTTTCTTTTTCCCTTAAAATATGTTTTTAAGGATGAATGTAGCATCTTCACCTACATCCTGTCCCAAGAGATGATTGGGCCATTTTCCTGTGCAGAAGCTTAGCCCATAACATTCAGATAAATATTTTGTCTTTCTCATTGTGTAATGTTTGATGGATACAAAAGCATTGATGTAATGTATACTTCATACTCAGTTGCTTCAGTTGCATCCGACTCTGTGCGACCCCATGGAATGTGGCCCACCAGGCTCTTCTGTCCATGGGATTTTCCAGGCAAGAATACTGGAGTGGGTTGCCATGCTCTCCTCCAGGGGATCTTCCCGACTCAGGAATCAAACCCATGTCTCTTGGTAGGTGGGTTCTTTACCACAAGCGCCACCTGGGAAGCCCATACTACTTAAGGTAGTATCATAATAAAGGGCTTCGCTGGTGTAGCCTGGAGAATCCCAAGGATGGCAGAGCCTGGTGGGCTGCCATCTATGGGGTTGCACAGAGTTGGACACAACTGAAGTGACTTAGCAGCAGCAGCAGCTGGTGGCTCAGACAGTAAATCATCTGCCTGCATTGCAGGACACCTGGGTTCGATCCTTGGGTCAGGAAGATCCCCTGGAGAAGGGAATGGCAACCCACTCCAGTATTCTTGCCTGGAGAATCCCATGGACAGAGGAGGCTGGTGGGCTACAGTCTGTGGGATCACAAAGAGTCAGACATGACTGAGTGACTAACATTTCATTTTCATCATAATAAAACCAGCAGTCACAGACCCACTGCACACCTGAGGATCTGGAACATTGCCAATACTGTTGAAACTATTTATGCGCTCTTTCCTCATCCTGCCTGGATGCTTCTTCCCAGAAGTAAAACTGTTCTCTTTATTATTTATCTATTATCCCCTTGCCTTTTAAAAACAGTCTTATTATGTATCACACATGCAAACAATTTTCTTCTTTGGGGATTTATAAAAATGATTTTGTACTTTATCTAGCTTTTTAAACTTGTCTTCCCCCCAAACTTATGCTTCAGAGGATCATTCTTGTTGCCTATAATTGTGTTTTGCTAATTTGTTCTGTGTTTGACCTTGTAAATTTGTTGTTGTTCAGTCACTAAGTCATGTCTGACCCTTTGGGACCCCATAGACTGCAGCAGGCCAGGCTTCTCTGTCCTCCACCATCTCCCGGAGTTCACTGAAATTCACGTCCACTGAGTCAGTGATGCTCTCCAGACATTTCATCCTCTGCCACCCTTCCTCTTGTGTTCAGCCTTTTCCAGCATCAGGAAAATGATGATGGACTTTTCCAGTGAGTCATCTCTTCACATCAGGTGGCCAAAGTATTGAAGCTTCAGCGTCAGTCCTTCCAGTGAAGATTCAGGGCTGATTTTCATATGGATTGACCATATGCCACCATTTATGCACTCTCCTTCATGGAGATTGTATTGCTCCCTTTTCAGTTTTTTTCATTATTTTATTATACATATTTTTGGTCTTAAACATAATATTGCTGTTAACATTCTTGTATATATCTCTTGGAGCACATGTACAAGGGGAGCTTCGTGGTATGTACTTGGAGCAGAACTGCTGAGGTGCAGGGTATGCAAATGTTGAGTTTAATGGAATAATGACAAGTCATTTTCCAGAGTGCTTGCCCAAGTAGCTTCTCCTTCTCCAGTCGTGTTTTAGAGTTCTTGTTGTTCTACATTCTCACCAGCATTTTGGTATTGCTGTTCTCCTAAATTTCCAATATAAGCATTGTCTTCTCAATATGAAGCAGTATCTTCCCTTGCCGTCCTAACTTTCATTTCCCTAATTACTAATAGAGATGAACTTCTTTTCCCATTTTTACTTGCCTTTTTGTTACTTTTACTGTGAAATATCTACCATGTTTCTTTATGTTTATGTTGTTTTTTTCCTTTGTTTCATTGTTTTATAGAGTTAAAAAATACATATTCTGAATACTAATCCTTTTGTTAATTACATGTGTTCAAAATATATTCTTCCAGCTTAAGTTTTCTGTTACTGGTTTCTTTATGATGTCTCTTGAAAAGTGAAAATTTTTTATTTTTAGTTAGTTCAATTTGTTTGTATTTTATGATTATATTGTGTCATGTAGAAAATCCTTTCATACCTCATGTTTACAAAATGATTCTCCCATATGTTCTTTAATTTTTTTAAGTTTCGCTTCTCACATTTAGTAGTTGATACTTCTGGTTATGATTTTTGTAAAAGATGTGAAATATCAGTCCAATTTCAACTTCTTTTTCTATTAATAGCCAGTTGCCTTCAGACAGTTTTGTAATAGTTTTTTCCCCATTGCTTCTCTGATAGCTCAGTTGGTAAAGAATACACCTGGGGTGCAGGAGACCCCGGTTCGAATCCTGGGTCGGGAAGATCCCCTGGAGAAGGGATAGGCTACCCACTCTGGTGTTCTTGGGCTTCCCTTGTGGCTCAGCTGGAAAAGAATCTGCCTGCAATGCAGGAGACCTGGGTTTGATCCCTGTGTTGGGAAGATCTCCTGGAAAAGGGAAAAGCTACCCACTCCAGTGTTCTGGCCTGGAGAATTCCATGGACTCAATAGTCCATGGGGTTGCAAAGAGTCAGACGCGAATGAGTGATTTTCACTTTCACATTTCCCATTGATATATGACATCTCTGTCAAGGCATGGGTCTGTTTCTGAGCTCTCAATTTTGTTCCACTTATAATGTATCTTAATTACTAAAACTTTAAAATAAATCCGAATATCTTAATAGGGCAATTCCCACTCACCCTGTTTCTTTTTCCTATAAAGAGTCTTGATTATTTTCTTCCATGTAAATTTTAGTATCAATTTATCAAAGTTTCTTTACTATGCTCTTAGGATGTTTTGCTTAGAATTGACATACTTTTGTCTTCATGGGCATAGTATATAAATCTCCACTTATTGATGTCTTTTAAAATGTCTTTCAATAACGTTTTCTCCACACATGCCCTGTACATCTTTTGTTTATTTTCTTTCTAGGTACTTTATTTTTGGCTGCTGATGTATAGAGCTGTGGTCAACTTTTGTTTAGTTGCCTTATGTCCAGTCATCTTGCTGAACTCTCTTATCAAGTCTAATAACTTTCCTAGCTTCTTTTGCATTTTCTTTGTAGATAGATAAATTCTTTGGGATCTGAATATTTTTGCTTCTTGCTTCTGCTACTTCTTTCCCATGGAGGATGTTTTCTTGTCTGTTTAATGATTTTTTTTTTTTTTAAACTGTGAGTATCTATGTCATGGAACTTGGTGAAATCGTTGAGAACCTAAATTGAAGATTCTTTTCTTTAGAGAGGATTCATGGGGAGCCAGGAATTCATGGGGAGCTTCTTTGGGGGAGCCAGGTGGATGCTGATGTTTTGAAGCCCTTTCAGCCCCCTTTGAGAGCCTGGGAAAACTCCCTGAATCAGCTTTCCTGTCTCTTGTCGTCCCCAGGCTTAGTGTTTTGATTCCAGCACTGCTATATGCATTTTCCTCTGGGGCAACTCTGCTCTTTTTCTTTGCTCACTGTTCATGTTTTTTCAGTTCACGGATCTTTCTTTTGTTTTTGTTTTTCCCCCTTAGAGATTTCCTTGACTTGCTTTCTAGCACTCTGATGCTTTAAAACATTCAGTAGTTTTAACGTAACCAGCAGCTAGTTGTACTGAAGTAGAAAGCTGTGCAAGTATTTAGGTGATGGATGTTCTTGGCTTTTATTTCAACCAAATTACCATCGAGTTAATTATCTGAATGTGTTCCAGTTTTTTTTTTTTTTTTTCCTGTGTAGCCCACCTCCTGTTCCCTGATCTGAAGGAAGGCTGGTTTGGTGGGAATCTCATATAAGGATAGGATTTGGGGGGAGGGGCTTTGTTTTTTTATTTCTGCTTTTGTTTTAAGTGAGGGAGGTGGCTGGAGCCCAAAGGAGAGTCAGCGTGGCCTCTCAGTCTTTCTGCAGTCGGGACGTCTTTGACATTAAACCCTTCTTTACTTGGGCTGCTTTGCTTTTAGTTGAAATCTCCAGTCACAGAGAATTAAATGTCAAGGTGGTTTTGTGATGTGGAAAATCTCTCTGAAGGAACTGGAAAAAAGCCACAAAGTGCTGTGAATTTCAAGCCCTCCCCAAGGATTAGGAGACCAGGAAACACTGGGCATTATAGCTCTGATTTTTAAAGCTGGGTCTCTCATCACAATGGATGTGTCTGTCACAAAGAATGAAATATGTGACTTTTACCTTCGATAAGGAGTATGTTGCATTCATTAACCTACCCCCTTCCTCCTTCATTCCTCTGGGCTGCACACCCTTTCTCTGCCCTGCCACAACTTCCTGCGCTCACCTCATCACAGCACTTCATCATAGTCTCTCGAAATTTCTAGTTTACTTCCCCTTCTGCCTCATTAACCTGTAAACATCTTGAGTAAATAGATTGTGTAGGATTTGTCTTTGTAGTTCAGAGGCTGGAATTGTATTGGCAGTGTAGTAGCTGCAGGGTTAGCAACAGAATTTAACGCATTCCACGTTGCCTTAATCTTTTCGGGCAGATAGAAATTTTAGACACAAATCAATCCCACCCCAGCATTGCTGCTGCTGCTACTGCTGCTAAGTTGCTTCAGTTGTGTCTGACTCTGCGCTACCCAATAGATAGCAGCCCACCAGGCTCTGCCATCCCTGGGATTCTCCAGGCAAGAACACTGGAGTGGGTTGCCATTTCCTTCTCCACACCCCAGCATTACTGATTGGCAAATCTCTCTCTTCTATCACCCTGGATTATCGACCTTCTTAAATTTAATTTAAAAGTAATTAATTCTTAATTTTTTTTATAGCTGTGACAGCCCCAATTATTATCATTACTAGGGCCTGAAGGGTTAGGCTTGGATATCAGTGGTTCTCTGAAAGTGTCTGAAGGGAGCATCTGAGTTACGTTTACAATTCAACTGATAGTCCTAGATGCTGGTATAGCATTTGGCAGTATATTAACTATGATACGTCGTTCATATGAAGAGCTCAGATTTATGGAGCAGTTATTATGTTCCAGGCACTCTGCCTGGACTCTGCATGCGTCACCTCGTTCATCCCTTACTCACTGTGCAAGGGTGTAGCGTGACCTTACAGTTGCCTTGCAGCTGGAGCTCAGAGATCACATGACTCTCGTGCAGGTCACAGTTGCCAAGTGGAAGGACTAGGAGTTTAGTTTGGGCTTCTTGACCTCAAGCCTGAGGCCTTAATCAATGTACTATGGCATCTCTCAGTGTATACATGAATAGATAGATATAACTTCCTGGTAGGTAGCCTTATTATTTTTGGAAAGATTAGGCAGCTTGTCAAGTGTATGTAGTTAGTAAACAACAAAGCCGGATTTAAGCTAAAATGGTTCATGCTCATTTCTCCACTCCCACTCTTATTGTACTTTTGCTAAATGTCACAGCAGCAGTTTCGAAGTGTGTGTGTGTAAATGAAGCAATGCCTCAGAAGCTAATGAAATCCAATATTTTAAAGTACTGAAAGAAAATGTCAACTTAGAATTCCCAGAAAAAATATCATTCAAAAATGAAGGTGAGACGAAGCCTATTCAGACAATAGTGAAAGTGAAGTCGTTCAGTCCTGTCTGACTCTTAGCGACCCCATGGACTGCAGCCTACCAGGCTCCTCCATCCATGGGATTTTCCAGGCAAGAGTACTGGAGTGGGGTGCCATTGCCTTAAAAACCTAAAAACTTATTGCCAACATATCAGCTTTAAAAGGAATATCAAAGGATGTTCTTCAAGCAGAAAGAATATTTTCCCAGATGGAAATATGAAAATGCAAAAATAAATGAAGGCTAGCAGAAAGGTTAAATAATTAGGTTTACAATTACTAACCATACAAAGCAGGAGTAGTAAATATCTTAGAAAAATTAAAGAATTTATAGAATTAAAAATAAATTTCAAAATCATGCAAAAGGCAGAGGGATTAATGGAGTTAAATTATCGTATGGTTCTAGTATTATTATGAAAGTGTTAGAAATTAAAATTTGAGTAAGACTACTAATTCAAGGATACATATGTAATTTCTAGGCTAGTTATGAGAAGAATAGTGTGAATATTTAACTAGTAAATTAATAAAGAAAAAATAGAATAGTAAGAATATTTGATCATAAAATGAAAATTCAAAACAGAAAATGAAATCTATTTCATTACAAAATAGAAATTTCTTCTTACCAAAGAAATAGTAAGGTGGTAAATATAAATCTAAATAGAATACTAATTACATTTTAATGAACTATATTATCCAATAGAAGAATAGTATTATCATTCTGTACCTAAGAAAAAAATTCATGAGAGACACAGTTTAAATAGTTTAAATTTAAACTATGTCAGAGGTTAAAAGTAAAGAATTAGGATATATATCAATCTTAACCATAACAAAGCATGGTTAGCTCTCCTACCATCACACAAAATGACTGGAAGGCAAGAGGCACTGATAGAGATTTAAAAAGCATCTTTCGTAATCATAAAAGTCAATCTACAAAAAATATATCACAACCTCAAATCTGTATGCACTCCACAACATAGCTTCACAGTGTATATAGCAAAAGTTGAGAGAACTAGCAGAAAGAAATTCGCAGTCAGTTTGGCATTCTTTTTTACACACTTCTTTCTATAACTGTTAGAAAAAGCAGACAAAAAATCATGGATGCAGAAGACCTGAACAACATGGTCAGTCATGCTCGTGCTCAGTTGCTTGAGTCGTGTCCTACGCTTGGCACCCCTAGAGACTGCGGCCCCGCAGGCCCCTCCGTCCATAATATTCTCTAGGCAAGAATGTTGCAGTGGGTTGCCATGCCCTCCTCTGGGAGATCTTCCCGGCCCAGGGATCAAACCCATGTCTCATGCCTCTCCTGCATTGCAGGCGGATTCTTTACCACGGAGCCACCAGGAAAGGCCGACATTTGTTCAAAATTCTATGTGTGGAACATTGCACACGGCAATCACAGAACTGCAGTGAGTTTCAGTGCACACGGAACATTAGCCAAAGCTGACTACATGCTGAGCCATAAAGGAAGTCTCAACAAAGGATCAACATGATTCAAAGTATGTTCTCTGTTCACAATGAAATTAAACTAGAAACCAGCAATAAGTAGATAACCGGAAAACCTCTAGTACCTGGAAATTTAAAATTGTCCTCTTAAATAGTTCATAGTCAAAGAAGAAATCACAATCACAAAGAAGAAATCACACTGAAATTCATATTTTGAACTGAATCCTAATAGTTTAGAGGCAGACAGAGGACAGGACAGGAGGAGTCCAGACAAATGCAACAGTGTGTGCAAAGGCCCTGAGGCAAGAGAGAGTGTAATCTGTATCAGGAATTGAGAGAAAGGGCATGGAAAACAAGGGGTAAGCAAGGGTTTTGTAGAATACAGTGAGGAATTTGGTCTTAATGCTAAGATAAGAGTGATACTTTAAGCAGGGGGTGCTGCTGCTGCTAAGTCGCTTCAGTCGTGTCCGACTCTGTGCGATCCCATAGACGGCAGCCCACCTATTTCATTAAAATAAAGTAAGCCTCTGACTGCAGGATAGATTGGAGGGCAGTTTAAATTTTAAAAGACTGTTTGGAGGCAACAGCAGTAGTCCTGGCCGGAGAGATTGGGCTGGATGGTGGCAGTGGAGCTGGGGGAAGTGGGAGGTTCTAGAAAGCTCTGGGAGGTAAAATTGACAAAACTGGGTGATGAACTCACTATCAGGGTGAAAGGGAGGGTGGGGAACCAAGGAGGACTCTGAGATTTTGTTGCCCTGGGTGGATGGCAGTATTTTTTCTGGGGCAAGGGCTCCCAGGTTGGGGTACAGAGTGGACGAATGAATCAGTTGGTTTGGGCCCAGGTTCAATTTGAGACGTGGCTGAGATGTTAAGTGGAGAGGTCAGACAGGCAGGAGGACATGATGCAGGTCTGCAGGTCAGAAGAGAGGGCTGAACCACATAAGCAATTAATTACCCTTCAAACACAAGTGTTGAACTGGTTCATGTTTATTTTTTCTTTTTATTAAGTTTGAGAAATCGTTATTTAGTTTTCAACCTTTGTTTTTTATCTCTCTCCCCTTTTCTTTGGAGAACTTGTTTGAATTTTTCTTTCCATACCTCTCTGTTTATGTGCTTCTTTTGAGCATGCTCAGTTGTGTCTGACTCTTTGCAACCCCATGGACTGTAGCCCACCAGCCTCCTCTGTCCATAGGATTTCCCAAGCAAGAATACCAGAGTGGGTTGCGATTTCCTTCTCCAGGAGATCTTCCTGACCCAGGGTTTGAGCACGTGTTTCTTGTGTTTCCTGCATTGGCAGGCGGATTCTTGACCACTGTGCCACCTGGGAAGCCCAGCTTCTTTTGAGAGCTTCCTAAATTCATCGTCTCCACTGTGAGGGATACACCCCTCACCTCTGCCGCCTGCCTGGCAGGGTCACCATGGGGCGTGATCAGCAGAAAAACAGATGGCAAAGGAACTAAGGATGCAAGCCATTGGAAAATGATTTGAATGTGGGAAACAGGTTGCTATTTGGGGTGAAGATAATTTCCCACTGCAAAGGATCTGAGCACTTGTTCAAGTGCCTTTCAGAAGGTTTGCTTATTGGGTCTTCACACACAGGCATGGGCCCAAGTGTTTAACCTCCCTAGGAGGAGCGTGTTGCTTGATAAATCCTGGCTTCCAGCAGGTACTCACACAAAGCGGGTGGGCAGGTGAAAGAAGAAGGTTCAGCTGAAGATCAGTTCCCAAGGTCATATAAAAGCATCTAAGAATAATAACTTTTGGGTTTCCCTGGTAGCTCAGATGGTAAAGAATCTGCCTGCAGTGCAGGAGAACAAGGTTATATCCCTGAGTCAGGAAGATCCCCTGGAGAAGAGAATGGCAACCCACTCCAGTATTCTTGCCTGGAGAATCCCATGGACAGAGGAGCCTGACAGGGGAAACTTCTTGCGATCTATCTGTATCCTGAGTCCAAGGAGATTTCACAGTCAGAAAACAAGAATTCCAAATGCTTCAGCTGGTGGAATGTTCTAAGAGATTAGTCCATTGGTGCTTTTAGTTCCAATATTTTAAAAATTTAAAAAAGAAGATGCTTGGGAAGACTTTTCTCCATTGCTTTAACAAATAATGTTATAAAAAACTGAGGCGGGGCGGGGGAAGTCTTTTTTTTTTTTTGCCTAGCCTGCCACATTGACCTCTACAATGGGAAGTCACATTTTGGCTCTTTTTCCCTCAGTAATTTCTGTGCAGTAGGATGTGGTGACAGGGATCTGGCCTGGAGCCTGGATATCTCTGGATTATTGCTGGAGGTGGGGTCAGGGAATTGTCTGCCCGGCTCTGACAGCCAGAAAAAAGGAGAAACCTACTGTCTCTCAGAGACTCAGGCTGCTGTGTTTGTGGTTGGTGGGATCGCATTTGCTACATTCCCAAATCAGTTTTCCAAATGAAGTTTCTAGACTGACTTTTCCACTTTTACTGAGATTACTTTTCCATGTGGAACTCTGCTACTACATGTGATGTCAGTGTTCCATATAAACAAACATGCAGGTATTCGTGGATCTTTATGTGCATGATAAACTTTTATGTTATCGGGGGCCAAGCATTGTCCTAAGTGTTTAAAGGGTATGAAACCATTTACTGCTTACATTAATATTTTAAGCTTGGTGCTTTTATGATTCCTATTTCATGGGTGAATGAACTGTAGCATAGATGGGTCACTTAACTAGCCAAGGCCACAGGGAGGGTGAGAGTTGGGCCAGGGTGTGACCCCATGCTGTCCACCTCTGGGACCCCCTTTGCCTATTGCTGTACCTCTGTGTGGAAGAGGGAAACCTTCTGAAGTGCTTAGTCCCAGTGATGTTTTATTTTTTCTTAGGAGTGACTGGGTGACCTCCTATAAGGTCATGGTGAGCAATGACAGCCATACGTGGGTCACTGTTAAGAATGGATCTGGAGACATGGTGAGTCCCCTCTAACCATGCCCTGGGGATCTGGCTGTCAGGGCTCTCCAGAGAGAGGCAGTGGACACCCAGCCAGTGTTTGCACCTGGATGTTGGCTGATTCTGTGCCAACTCAAACAACCATCCAGAGTGATGGATGATGACCCCCCTTTCCATGCCCTGATGCTCAGAACCATGTGGTCCACGTCCAAGGCTCGTGTAAAAGTCAGAGTTGCTGCGATGTGGTATCTTCCGTAGGTCACAGGTCAGCCCTGGAAGACCAGTGGCATGTGGGTTATGTTGGGGCCCACATGGCTGTTCAGTTATAATAGTTCCTGAACTTACTTTACTTACCTGGCCTTTCAGCTCCATGCCTCCCTCCAAGCTTGCCCTGTCGCCCTCTTCCTCGGGTTCCCAAGTGCGAGTTCCTATCACGGTACCGTGCCTTCCACAACCTGCCTGCAGCCTCTGTTTGACCTTTGTTCCCATTCTCAGCCCCCACCCCCGCCTTGTACCCACTCCTCTGTGTTCCAGTAAAAGTGAGGTGGCTGCTCTTCGGCTGAATCCAATGTCTGAGCTCCTCCAGCCATCAGTTCCTTTTCTCTAGCATCCCTCCCGTTCCTGCATCTTGAGTTTTCCTTCAGGGCCAGTTCAAATGGCACCTCATCCCCAAAGCTTTGCTTCTTCAGAAATCCCAAAGCTCTGTGGCTGTCTCTCTGCCATGACTCTAATAGATTTCACCTATGATATCTAAGTTTAACCCTCCTCCTCCTCCCCGCTCCACCCCCATTAGATGGGTGTTTCCTGAGGTCCTGATCCATTCCTCCTCCCCATCCCCCTCCCCCAAATGCCAACCTCACATTTAGGTGTGCCTTAATGAAATCTTGCGGACTGAGTGAATTACTGACTCTTTCATGACTTGATAATCAAGCTCTAAAAGAGTCTCCTTTTCCCCTTTGTGCATAAATAGATATTTGAAGGAAACAGTGAAAAGGAGATCCCTGTACTGAACGAGCTGCCCGTCCCCATGGTGGCGCGCTACATCCGCATAAACCCCCAGTCCTGGTTCGATAATGGGAGCATCTGCCTGAGGATGGAGATCCTTGGCTGCCCGTTGCCAGGTGGGTCTGCCCTTCTGTGCTTCCTGCAGGGAGGGAACGCCGGTGGAAGACAGGTGCTTAGCCAGCAAGGTGAATAAAAATAAGCCACACAGTCTTTTTCTCATCTAAGAAAATTACCACGTCTATTGCAGAATATTTAGAAAACATAGGTAAACAAAAAGAAAATGAAAATCTCCCAGAACAACACTCAGAAACTCTCTGAGCATTTGGGGTATTAAGGTAACATGCCAGCTGTGGTTTTGCCCACTGGGACTTTAAGATGATGCTTACTTCAAGGTTAAAAATTCACCCAGCGCTGCTGCTCAGAAGCAGGCAAAAAATGGCATAAAATTTTTTTGGTAATGTGTTTAGTTGCCCTTGAGTGCTCTTGCCACACTGGTTACAGGACATGGCAGAAGTTAATTTCAAACTTGACCATGTACGTAGTCTTGTTCTGTTTACATAGTGAAGCCTCTTTCTGTTTAAGTAGCTTCACTTGGTTGCCTGTATCTTTGGGTGGTTGTTCCTTTAGGTTGTGTCCCCCTTGCCCTGATTTCACATGATGGAATTGGGTGTAACTCCAGGGTGGAAGGAAATAAAGGGCTTGAACTAACATGCGCTTTTTGCTTGTGGACCTTTGCTGATGTCTGCTCTGGACAAGCTAATCTGGTCTGGCTTGCAGCTCTGTTGGCCTTTCAGAACCTAGGGATTTGTGCCTGTATGGAGCCTTTTGTGGGCTTCCCTGGTGTCTCAGATGTTAAGAGTCTGCCTGCAATGCCGGAGACCCAGATTCAGTCCCTGGATCAGGAAGATCCCCTGAAGAAGGGCATGGCAACTCACTCCAGTATCCTTGCCTGGAAAATCCCACGGACAGAGGAGCCTGGCAGGCTAGAGTCCTTGGGATCACAGCTGAGCTACTGACACTGCTACTATTTACTGGAGCCTTTTGTGGCGGCTTCTTCATCCTTACCAGACATCTCCAGGGCAGGAAGCTGGCCTCCAGAACATTCCTAAGGCCCTTCACCAGAGCCTCTGGGAATTTCTGCCTCCTGTCCACCCACAGCCAGGCCACGGCAAACAAGGAGCACAGCTTTGGGTTATCTCTCCTATGCTTCCTCCTCCAAGGAAGTCTCAGCATTCTTGTCATATCTGAAACTCAGGCCTGACTATCTCTGGATTCCCCCTGCCAGGAGGAGGGGTACCACCAGTTCTGATGTTCTCAGGTGCTTCTATATCCATCATGCTGTTTCTATAGCCACCCCACCCTCACCGTGAACTTACACTTACTGAGTTTTCAGAGCGTATTTCATATCATTTATTGCTTTTCCCTCAACCCTCTGATATCCATGATCTTGCTTTGCCAAGTATGAATTTACTCAAAACAAACTCTATATTGGTGAGAAAGACAAGTCTGCTCACCTGCCGTCTACTTACCCTCCCACCAGACAGATTCTTTGTTCCTTATTTGTGCTTACTAGATTACAAACTTTTTTCATGTCACTAACACTGTTAGAGACCATCTATCTTGTGGGTGTTTTTATCCACCGTATCTCAGGTTTTCAAACTGCCTCTTATAGTTGGAAATTCAGTTGTTTGATTCGAAAATTGGAAATATAGTCGGAAAATCAGTTTGATTCTAAAGAATTCCACAGTGGATGTCTTCATTTCTGTGTCATTGTGCATGTCCAAAATTATTGGGTGAATTATGGGATTATTGCTTAAATTAGATGATGGTACAAAAGACCCTGATGCTGGTAAAGATTGAAGGCAGGAGGAGAAGGGGACAACAGAGGATGAGATGGTTGGATGGCATCACCGATTCAATGAGCATGAGTTTGAGCAAACTCCAGGAGACGGTGAAGGACAGGGAAGCCTGGCGTGCTACAGTCCAGAGTCGGACACAACTGAGCAAGTGAACAACAGCAAGAGGTGGGATTGCTGGTGGGAAAGGAGTGTGTGTTTTCAAGGCGGGTCCAGAGAAAACGTGAAAGGCCTCCCAGTGTGGGACCCGGGCCCCCTTCTGTGGCTTATTCATCCTGGGGTGGTGATCACAGGGCCCGCCGCTGCCGCCGGGGTCCTGCTGGGCTTTGCTGAGCTCACTGTGTCTGCAGACACAGACCCAGGCAGGGGACCGTGAGGCTGGCTTTGTGCCTGGTTGCTCAGCGCAGCCTCACTCTGCTTGCTTTAAAGGGCAGGGTCACGGTTTCTCTCTGAGGGCAGGAATTCATCTGTTGTCAGTTAAGGGCAAAGGGCAGCCTGTGAGAGTCTCATGAAATAAATATTTTCCTGTGAAGTTATTCTTGGTGTGTATGTGTTTGAAGACAGGTCCTGGGGGCAATTTAAACACAAAGACAGAGTTGCAGTGTGAAATCTGGACAGGTTTCAAGTATGGCCTTGGAGTGGTTCTATTTTCCAACCCCAAATATTCAAGGCGGTTTTTCTTCTAGAAGTTACTTAGCAGTCTGCCCGGAAGGGAGCTGGCCTTTGTACATGCCCCTGGTGGTGGTCACATCTGAGGTCCTGGGGTGGCCCACGGGTCCCCACGGCCACGTGGGTAGGTGAGTCTTGCTCAGTCGCCTTGCTGTCGACTTGGTTCCTTTGTGCAAGTTAATGAGACCAGAGGCAGAGGTGACCCGACCAAGTCCGTCACTCAGCCCAGCGTGACTTTGTGCTGGTGATGCAACCGCCCAACGTCTGTTCTTCCTGAAACTCTGGTTTATGAAAAATTCATTTACCTCTGCTTCGGCTTCTCTTTGTTCTGTCCTCACTGTCTTCCTGCGAACCCTCAGGTTGGGGCAGAGGAAGGGGAAGATGCTTTTTAAGTCTTCATGAATAATGCTTTAGAAATTTTTGAACTAGAACATGAATTACCCTATATATGTCCAACTTGTTAGCAAAGACCCTGATGCTGGGAAGGATTAAAGGCAGGAAGAGAAGGGGACGACAGAGGACGAGGTGGTTGGATGGCATCACCGATTCAATGGATGTGAGTTTGAGCCAACTCCGGGAGATGGTGGAGGACAGGGAAGCCTGACACGCTGCATGCTGACGTGCAAAGAGTCGGACACGACCGAGCAACTGAACAACAGGGCAACCAAAAAGCTCAAAACTAACAGGAAAGGGGGAGGGTTACTTAATGGTTATAGTTTCAGTTTTGTAAGATGAGAATGTTCTAGAGACCTGTTTCTACAACAGTGTGAATATATGTAATGCTACTCAACTATACTCTTGAACATGGTTAATCAGAGGGTTTCCTGGACTCGGGCGAGCAGCCTGGTAGAGATGCCGTGAGGTGGGGTTATATGAGCTGGGGCAGAAGATAGGCATGAATGATGGCTCGGAGCAGATGCTGCGAGGTCAGGTTACACGAGATGGGGCGGAAGATACATGAACGACGGGCTGCACCCTCCTCGGAGCCACGTGGAGCTGTGGGTTTGATGCTTTCACTGACAGTAATGACCTGGGATCAAAACAAGCTCTGCCAGGGGTCCACGTCTGCCCTTGTTCCTTTTGGAGCGACCTTGTCGTAAGAATAGTCACATGGGGTTGGACAAGAGCAGCTTCTTCTTCTTAGGGAGCCAAGCACCTTGCGGAAGGGGTTTGTTGCTGTTTGCCCTGCTGCCGGGTCATCTCTGCTCAGGACTCTCTGTCGAGGCATCAGGGCTTAGGGTGACCATAAGGCTGTGAGTGAAAGTAAAAGTGTTCGTCACTCAGCTGTGTCCGACTCGGTGTGACCCCATGGACTGTAACCCACCAGGCTCTTCTGTCCATGGGATTCTCCAGGCAAGAATACTGGAGTGGGTTGCTATGCCTTCCTCCAGGGGATCTTCCCTACCCAGGCACTGAACCCAGGTCTCCTGCCTTGCAGACAGGGAAGCTATAGGTAGTGGGCATTTTCTTGGGTGAGGGGCTGGCCTCATGGCCGGGAAGGAAAAGGGCTGCGGTGGCTGCATTTCTCGTGTCCTGTTAGTCCTAAGAGAGCACTTTGAGGTCAGCCGTTGTTTTTCTTTTTAAATGAGGTGAAACTAGTGTAACATGGAATTAAACATTTTAAAGCACAGTTCAGTGCTACTTAGTGTATTCACAGGACGGTGTGATCGCTGGCTCTCTCTGGTTTCAGAACTTTGTCATGGACCCCAAAACACCCTGGACTCACTGAGTAATCACTTTCGAATCCCCTTCCTCCATCTCTGGGTAACCTCTAATCTGCAGCGTCTGTAGAGTCACCTGTTCTGGGTCAAGTGCATCATGAGCTCAAGGACTATAGATAGCAGTGAGCCCCTGGTCCGGCAAAGGTAGCCTTTCCTCTCCCGGTTGAGAACTCCCTCCCATCAAGCAAGATCCCAGCCCCCTAGAGCAGCAAACAGCTGAGCGGAATGGTCCAAGAGCTGGGGTGTTCCCTTGGATGTCCACTAATGGGGTTTCTTCTGTGATTATGACCGTCCTGTGGAGTGCGCTGGTGCTGGATTTGGGAGAAGAGCGTGTGTCCACGTCATTGAGGAGCCAGGGATGTTCAGGGTGTGGAGTCATTTCCAGAGCTGGCATAACTCAGTACCAAAAAGTGGGTGGCTTTGGATAACAGAGTTATCATTTGAGAGGCCCTGCGGCGGCGTCTGTTCCTGCCTCCCCCGTGGGCTGCTGTGGTTTGCTGTCTGATTCTGACACTCCTCAGCTTGTGGGCGCCTTGCCCCCATTGCCCCCTGCATCATCACATGATTTCCCCGAGTGCTTCTCTCTGTGCTCACCTTTCCGCTTTGGATAGACGCAGTCCCAGTGGAATGGGGCCCACCCTAAGCCCCTCATTTATACCCGATGAGTTCTGTGAAACCCCTCTCTTCAAATAAAGTCCCGTTCTAAGGTCCTGGGGGTCAGGACTCCCACAAATGTCTTTGGGGCGCGGACATCACTCAACCCAAAACAGGCTGAATGAGTAGATCCATTGGGATGGAGCGGGATTTTGAGTCGTCGAGTAAGAGAAGTGAAGGGGGGAGGAGGTGGTAGACTCCACGATCCCCTTCTGGAGTGAGTTTATTCCCGTAACTAAGGTGTTCCAGAAGGGATAAGCTGGTTTTCAGTACATCTGATGCATGAAGCCAGCCACATGAAAGGAAGCAGGAGGCTGATTCCCCAAGGCACCATCTGTGAGAATAAGGTCTCGCAGACTGAATCAGGACTTCTGTTTCAAATGTCGGAAGTCCTACTCAAATTCGCTGAAGTGAGGAGGGGGAGAAAAGGAAAATTTTAGTTCACAGGAATAAAAGTTTCAGAGGTAGATGTGACTCTGGCTTCAGGCAAGAAGGGGTCGACAATCTCGGGGCCTTCTTGGTGCAGTCAGGGCTCCCCTCCTCACCAGCTTGCAGGCGGGGAGCTTGGCCACTAACAACCCAAACTCATCCACCATGTGAGCTGACTCCAGCAGGAGGCCCTCCTTCTATGGCTCTGGAAGGAAAATCAACTTATGAGCCCAGCTTGTATCCTGGGATCATCTCTGAGCCAGTGGCTGTGGCCAGAACATGTGTATTTTCAGGGGCTGGACCTGGGTCACATGCCCATCCCCGTGAGTTTTGGGTGAGGCTGTTCCATCCGAAGCATCTGGGATAGATTCCGCACAGGAGATAGGGATTCTCTTATCCACAGAAGGAAAAAGAGGACAGTGGGTTTGGCTGAATAACGGGGCATGCCTGCAGACTCTGGGCCCCAGGATGGGGCGGCTGTGTTTGGTTCTCACTTATTACCTACAGTGTTGAGCTCCTAAGAGGGTCTCTGTAAAACTTCATCCAATCAGAATAAGTGGACAAGTAAAGAAGTATTTGTACAAAAGGTGGAAGGTGGAAAGTTGTGAAAAATGCTCACCTAGGGTTCCGAGACAATTCTGGAACTTGGATCAACATCCTTAGACAAATTGGTTAGTCTCAGGGAAGGAAGGAAGTTACCAAACATGGAGATATTTCATAAGTACAGTTCTGAGCTTTCCTTCGGTCCTTTTTAAGAACCCTGAAGCCATAACTTGTGTTTGAAGACAAAAGGGGCATTGCAAGAAGAGTTTTAGAAAGAGGTTCTGGGGACTTGGAGGGTGGTGAATAGCTCTTAGGAATCAGCTTGTGGGTACATTCAGGGTCAAGTCATGTGAAAACTGTGCTTTACCTTGACTTTGAAACCGACAGGTTTGGAAGTCAAAGGGCAGGTGACTTGCCAGAGAATGGAGTCAGCCTGCCCTCCCCAAAGGAGAGAGCTTGGAACAGAACTGGGGGCCTTTGCTAAACCTGAGTTGCTTTAGCTTCTTTTCTGAACAGAGTATCAGCTTGCTCCCCTCCCCCTACCTCTGCATACATTATTTGCTTCTAATAGTGTTACTGGAAACCCTTTTGTGATCATTAAAAGCCGCCTTTTTGGCCTTTGGGTCTGTGTGTGGTTTTCAACCTGTTGCCAGCCTTTAAGGGAACCCCAGGGCTGGGTCCATGTGGCAGTCACACCCTGTGGCCGTGGGATGCAGACAGGTAGCTGGCTCAGGTGATCTCAGCATGTGTGATATTGCTGGCAGTGTCCTCCGTACTTTAACATGGTGCCACTCAAACTTCTTGATTTTTTAAAACCGTGCATTCTGATTCAGTAGGCGTAGGCTGGATCTTGCAAGCAGCTGGTGTTGCTGGTCTGTGGCCTTGTCTGGTGGCACAAATTGAGACTCTGTGCTCCTGACCCCACTGGGAGCAAGTGATCCTCCTTCCATCACCTGCCACGGCCACCACCTGCAAATTGTCCTTGGAACCACTTGGATCAGACGCCTGCTATGGTTCTAGCTTTGCTCATGTGGTTCCTGAGTTCCTGCGTTCATAGGTTGACCTGTCTAAAGTACCACGTGCTCTCTACATTGCAAGGAGACTTAAGCTGGTCAGGATTCCTGGCTGCATGGAGATGGAGATGGAGGTCGTGAGCCTGGCTGAGGCTCTGTAGACCTCGCAACTTTTTGTCAGGTCAGGAGGGAGTCCTCAGGGCCCACAGGATGGTCCTTTCCCCCTTATCCTTCTTCTAGCTCTTCCTGCTCCCTCCTCCCTCCTTTCTTCTGAGTGTTCTTTGTTTTTGGGAATTATATAAGCAGTATCAGCTTATAAGAATTAAAGAAAGAAGTCAGTTTATACAGAAGAGAATCAAGTCAAGAACAGACATCTCCTCCCCAGTCCCCAGAGGTCACCACTGTTAATGCACCCTGATCATGCCTGTTCGGGTGCTTTGGCTTCAGCAACAGAAGCCCAGCCCCCACTGGCTTAGCAGTTCAGGAAATTGTTTATCTCACGTGACTGAAAGTCCCAGGGGAGGTTGATGGGGATCTAG